>NC_059353.1:49540000-49865000 GCF_019703515.2 Myxocyprinus asiaticus | reverse complement strand
CACATTTATAAGTGAAGTGTCAAGACGAAAAAGTGAAAGATAGAAGAAAAGCAGCCATTTTTGTAGTATATGAGCAGTCAGTGGGCTACAGCATCTGTGGATTTGTCATAAATGATAAATGATTGATCATAATATTCATTAGGTGTCAAATAATAACATCTATTGATTTTTTTTCATCGCATTTAAACACAGCGTTCATGCTTAATGATTCATTTAATCATTGTTGTGATTCGACTTCCTAATAAGGATCATTCAAAATAGATTTAAGCATGTTATAAAAGTCTTTATTTGTTCCAGTTATGCTCAAACATGGAGATGATCATGTTTATGCACTGTATAATTACATGTTTATGTATTGGAGTGTTTAAAATCTTGTTGTGGTTGTTTTTGTCACATAATATTTTTTGTGGTGCTTTCTATTCAAATTAATCTTGCCTTTCATACACAGAGTTGAATTAGACTGCCATAGCATATAATCATTATAATCCTGTGGTCATACCCGTCCATTAATTCTGTGTGTAAATAGTTCATGACTAGTCCAACTTGTGGTTGACTGAGATGGGCTTTTCAAGGCTGATGCCGATATCTAGACAGTAGGGCCGCAGATATAATGCTGATATACACACAATTCAATTAAATGATAGCAAATAAGATATACAAACAATTGTTAAAAGTGATAGTTCACCAAAAATGAAAATTCTCTCATCATTTACTCTCCCTCATGCCATCCCAGATGTGTATGACTTTCTTTCTTCTGCTGAACACATTTGAAGAAAAATAGTAAAATATCTCAGCTCAGTAGGTCCTTAAAATGTGGATGGTGATCTGACCTTTGAAGCTCCAAAAATCACAGACAGTCAGCATAAATGTCATCCATATGACTCCACTGGTTAAATTAATTTCTTTTAAAGCGAAACGATCGCTTTTGGTGCAAAAAAGATAAATATTGTTGTGACTATAAATCATCGCTTCCGGTCATCAGCAGTATGCGCATTCAGGAGAAGGCGGAGTTCATGCGGTCTCTCGTGTGATGTATTCACTTTGGCGTGTTATGGATGTACTCTCATGTTTTTTCTCTCGGTTGAGGCAAACAACGAAGCTTCTGTACAGCGTTCCTCCTACTCAGTTATAAACAGCGCTGCTCTTCTGGGTGTGTCACACGTACGTCTTTTCTTGTGTGAACATGTCAACGCGATTACATCAAACGTGCATACTGCTGCTGACCGGAAGCAATTCTTTATAGTTAAAAAACACTGAAATATTGATCTTTTTCGCAACAAAAGTGATCGTTTCACTTTAGAAGACATTAATTTAACCAGCGGAGTTGTATAGATGTATTTAATACGTTAATATTTTTAATACCTCACTTAACACAGTGACGTCTTCTCGAGCTGTTACCTAGTTACAGTGGTAAACAGCTGCTGCTTGTACTCATGTTGATGACGTAATCGGACCACAGTTCGGACCCAAATAATAAGATGTAAACCGAGACCAGCGGAGGCAGCGGGATGGGAAGGAAATGAACTCGGGTTGGGTCCAAGCAACTGAACCAATTGTGAAAGCACCCTTATACCGCGTGATGTATTTGTTTGAATGAGATATGACGCCTTCATGCAGAGTGGATCAGGAGAAGATTTTCAGCAATTAACAATTGAAGGCTAGATTACACTACAATTACGCAACTGAACAGATTCTAAAATACTAGGCATTGCACACTTACCGACTTTGAAAATCATTACACACTGTCACATGACAACCTCCTCCCTTGACATCAGCGATGCCCCATCTTGGATCACCTGCCCTTCCTAGGCTCCTAACGGGAGTGGGCAGGAGAGAGAAGGGGGGCACAATGACTATATTCCCAGTTTGGCAGCGTGTGATGAGACACACATGGAGCCTCATCAATGCTACCTTTAAAAATCCAGCGTGCCTCTTCTCGAAAGACCGGTCTATTCACCCTGGCCTCCTTGCAGGTCCAGGAATGGAGCAGGCAGGATCTGACACAAATTAGATGCAATGTCAGGGGATTGGAGCACGCTTCGCTGCTGCCGGGCCAGGTTGCCCTCACATGGTGCGGCCCGTGGAGAAGCCACGGTCCCTCGGACCCCAGAGGGGAACGCGTTGCCCATTATAGCTGGACCTTACCCACTCTGCACTCCCCACCTTCACATACCCACATTCTCCACCACTGTGGTGAGTTCTCACACTCACTGTGTCTGTCTCGTGCTCACTCTGCCACAACACGTCATAAAACGTCATCGCAAGTTCAGGCGAGTGACGTTAAAAGTTAAATGGGTCATGTCATGAGGAATCAAATTTTCCTTGATATTTTGACAGTGTGACCTACTAACTATTCCTTAACACCAAAAGGGACCATCTGGATTATTTTGAATTATTTTTGTATATAAACATGCACTTGCAGACATCTTTGACCATTGTCGTATCTCGCACCGCTTTTAAAAGAAGCAATGTCAAGTTACAACACCATCATGTTTCATCAGCTGCTCTGGGTCTTGCTGTTTTGAGCACAAATGCATCCTTGATGCCTTCTTACGCTATTTTTAATTGTTGCTGTATGTAAACATGCACTAGATAGACGTTTTTGACCATTTTGATGCGTTTCAGTGCAGGATGATACTGAATGTGTGTGCGTCTATTCACCATGCTTTGGACTATGTGTGTTAATTTGTTTCGGCTCATATCAGTGTGGATTGCTTGTGAACCAGCCATAATACGATTCAAGCTTTGCAAAGGAACTGTTGAAGGATGGTGCAGTTTAAAACACTTTGCAAAACCTTAAGTAAACAGTTTACTTCAGGAATATTTCAGATGTTATGACTGTTTGATAGTTTATGGTGCTGAGTGTTAACAGTTGTGCTTGAGATTAACAGTTTAATATATTCGGATGCAGTGTGTTGGATGTGCATTATGTGTAAACCCTGAAATGTAGTTTTATAATGTTGTGGAGCTCGTTCATTCTCTTCCGATTGAGTTTCAAATATGGTTGTATCTGAGGGGCTTCACAATGTTAATAGTGGGTGTTTACGTTGATGTTTAAAGGAGGCGCTCAGGCCAAAACCAAGCGTTTCAGTCAGAGGGCTAGAGACAGGGAGGAAATGTATTATATATTACTAAATTCTGACTGTTTTGGTGCAAAAACACTTGATTAACATTATCAGTGGACCTCAGGCAAGACAATACAATTATAAAAGAGTTTCTCACTACCCCTTTAAACTCCGCTTAAGTGCTTGTTCGCTATCTCTATTCTTGAGCTTTGTGTCCCGCTCACTCAGTTTCCACTGGCTGCTCACTAGGGGTGTGAATCTTTGGGTTGAAAGCGAATCGATTCAATTCATGATGTTTAGGTTTTTGATTCGATTAAAAATTATTTTTTGCAAATTCAGTACAATTTGATACACTGTAGCATCTGAGCCTGTTGCTCCCCCTCCAGCCAGACAGAGGAAGCCGTCTCCGGAATTCTAGAACTATTACGTCATTGATTTCTTCATTGCATTCACCTGGTTCTTAGATTCTGTTTGCTAGAATGTAGCCTGACTAGCTCATGCATTCTTTGCAAAGTCTTGTTAGCCTGTCTGCAATTCTGAACGTTTTGTATTTCTTGTGTTTCTTGTCATGGTTTGGATTTTTCCTGTTTCTAGGACCCACGTCTTTATCTCAATCACCTTCACTTTGCCTATTTACTCTTTTGAATGCACTAATAAACATCTGCACATGTAGCTTACACCTTCTGTGTTGTCAGACGTTTTACATACACATTGAAATTTGATTAAATTCGATTCAATTAATGATTTGATTCTGAATTTTTAACTCTTTTAAATTCTTCCCATAATGTGTCTTAGGCAAGAAAAAGAAATACAAACTACATAAAGCGATAGTTCACCCAAAAATGAAAATTCTCTCATTTACTTACCCTCATGCTAGAAATCTGAAGGTCCAAAAAGCATATAAAAGCAGCATAAAAGTAATCAATATGACTACAGTGGTTTAATCCATATCTTCAAAAGCGGTATGATAGATGTGGGTCAGAAACAGTTCAATATTTAAGTCCATTTTTACTATAAATCTTCTCCCTGCCCAGTAGGTGGCGATATGCACGAATAATGTGAATCGCTAAAAACAAAAGAAGAAGGTGAAAGTGGAGATTTATAGTAAAAAAGAACTGTTAATCTGTTTCTCACCCACACCTATCATATTGCTTCTGTTATCATGTTTGATATCCTCCGACTAGATGGAATCAAAAGAAGTTGGTATCCATGATATACTACGTGATTCTCTGTGAAATCTGTCAACTCCAACTAGTGCCAACTTGCCAACTAGCTTCATTAGCGCCAGCTTGCACAGACTCGGCCTGACCGAATCAGGGCTAAAATTTATGTTTAAGATGTGTAATGTTATTCCACTCTCTACCTCACACAAAGCTGTTATATACTCCTGAGAAGCAGGCTACATTTCTGTGTGCATTTTGCATTTCTCTTTATGATTTGTAACTAGTAGCACCTAATAACCATGCAAACAAAGCAATGTCTTAGAACAGACAATAGTTTGCCTAATGTCCTCATGTGGGGACAGTGGGTCTATGTTTTGGAATTTCTATAGAAAGTCATATTACATTATTACAATGTTTTCTCTACTTTGGCAGCAAAATCTTAAAGAGCACCTATTTTGGTTTTTAAATGTGCCTAATTTTATTTTAAAGGTCTCATACAATAGATTTACATGCATCCAAGGTCAAAAAACACTTTCATTTGCTCGTAATTTAAACTGCAGCATTACCTTTTTTTTCCCAGTGTCAAAAACGACTCGTTCAATGATCCGTTCTAAACTCCTCCTTTCAGAGAGCCTACTCTGCTCTGATTGGTCAGATGTCCCAGTCTGTTGTGATTGGTCTACCGCTTAGTGTAGTGTTTGAGGGCGGCTCAAAGCTGATCGTGAGCAGCCAATGAAGACCAGAGGTGGGTTTTTAGTTACCAAATTACGTAGGTTAGTACAGGAAGTAAGTCTGGAATTACTAACGACTCGTTTCAGGTGTTCAGAATCGGTTCTTTCTTTTGGGAGTCAATAACTCCATTTGTCGTGCACTTTGATTTTTGAAACTTTGCAGAATTTTTTACATTCACAAACAGCTATATAACACTACATGAAAGATAATATTTGAAAAACCATAATAGGTGTTCTTTAATGTTCTCTCACTGCATTGTCAAACAAACAAGTACTAGCAAGTGCTGTAGCATTTGAATTAATCAGAAATGAATGAATCCTTCAAAAGGATTTGTAAATGTTTTTACGTTTCTAAAAAAAGCTGTAAATACATAAAAAAACATTTTAGATGCTGTCAATAGATCCAAATTGTATATTTCAGTATCTAGTCAAACGTACAAAAATGTACATCTAAATGTTACGTACAAATTACTACAAAAACATTCTACTTTTTAGCACTGTTTGCCACACATTGCTTCTCACAATTGTGATTCATATTTGAATTCATTTCTGTCACTTGTTACATTTAAAGGGACAGTTCACCCAAAATTCTCTCATCATTTACTCACTTAATTCCATCCCAGATGTGTATGACTTTCTTTCTTCTGCTGAACACAAACAAAGATTTTTAGAAGAATATTTCAGCTCTGTAGCTCCATACAATGAAAATGAATGGTGACCAGAACTTTGAAGGTCCAAAAAGCATATAAATGCAGCATAAAGGTAATCCATAAGACTCCAGTGGTTTAATCCATGTCTTTAGAAGGGATATGATAAGTGTGGGTGTGAAACAGATCAATATTTAAGTCATTTTTTACTATAATTTCTCCTCCCTGCCCAGTAGGTGGCGATATGCACAACGAATGCGAATTGCCAAAAACAAAAGAAGGAGAATGTGGAAGTGAAAGTGGAGATATAGTAAAAAAAAAAAAAAAAGAAAAAAGAAAGACTTAAAAATGTATCTTTTTCTCACCCACACCTATCATCCTCAGCTTCTGAAGACATGGAAGTTTTTTTAGGGGGTCATCAATCCATTTAACAACAAGCGGCAACTCAGAACTGTACCAAAATGTTCATTGTATACATTGTACACACAGATTTTGACGTCAACAAATTTAAAATTTGATACGCCTATTTATTTTGCTATCCTAGCTATGTAAATGCTTAGTTGCATTTTGTTATTGGCATTTAATATTGTTTTTTTTTTTCTCAGCTGGCCATGACCCAGTCAGAACAGACCTACGATTTATTTGTTGTTCGTGAAACATTGCAGTATACAATGCAATACAATATACTTTATACAATACAAATTGCAATATACAAGCACAAGCTGAGATACAGTTCAGACGGGTTATAGAGACCATAACAAGTGGTTTTGCAGAGAAGACTGATAGGAAGTGTTACAAAATAGATATAATGTTAATCAGGAGTGATACAGTTACTCTAAGAGCCTCTATAGAGTTCTTGTAGCTCAACTAGGAAAGCATAGTGCTAGCAACACCAAGGTCATGGGTTTGAGTCTCAGGGAATGTGCATACTGATATGCACCTTGAAGTCATTTTGGATAAAGCGTCTGCAAAATTAATTAATGTAAATGTAAACTCTTTAGAAAGTGCCAATGGTTTGCTGTGTTTACATTGAGAACTACTGTGAAGGCACCTCATTTACAAATCTATATGTATATACAGATACATGTACAGCAGGCATGCTTCAAATAATCCTGTTGAAATTGAAATGGGTAAGGAATAACAATCGTTATTATTATTCTAAATGCTTGCAGAAATACTGTGGGAGGCAGAGAGCATACCTCAAGTGGAGGTTTTGAGCAAATGAGAAAGATTCACTCTTAATTATCATTAAGGATGTAATCTGCAGCTCCCCGCAAGATCCACACAGTAATAAACCGAGAAAATAATCTGCTTTATTGATAGGCACATGTAGGTTCGAGTGTAGCAACTGCCAGGTACTTATCTGTTTTTGCCCATGCGGTGTCTCATATGAGGATAAAATACTTTGCGACTCTTCCTGAGGCTAAAAGTTCTTCAAATTCATTATTTTCTATTTCTCACTGATACATTTTACCCTCCGAACCAAGGAATTTAATATGATGGCAGACAATCTGTGCCAGCAGTTAACCAGAAAATGAACAAAAACATCATGTCAGTTGACATAATATTTCTCAAAGACTATGCATATTTTAAAATGTATTTAAAAAATTTCACACAGATTTCAAAATAATTGAAAATCCCTGGAATTTAGGACATTTGTTTTTTTTAATATGCATGTATTTGAAAAGAGCTAATATTCCACTATAGTCATGCAGCACTTTCAAAAACAAACAAACAAACATTATTTTGTAAATTATCAATATACTAGAAAAAGCTCAGGGTTATATTTGCATGTAGTCATGGACAGTTTTGTGAAGGGTTCATTGAAGATCGAATCATTTTGTAGAAATATCTTTTGTGTTCTTTTCCTCTGGAAAAATATAAAAGTTTGATATGCTATATTTAAAACAAAGCACATCAGAAATGCATCAAGTTCATTTTAATGCTTCATTAATTACTTTTTAGATTCCCTTTTCAGCTCACGTCAATAGATATAATTTTTATGACAAAAGTACAGATATTTTGATAAATTAATTTGCAACAGGGATGTGAAAAATGAAAAAAGGACATTTCAAGCAGTGAGCTCTAGTCCAGTCACAAACTAATAATATTACTTAACGACCTAAAACATTTTCTCATGTTTGGACAACTCAAATGAGCTTTGAACTATCATGAAGGCTCAGAAGACATCATCTTACGTGAGCAAAACTCAGTATATTGTCCTTTCCATTGAGTTTATCTGTGTTATGGGGTAAGTGTGAGTACAGTTCTGCTCTCTATCAATCATCAGAAGCAGAACTCCAAAAACTGAGATAAGACATAACATGATATAACACACACACATATACATTAATTAGGGCTGCCGATTTAACACATTAATTCATTGCGGTTAATTATATAAAAAATAATGTGTTAAAATAATTAACACAATTAATCATGCCCCCGGACCGTAATAAGGAAGATTCCTGATTCATTCAAGCTTTGAGTGCCACCTGTTTTCAGCAGGGGGCAGTAAGCGAGACTCGCTGTATAGGCAACACGCAGCTTATACAGAGAACAAACCAACCCTTCAGCTGACAGAACAAAATGAGGACGCATTCTTGCATTCAAACACAGCTTGATAGAGTGCAAATCAGAACTTAGGGATCTCAAGACGTGTTTTTCTAAGTATCAAACTACGTTTAACTTGACACAGCGGCCTTAAAATGGTACGTTTATGATGCGATGCGACCAAAGTGAGACAAGCGTCTGTCTGACACAGGTGTACATATGTGATTAATTACGAAACATTTGATTAATTAATTGGCACACCATGTAATTAATTCGATTAAAGATTTTAATCGATTGACAGCCCTAACATTAATACAACTCTGAAATACATGTATGCCATTTATGATGGTAAAATTGTAATAAAAAAAATAAAATAAAAAAATACATAAATACTGTATTATCAGTGGGTGATTATTTCAACTCCGGGCACTATAATGTCCCAGGGGTTGATTTTTATTAAAACTAACAGATTTCAACTTTTCTCTTTTTGTTATATGAAGGTCTCATTAAAACTGAATTGGAAACTTTTTATCAGGTCTTCATCATTTATTTTTGGTTATTTTCAAATGCCTTTAATATACAGATTTTTACTGTTTTAGCCTTGACCCAGACCCACACTTTCAATATTAAAATATTAAAATCCATTAAAAAAAATTCTAATTATTACATGTTTAAAACTATGAGCATAAATAAACATAAACAATTGTAATATTATACATATATATATATATATATATATATATATATATATATATATATATATATATATATATATATAGTGTATAAGTGTGTGTGTGTGTGTGTGTGTGTGTGTGAGTGTGTGTGTGTGTGTATGTGAGTGTGTGTGTGTGTGTGTGTATGTGTTTCAAAAGTTAATGTACTTTGAAAAGCATGGTTGATATGAAATATGAGACAAGTGATGTTTGAAGAAAATAAAGAAAAATCAAGGTAAATATGATTTATTATCACTTTTTTATTTTTTATTTATTTTTATGTTTTTATTAGGCGTAATTTCCAATCAAGTTTTAATTTTGCCAAATTATGTAAAAAAAAAGTGTTAAAATATTATTGAATTGTGTGTATTTAGGAAATATAAAATGTTTGCTATGAAATTAGTCTTAGCAAGACAAATGAGTTGGTCATTTTATTTCAAATAAAAAAAAATTCATTTTTATTTCATACAAATTTTTATTTCTATCAGCGTCATTTCCAGCACAGAATTCCATTAAACACAATACAGAATTGCAGATGTGCTGGAAATGACACAAAAATGTCATAAATCTCCTGTGATGCATGTACATACACTGCTGGACTTCTTTAGTAGACAAATTAATTAAATTAGTAAGAGTCCACAGTGCTAAAAGTGCCTTAATTTCAAGAAATACCTGCATATTTACAGTTTATAATCCCAATAACATTAGCAGTTTTTACTCCAATGAGTATCCTTTCACTTAATTGACAGTTGCAGAAAAGTTATTAGTTTAATTGGATGATTTAAAACTCTCATTAGCTATGTCATTCTGCAACATTTTTAGTCAGCTGAAATGAACTCAAAATCAGCCATTTGTTATTGCACAAGATGATCTCGTTGATCGGACAATTTCACAGTGCATCGAGACAAATAGGTGTTTAGAAAAGTGTTGCTATTTAGTGTTGTGGTGAAAATATTTAAATCAAAAAGGGCCTTTAACACAGTTGTATTAGCCTTATATCTTCACGATAATTAATATTATTATGATTTATCGATTTACTCATGGTTGTTTATAAACTATCCTTTTTATTAATAAATATTGAAACTGTTTTCAGTTTTGAAACACACTGGAAAAGGACCTATTTGAGCTATTCATCTTTCAGTTGTTCTGTGACTGTCAAACTGTATGTCACTGCATGGAAAAAAGATGAGGACGCCCAGTTTGTTTGGAGTCAAACTGTCACCCATCTCTGGCAATTCAACCTGGGAGTGAGTGTATCTTTCCAATTTACATCATGTGATGTCCTGCCTCCTGGAGGGGGTTGCTGCTGTACATGGCTTATTGTGTACAATACCATGACACAAACTTCCTCTTTTAAGTACAGAGTTCAGACTTCAGAAGACGTGCACTGTTTATTTGAGTGTATATCTCATTTCTGCTAGTGACCTTGGGCGAGTTCTGAAGCTTCGATTTGACACGTCAAGATGTTGCGGTAAAGGTGGAATGCAAGATAATTTTGGGGGTCTTGTTTGCCCTCCTTGGAGAAAACGGAGGTAAGGAAATGTGGCTGAGTCCTTCTCCAGAGATTACAGGTAATACAGTCCATTGCCCCCATAAACATGCTTGACACAAGGCCCCGGTGATGGAGCGATTGCTCCAGGAGAGACTTTTTCACACTTTAATTTACCTTAAATGAGCTGGAGAAGTCAGCGAGGGCTTTAAGATGCTGCACAGAAAAAGAGGCCGGTGTAAACTATCTCTGCAGTCCCCTCTTGCCTGAGAAATGACATGAAATTACATCATGAGTTTGGTGCAAATCTGCATGTGACTTCGGCAAATCTTGTTTACATCAGAAATAGCCTGCTTATGAATCCGGTTGGAAAACAGAATAAATTGTCAATATGATAAAAACAACAACAGTATTTGAGAAATTAAGACAATTACTTGCACTGGCATTGTGCATACAAGCATTGTGTTGCAGTGTAAGGTAATATTATGCATGTAAGTGCAATTTAACAATTTATTATGAATTTTTTAAGGCTATAGCTCTCTACAAGCTAACATACAGAACACGACATGTATAGAAACAAGCATATATTTAAAAGAACAGTTTTGTTACTATTGTACACTATTTTTCCACCAGTGTGAAAAATGAGAGGGTGATTATTAGGGATGCACTGATGTATCAGCCACTGATATCTACTGCCCAATTACTGACTAAAGAAAAACCATCCTCATATTGGTTTTAAGCATGAAAATGCCAATATGGAAAACAGATGGTTTATTTATAATAGTTTTTGTCTGTCTGTAATTTAAAGATACAATAAACATAATAAATAAAATCCGAAAAAGCATGTTCAATGCATAATATGAATTTGTAATGTTCTATCATAATATATCAAATGTGAGTTCTATTATTTAGAATTGCACAAATGTTTTAGAAGTGTAAAATAACCCTTTTTTTTCCCACTACAATCATCGTGTTATCATAATTATCTTCTATTTATCATTGTGGCTCGCTTAAAATGTTGGCCTGTCATGAGTTCAACAGATTCAATCCATGTTTGATATTAATTAATATTTCATCTCCATTATGTTATATTCAGTCTTAGTTCTGAGGATCCTTTATTTCTTGGTTTACGGAGAATCACAGTTTCAGATCACAGCAAACAGAAAATATACGTTTTAGAATGTGCGTGTGCGAGTTTCTTATTTGCCACAATATTGAAATCACTCAAGAGCATCAAGGTTTCCTAAAATCATCCTGAACGGTCTTCATAAATTACAAACTCTTGAGATTAACTTTTAACAATAATATGCATGTAACTGTTCAGTCCAGAATGACAACTGTCAGATCTCTGTCAAATTTAAACCTGATGTGTAAGTGTAACATACAGTTTAGGTCAGCCCCATCTGGAATAGGGGTAATATGTTTTATTGTATGTAATATGCTTGTCTCAGGTTGCCACATTGTTTTGGTGGAATGTTTAAGACATAAAAACTGCATATATATTATTTTAAAAAACATTGTCAAAACTAATATCTTTTACCATTTTGTTTTAAAACATATGTTGCTCCAACAGTTTTCAATCATAGTCAAATAGTTGATTTTCTAACACTATTTGCGAGATTTATTTGTAAATCTGTCGTAATTGTCTATCATTCTAAAAACCTGTTCTGTAAAAATCAAGTTCTGCCTGATATATAATATTATTTACCATTGTGACCTTCTGTTTTTCAGGTTTGTGAGAGTAGGCCAAACTTTGGACCACATATATGCCGTTCAATTAGTAATGTCAAGTATCTGAATGACTTTATTTTGTAGTAATAAAAACATTGCTCATATTGGTGTTGCCTCATTTCCAGTATACGGGGGAACACTTTTACACTCTTGTAGGGGGAAGAAAAATATTTTGTGTATTGAAGCAACACAGCGGATATTTGGGTCATAGGCGGAAACTTCTATTATCGTTTGTTGTGGTGTTTAGTGAGGCTGAAAGGGATCAAATCTCTAAAAATCAATGACCGCTTAAAAAGACAGTGAATCTGAGCGTGTTGACCGATCATCCATAGGCTTAATTCCTCAAAGGATTGTTAGGTTGGATAAATGTGGCTTTTTTTCCTTGTCTGTCATCTGACACTTTCACTCTACTGTGAAATATACTGATGCACAGAAAATCCTTTTTTTTTTTACCTGTACTTTTAAAAGAGCTTGCGACTTCTGTCATTTGTCCACTGGAATGGAGCCTTTGTACATAGGCAGGGCATTGCAGGTGTTGTTAATGTTACTCCTTTCAGTGTACCACACAGGTTACTTGTGTATGAATTTGACAAGTTTTTGTGTTATTTAAAGATACCTTAGCTTGTTGGCCAGAATCCAAGGTTGACTATGTTACAGTTAAACAATGGGGATGCCATTGCATAGCTGGTTCTTCATGTGGAAAGACAGCATTTATAAAGGTTACACCTTCAGTGAACAACTTGGTACATCAAATGCCACATGATGATAGTTGAGAGAAAATGTCACCATTTGTGTCATTTTACCTTGATAGTCTTGATTTGTTGTTTGACTCACCGTGAACTTTTTGGCCGAAAGAGGTGTGTTTTTGAATTTGTTGTACAAGTGAACAAATTTAGGCATTCTTCCCTCAAAAGATTTTCTCATGTGGCTATTTGAATAGTTGCATCTCTACATTTCCCATTGGATCCCATTTCCAAGATAGAAAAGGAGAGGGAAAAGCATGTCTATTCAAAAGCCATTTAGTTCATTCCTTTCTTGGCCTGTAAATGCATTCATTAATTGTTCTGCTTTGTACATGGCTTTCTAATGCTAATCTACCGTGTTAAATATCTTTTTGTTCCCCTTTCACCGTTTTGTCATTCAGTTTATCCAGTTTTGGTCACCCATTTTATTTATTTATGCGCCCGGCTCCATTCATGCGCTCTTGTATTTTTTATTATGTTGTTTCACTGTCATCCAGTGTCAACTCACTCTATTCAATGTTGGCTACTTGAAGGACTCAGAGGGACAAAGCGTGTACACATTGCAGCGCTATTCACCCGGGCCAGCTGGATTGCCTGAAAAAAAAGGAGGGGGAGAAAAAAAACCTTGTGAAAAGAAATCCTTAACAATGAGCACAGAAGAAGTGCACAATGCTAACAGTTTTCCAAATACCACTGATTGCTTTAACTACAATGAGGGAAAGCAGGCGCTTTTTGCTGAGCTCCACTTCAACAAACAACAGGCTCACAAAGGCGTCCCAACTCATGTTTTGTTCTGAGACAAAACCTCCTCGACTGTCCAAATGCTCCTACTGAAGGGAGACAAAGTTCTTTCAGTTAGTGCCTCCTCTTTTCCTTGGAGTAAGTGAAGGGAGAAAAGAGAGCAGAGAGGAATAAGGGGGGAAATGGTCACTGGGCTGGTAATGTGCGCTCTTTTGTGGAGCTGACGACCTTTTCAGGCATTTCAGTGTGAAAACTGCAGGTTACACTGACTGAAACGCAAAGCTTTTCCCATTGGTAGTTTGGAAAACCTATATTCTACTACTGTGAAAAAGAAAAGAAAAGAAAGGTTTTGTCATGTAACCTAAAATGCGCATTCAATAATCAGTTTAAAATGACTGAATGAACCTGACATTTGACAAAAGTCATTTTCAAGGTCAGGTCAGGTAGAAGTAGCTCATTAAGGCAACAACAGTTTCCCTTTTTACAATGTGCTGCTACTATATCACCACCATCTGTTGCAAATAATTCATATAATCATGAATATATAATAAATGCTTGTTTAAAAGGTCATCTAAAGCCGCCAAGAAGTTAAGGTGCTATTTGTGCTTGATCGAACCCTTAAAATGGGTTTTGTTGATGTGAACTTATATATTCAGGTTGATTTATTGGGGTTAAATACTGAACCTGTTCATTTAGATGCTGCAACATGAAGCACGTTTTAGTTTGACTTTTTTTTCCCAGTGCACTCTGAAATGAAATGAAATGACAATACTTTAAAATGTGCAAAAATCTACCTAAACTTTGTAAATAATATGCATATAGGCCAATGATTCATCTGGTCATCACAACAAGTGCAACAATAGTACTTGAGCGCTATTTCCAAAGCGAAGCAGGAAGTTCCGTGGAGAGCAGCAGTCGCGGGTTTACAATAGAGAATTCAGGCCAGCGTGAAAAGATTCAATTAACCGTGGCAGAGGTAATTATCCCTGGACGGTACAAATTAGTTTTGCATAATTGGTCTGAGCCATATGAATTAACTTAAAGCAATAAGCGGCTTTTTGGTTTAAGAACGGCCCCAACATATTCCATCATTTTGTTAAGAGGAAGAAGAAGAACAAAATCTACAAAATGTACAAACTCTTTCCATCTTTCATTCTAAGTCTAATGAGTGTATGATATATCATTTAGAAAATGCATAGCATACATACAAGTTCAAAGTAAGATCAAGTTGCAAGAAAAAACCTCTATTTTGGGACTAAAAGATGCAAAGAAATGTCTGTCCGGAGGTCTAAACGGTTTCGTTTTTCTGGTTGTAGGGCTTAAAAGTAAACTCCAAAGCTTTATCTTCCTTCCTTTTCATGATTTGAGTTGTGATAAATCAGGATTTGGCTCTTGATTACAAAGACTTGCTTTAGATTTCTGAGTAATTCTATTCAGCGCCCGAACAAAAGCGTCCTTTAGAGGATACTTTACACTTCACCTGCTCCGACCAAGTAAAGGCATTCGAGATACAAATCTTGTTCGCCATTCATCAAGAACTACAGAGCAATTTCCTTTTTCCCCCCCTCATATGCTTTATTATATCCCCTTTGTTCAATAAACGAACGATAGGCATTTAAAGTACATATATTTGGAATTATGCAAAACATATAATAACATACAATTTCACTTTAGAGTTAGTAAAAAATAATAATAATAATAATAATAATAATAAAAACCCCGACTGACTTTCTTGAACTCATTTTGACATTGGTCAAATATCTGCATGTCTGCGGACCAGCACCCTAAAATTGGTCAGAAACTTGGGCATGTCCTGTGTGTGTCTTAAATATATTACACTGATAAGTGCTCAAAGATCTCCCTTTTTGTGCAAATATCAAAGGACACGGCATGTCCCACGATCAACAAACAGGGTCATGTTTTCACTAAACAATAAATATTACATACTTCCATGAAACATTATTCGAAACTCAAAATATACACCTGATTTCTAGTCAAACAGCTCCAGATATGATTGAATAAAACTGTACACATTTACAGGAAAATGCAGACAAATTTGGAAAAGAAGACTGCGCGCGATTAACTGAGGTTGACTGAGTTGATTTCCAGAATAAAACATTCATTATTAACTTTTCCAATAGGCTATATGCAATAAGAAAATGTAACTAACATAACAGCATTGACCGAAATGTAGCGGGACAATAGGTTAGTGCACTAACAACTGACGTGAAACCAATTTCAAATCATTATTATTCACATTGATACGGGCAAACTGGCTTCATAGATCTCATTTGACCCGTTCAGCACATTGCCATTAACATCATTCCCCTTCAAAAGAGAGTTCCCCCAATTAACCTTACAGAAAGGCATTTGTTATTATAGTACAAGCACATGTGATAGCCTATCTGATCATTGTATCACATGTGTTAATGTAATTTATTTCACATTTAAAAAAAAAAAAAACTTCTAGCACTATAGCCCAGAGTCTCATAACGCGGCTGCGTACGCAGGATACGGTTCAAGTTGTGGTTTTCCCATTCCGGGTAGTAAAATATAGGCGAGCGGTGGTTGAAGCCCCGCCGATGGCCACGCCGCGCAGTTACAGGGAATCATGTAGCCCGGGTTGCCCGGTGATGGGTGTGAATGCGTATGGGCATGTGTCCCGGTGCCGACACTGCCCGCTCCGGAGAAAGCCGTCGCCGCTGTTGGGTAACCCAGTGGCGACGCGTAGGAAAATGACGCCGGGGAAAGCTCGCTCATTTTGGACCCAAGGTCAAAAAACGAATAGGGGTTCGTAGACATGGAAGGGTTGAAGAACACCCTGGCCGCTGCTGCCGCCGCCGCCGCCGCCGCCTTGTCCGGGTTGCTCATTAAGGACTCGGTGAGCGCTGCGCTGGATAAGCCGCCCACTTTCAACGCCTCGTGTTCTCCCAAGTTATACGCCATCGGGAACGCGAACTTGTCTTTCTTCATTAAAGTCTTTGGCTTCCGCCTGGGTCTGTATTTGTAGTCGGGGTGTTCCTTCATGTGCATCGCCCGCAGACGCTTCGCTTCGTCAATGAACGGCCTCTTTTCGGACTCCGTGAGAAGTTTCCACTCCGCTCCGAGTCTTTTACTGATCTCAGAATTGTGCATTTTCGGGTTCTCTTGGGCCATCTTTCGCCGCTGGGCTCTGGACCAGACCATAAACGCATTCATAGGACGCTTAACGTGATCCATGGCTTTGGACATAATGTTCGTTTCACCAGGTCAGGTAAAAATCCTCGGACAGAAGTGTCCGAGTGTCAGAACTACACAGATTTAACACAGAAAGTCTCACGTCAGGCTCAGTGCTTCATTCTGCCGTCCCTCAAGTCCACATCGAGCGTAATCTGACTTCCCTGAAACATTGTTATATCCTGAAAAGTTGTAGATAATGTCGATGGGATCAATACGAAACTTTCGTCCTCCTCAGCTGTGCTCGCTTCTTGTTTTCCTCCTCACCATGGTGCACCGCTGATGACTTCAATCGAGTGAGCGTCAACCGAGAGTTGCAACATGTGAAATAACTAGGAGCGCCCTGGCAGGTACTGAATAGGCCGTGGGCGCATGCGCACTGCATCTGTCAAACCCCGGGCTCTCCAAAATCCCACCCAGGCGAGAGGACGAGAGTGAAATGATAATCTCACTTTGTTCAGAGTAAAAAGCAATGCCTATCTTGTGTGTTGGCATCGCTAAAGCGTCTACTTTGTGGACAGCAAATACAACAACAACAACAACAAAAAGCTCTTAGTCAATAATTGTAAAGGTTTATTATTATTATTATTATTATTATTATTATTCATAGGTATAATCTGTACGCAGCTGTTGGCCAATGTGGTTGTCTTTTTTGAGAGGCCATTTATTTGCATAGAATGCTTTACAATTCTCTTGTAATTGATTGATAAACATTTTTAATCCATGCTTTTTTTTAGGTTTTCCTAAATTCATAGTGGAATGGGCTGCTCGAATACGCTATAAATTGACGGGGTTTTAAAAAATAATTATTTTATATTTGTATCTCCACTCAAAAGTTAGTAATAAAGCCTAAACATATATATATATATATATATATATATATATATATATATATATATATATATATATATATCCAAATGATAAAGTTATTGAACGTAAATGCGGCGCGTTTTGTCTCACACAACATTTAGTGCAATATATCACAAACTTACATCACACACACACACAGACACACACACACACACACACACACACGCACACACACACATATACATATATATATATATATATATATATATATATATATATAGTTGTCAGCTTTTTGAACGGTCCTTGTTCTGTCTAGACCAAAATGCAACAGAAGTCTTCTTTTATTTATCCGAACATTTTCACTAAAACGCATGCCAATTAATAACCTGAACTAGACAAAAGCATACGGTGTTTATCGCACTAAGATAACTTTTTTCTTTTCCTTTATTTTTCTCCTTTTTCTCCGACTTCAAAGGCTTTTCCGAAGGCAGCGCATCCTGACCCGAAAATGAGTTTGAGGAATACTCCACATGTAATTACAGATATCTGAGAGAGTCCTTGCGTAAAGTGGATTCTGTCCGTATTTTTTCTGTCATTCCATATTATTAAAATGATACGCATAGAGAAGACGCTCAACAAGTAGGAAAATCTTTTAATTGCAAATACCTTTATAGGATTATATGTAATTAAACCTATTGTGGTACAACCCTTTATCCACTTAATATGTAATATTTCATCAATATGTGTCTATTTAAAACGATTTAGAATGCTTTCGCTGTCTAACTGTAATAATAATAAATATTATTATTATTAGGTTATTATTATGATTATTTTAACATCCAACTCGACTCTCAAAGCTTCGAATTAATTTACACAAGTCGGCATCTAATCCAGTTTTATCAGAGATGCCGGCATGATTAATAATCATCCATTTACAAGAATGAGAGCTTTGTTAAGGAACAACGACGATGCAGATAGGGGAAAAAATCATGACCATTTACATTGAAGAAAGTCAGCTGTTTTTTGAAAGACGCAAGCGGCGCTAAATGGTGAGCACATGATTGTTGAAATCTATTGTTTGCCATAAGCCTTGTGTCCTCTCCATTATTCGGCCAAACGTGGCTTCTGAAATGTAATTACGCCTATCGAATGAGATTAATGTTGTACCGTTATGCCTTTATATGCATGCCTTTTGTTTCGACTTCAGTCCAGTGGGTACAGTGACAGATAAGGTGAAGCTGGTGAGATGATTGGCAGCTGCTCAGCCTTTCGTCAGTGTCCAATTCTGGCGTGCCAATGTCTTTCCCGCTCGTTTTTGATGGCGTTTCAAGTGCTCCAGGCGACATCAAAAATATAATCTTTAAAACCGATGCATTCTGTTAAACCCTTCTCAAAACAGTCACATAAACCCCAATATAATCAATGCATAGCATTTCATTGGAGACATTCACAGAGCCTGCAGCCTCCGCAGTGATTTCAAACATGGACATGCTCAGTGGACGATTTGTTTCAAATTCGCACGCTGTGCTTTGTGACCCAGTTTGATAGCAACATCTGGGAGAGTATTTTAATTAAATGAAAAGAGAAATATCTCATTAGCTGCTGACAAGAAACAAACACAAAAATAGGCTACGTGTAAGGAAATAAAGGCATCAAAAGATGCGATGCTTAAATGCTGTATAAAAGTGTTTTATTAAAAGCCTATCATTATTATTAATTGTTATTGTTAATATTATTGTTACTATTATTATAACCACAGGAGGGAATCGTTTCATTCCAAGGTTTTTAACTGGGGGTCCGCAAAGGTACAACAGAGGGTCCATATGGACTTCAATACAAGTTCAGCTCAATCAACAGCATTTGTGGGATAATGTTGATAACCACAAAAATAAATTTATACACGTCCCTTCTTTATAAAAAAAAAAAAAAAAAGCGTAAATGGAGGTTACAGTGAGACACTTACAATGGAAGTCAATGGGGCCAATTTTTGGAGGGTTTAAAGGCAGAAATGTGAAGTGTATAATTTTATAAAAGCACTTACATTAATTCTTCTGTTAAAACTTGTGTATTAAGTTGTTTAAATCGTCATTTTTACAGTTATTTCAGGGTTTTAGGGTTTTTCGACATTATGTCTTCTAGTGGCCTAGCTAAGGGTAGGCGGGGGGGGGGGGGGGGGGCTGGCCCCACCCAAATTATACCCAGGCCCACCCAGAATGTTGGTGATTATTCTATGACTTCCAATATATATTTGTAAAATAAATTCTGATTTCTAAAAGCATGAAAGAACTGTTTGAATGCTCCACCTCTCTGTTGTTAAGAAAAATTTGGTAAAAAAAAAAAAACAAAAAAAAAAAAATCAGGGCGAAACTTTAGCCCATCCATTTTTATTGAGGCCCACCCAAAAGTAATCCCTGCCTATGCCCTTGATGTCATCATGGCAACAAAGTTGTAAAGTTGGCTATAACTTTACACAGATGCAGTTAGTAAGTGATTTTATCTCACTAAAATCATGTTAACATGCATATTGTTTACGTCTTGTGACTATACTTCTGAAACAGTGAGTATTTTAACGTTTACAGATTGGCCCCCATTGACTTCCATTGTAAGTGCCTCGCTGTAACAGATTATTTTGTTTGTTTTAAAGAAAAGGAGGGACAAAACGAAATTATTTTTTGAGGTAATCATTATGCCACACCAAATGCTGTCGTTTGAGCTCAACTTGTATTGATATTCCTTTATATATATATATATATACGTTCAACATAGTTCAAAATGTTTTAAATATGTAATATTTATAAAATGGTTCATTTGTTCTATAGCTTTAAATAAATAAATAGTCTCTGTAGTCATCTTAGGTTGCTTCTATGGAGTGTAAAACCTTAATGAAACAAATGTAAATCTTTATAAATAAAGGTAGTTGTGCATATTTTGTATATATAATATCTATATATAATATGTAAGATATTTTATTATTGTTATTTATGAAAGTGTTTCCAAGAAAATTAGCATTTTCACAATAGGGAGTGCCTGGGTTGCCTGAGAGTCTGGTTGGGGGTCGGAAAATGTTGACAGCTCCTTATTTAATTGACTCTGAGTTTTAGAAAGACCAGGTGAAAACAGTAACAGGTTGGGTCTGCTACTGATAGCCAGTGACATTCAGACGATGTTTCAGCGCTTAGACCGAGATTCCAGGTACAGCAGATGACTTTCTGACATGCAAACAGCTCATCAAGACAACTGCCCATATCTTTCTAAATTAAGGTGAAAAATGTAGACATTTTACAAGCTTATGCTTTATTACAAGAAGCAGACGATGTGTAAAATTCTGAGCAAGCAAAAGTTTTGGCCTTGGGTTTTGCATGAACTCCCTGTGAACTTGAATCAGACTTTAGCGTGCCCGGCAGAGGAAGTAATTCATGGGAATGGAATTGGTCTCATGAGGAGATGGGCATTTCTTCATATACGTTTTGCACTTTGCCTATCGTGTTACTGTATCTGTTGGTGACACAGAATTGAAATAGACCTCTTCAAACTAAAACATGGGTGTGTAGACTATTCACCCACTGATGAAAGTGTTGTTATTATCAGATGTCCTATCTTATACTTGTTGCCCTCCCTTCCTCTAAGACAAAGTTTAAGATATCTAACTGTAATAGACATGAGTTTAATTATTACATGTTCAAAACAATTGAAAGATTCATTCTTATTCTTTAAACAAGTTTGCTTTTTATTTTCTTTCAAATGCATAAAAGTAAATGCTTATTTATGAATTTATAAGATCAAAACAGTTATAAAGACACTGAAATAAGTCACTATTTAATTAGACTGAATCATTATAGCAATACAGTTTTAAGGCTATGAAGGAGTTGGCAGTGCAAAGACAAGTTTTAACTCTATTTCTGTAATTATTATGATTATATAATCTTTAAAATTCCCACCCACACATTTACCACAGTAAAGGCATAATCAGGTGCTTTAAAAGATTTGTATTAAACAAAATGCTGCAAATTGCTCAAGGGCATTTGGACTGCAAGTAGATCTGTCAGTTTCTGTCAGTGCGGCTGCTTTTGATAACCCTTTGCCAGTGTTGTAATATTAATCTGTCATTATGCATAGATCCAAATATCCACAACGAAAACATATTTTTCTCTATCCAAGATTTCATTAAAGTATTGCTCACCCTTGAAAAATGAAAATTCTGCTATTATTTACTCACCCTCAAGTCGTTCCAAGCCTGTATGCTTTTATATTTTTCAGTGAAAAAAAAAGAAAAAAAGAAGAGGAATTCTGAAGAAACTGCACACAGCTTCATAAAGGACAGAAAATATCATAACAGCAGCGACTCGTGTGCTACATTCTGAAGCAATGCGCTTGCTTTGTGTGACAGACTGAATTTGAAGTCATTATTCATTGAAAATCATAAAAAAAATAATAATAACAGAATGAGATGGCGATATTGTTAGAAATCTTGCGACTTTTACACCCCTAGAGAAAATTAAACGAACCAGCGAACAATGTTATCATGATTTTTTTCTAAGTTTAAACCCCTAAAAGTGTCGGATTCGCCAGCGGGAGAGTCGGGAGTTTTCCCGGTGGGCCACTAGCAGGCCGATGTGCTTATATGATATAAAAAATAAATAATTAAAAAATAGCCGATTAAACAATATCATACACTAATACAATATCCTGAATGTTTTACGTGCCCATCTTTGTCATCGGATCAAAGAGGATCGAAGAAAGAGAAAGGGGACGTTCACACCAAACGCGCCCTTGCGCTACAAAAAAAAGCTAGACGCAGTGCAACGAAGAGAACGCAGGTGTCTCGAGACAAGTTTTTAACAATTTAAGTTACTTTTAACTTGTCACGGTGTCTAAAAAATGTGGCGCTCATGCATGAGATGCTGAACAACAGCAATACAATGGTCAAATTCGTCCGTCTAGTGCATGTTTGCATAGTAAAACAATTGAAAAACAGTACAGGTGGAAGCAAAAACATGCTTCCTCTGCCATTGCCTAAGTGGCATACGAGAGGAGGTTTGCACTGTAGTTCCTAAAAACGTAACTTGATCAGTTAGATCACAAACTCCTACGACAACCATGCAACACAGATTTTTTGGTCTTTACTGAAATTAATTAAGCTTATCCTCTATGTAAGAATGAAAAATAATATTTTGAATGTTGCCAATCATAAACTGGTTTGTATACTGAATAATTAAACATATTTTCATTATTAGCCTATTTACTATCCAGCTGCATATCCTCGTGCAACCCCGCAAACACATGCGTGGACGTTGTAGTTTAGATTTGCTATACACATAGTACAATTTAAATTCATTTAAACTGACTGATCTCAGTTCAGGAGACTCTGTGCTGTCAGTAAAGGGTTAAATTTTAGACACATGGAGTCATGTGACAAAACAACATGGCGCTGACCACAGTGGAGTTTGTCTTAGGGTGAAACGCCAACAAAACTACATCTGGTAAGAAACCTAAGTACGTTTTTACATTGAAACCTGTTCCAGTCAAAAGATTAGTATCTCTAGTTTAATCCGGTTTGCCATTTTAAAAATTTGAGCCATTTATCGTGAAACGCCACGCTATTAAACACAATGTACACTGATGTGTACAATAGCACAAGGTTTTCATCAGAATTCCTATTTTCACTGTGCATTTTCACATTGACGATAAATGGGTTCATCCAAAAAATTAAATTGTTGCTTTCAGAGGCTTTATATGGATTAGGGATTAAAATAAGGTGCATTTCAAACTGTTTTGAGACCAGTGCAGACAGACAGCACACTAGAGGTTAAGTCATTCACTAAATAGGGAGCAAGGGAGCATCCTATAGCTCTCTATGCAGTTAAGTGCATTCACTCCTAAAATCTGACCAATATGTTTGGCAGATATGGGACAATGATAATCAGTACATATATTCAGAATTTATCATTTTAACATGGTTGGCACTGATTGGATGATGCTGGCCTTTACATTGAATCAGAATTATATACAGTATGCTACTTTCTGATGTAATGTCTGTAACGTCTCAAAAACATGAATAACCAACACTCCTGGAAACATAATGAATAATTTGATTAAAAAACATCTGACTTTCTATAGCTTGGTATTATTTAAAATTTCACAATTTTGTCCTGGTGTCCACATATGTGGACATACATTTTTAGGAAAACTGTTTTCTCTAGAAATTTCTTTGCTTTTTTTTTTTGTTTGTTTTTTTTTTTTGCATGTTTATTGGGTTCTACTAGTTAAAAATCAAAAAGGGAAATGGAAAATGCACACAGCAGTTATGCTTGGGTCTCAGGAGGATATACTGTAGATAAGCACCCGAGAGTAAATTAGGTTGTGTGTCCTGTACTATAACAATTTAAATGCATCCTCTAGTAGATCAGTCAGTATGTCATTTCTGACCATGTAGTCTATAAAGTCTAACCCAAACCCTAAACCTAATAAAGTGTTAGATAGGAAGTTAGCTATAATTAGATGTCTGTATTGTATCGATTTTAAATTCTGTTTGTTGATTGGTTGGTCTCTACGGTAATAAAAGTCGTACCTTTTCATATGACCCAAGTCGTACAGTATCTTATGATTTCACCATATTGTACAAATTATTACAAGTTGTCATGAGACTATACTGGAAAAGATGTACAGCGAAGGAAGAGTGAACACAGGAGGGCCGATAAGGTGCACGTCTCAAAGTGTTACGCGATCCATTTGACATTATCTGTAATCCTCGAGGCCAGCTTCCAAATGATGCTGCTCGCATTGACTATCACAGTCGTTTACGATGCGACCTTCGATGCCATTTGTCAAATCAAATTTGCCTTTCAGTGCTCATCGGCATCTCCCAAGAGCTACATGTTTAACTAAAGAATAAACGGGAGGGGGCAGGGACTCAGTATTCATCCTTTTCACTTCTGTACCCCTGTGGTTTGGAAATCAGAGTCTTCTCCCCCTGCAGGCATTGTGATGACTTTGTGATGATAGACTATTTTGAAGCATTTAGCTGGTGCATTATCGCCCAGGTCTTTTTTCTCCATTCTTGCAGCTTATCGTTTCTGCATCACGGCCCCGTCCAAACAGAGAGTTGTAATTACCCAGACTGCCACCTGATAGCGGCCTCCACTATCGGCAACATCACTGTGTGTCTCTTGGTTTCATATCAGAGCGGATAGAGAAAGAGCGAGCAGGACGTAATGATGGCAGTTTGAGCTGGAATGGAATCAGCTTAAACTTCACAATGTTTCTCTCATTCACCCTTTTCTCCCATTATCATATCAAAATGCCTGGCATTCTCTAAACACTTCTCCTTTTTCTGTAGAAGCAGTCTGACACAAAACAGAAAGCGATTTCTCCATCAACCAGTAGCGAGGCACTCTATTCAGTTTTTTATGTGGTGTCACTCTTCGGACTATAGAAATAGAAGTGTTCCTTGGTGAAATCCTTCGTGACGTCTTCTATCCCTATTGAAAAGACCAGCTTTGACATGCATGCAGGTTTATGCTGTTAAGTGATGGTTTAGTTTACTTAAACCAGCACTAACTAGCATAAACCAGAATGGTTAGTCAAGAAAACTGGTTAGTGAAGGTTTAGTGCACTAACCAGCATAAACCAGCATGGTTAGTGAAAAATGCTAGTAAATTATGGTTTAGTGCACTCAACCATCACTAACCAGCATAAACTAGCATGGGACATCATGCTGGTCTAAGCTGGTCTTTGGTGACATCCTTCATAATGCCTGCCAACCCTATTTAAAAGACCATATTAGACCAGCATTTATTTCCATGCGGGTTTAAGATGGTTAGTGATGGTTAAGTGCCCTAAATTATCAGTAACTATCATAGACCAGCATGGAAAATCATGTTGGACTAAGCTGGTCTTTAATAACATCCTTCATGATGTCCTTTAACCCTGCTGAAAAGACCAGCTTGGAGCATGAAATTCCATGAAAGTTGTTGCTGTTTAGTGATGGTCTACTGCACTAAACCATCACTAACTAGCATAAACCAACATGGTTGATAGATAATACTGGTTAGTGATGGTTTAGTGCATTCAACCTTCAACAACCATCACTAAGCAAAATGGAAAATCATATTGGTCTAAGCTGGTCTTTGTTGACATCCTTCAAGAGGTTTTCTAACCCTGCTGAAAAGACCAGATTAGAGCAGCAGGATTTTCCATGGGGGTTTATGCTATTTAGTGTACCTAGTGTACTTAAACCATCGCTAACTAGCATAAACCAGAATGGTTAATGAAGAATGCTGGTTAGTGATGGTTTAGTGCACTCAACCATCACTAACCAGCATGGAAAATCATGCTGGTCTGTGGTGACATCCTTCATGATGTCTTCTAACCCTGCTAAAAAGACCACCTTAGACCAGCATGAATTTCCATGCAGGTTTATGCTGGTTAGTGATGATTTAGTGCAAGCAACCATCACTACTAAGCATGGAAAATCTTGTTGGTCTAAGCTTGTCTTTAGTAACGTCCTTCATGATGTCCTCTAACGCTGCTGAAAAGACCAACTTAGACCACCAAACCATCACTTACCAGCAAAAACCAGCATGGTTAGTGAAAAATGCAGGTTAGTGATGGTTTAGTCAACTTAATAATCACCAATCAGCATAGACTCACATGGACATTCATGCTGGTCTTTGGTGTCATCCTTCCTGATGTCCTTTAACCCTGCTGAAAAGAAAAGCACAGACCTGCATGAATTTCCATGCCATATTATGATGGTTTAGAGCACTCAATTATCACAAACCAACATGGAAAAACATGCTGGTCTTTGGTGACATCCTTTATGATGTCCTCTAACCCTGCTGAAATGACCAGTTTAGACCAGCATAGCTAGCACCAGCATGGTTTGTGAAGAATGCTGGTAAGTGATGGTTTGGTCCTTTTAAACAATCCTTAACCAGCATAAACCAGCATTGAATCTAAATCATCACTAACCACATAAACCACTATGGTTGATAAAGAATGCTGGTTAGTGATAGTTTAGTGCATTAACAACAAGCTGGTGTTGATTTTGTGAACTAAATCATCGCTAACCTGAATTTTCACTAACCATGCTTGTTTTTGCTGATTAGTGATGGTTTAGTTGTGTAAATTGGTCTTTTCAGCATGGTTAGAAGACATCATGAAGGATTTCACTAAAGACCAACTTAAACCAGCATTCATTTCCATGCAAGTTTATGTTGTTAGTGATGGTATAATGCAAGCAACTATCAATAACAAGCATGGAAACTGTTGGTTTAAGCTGGTCTTTAGTAACATCCATTCTTATGTCCTCTAACCCTGCTGAATGGACCAACTTAAACCACTAAACCATCACTAGCCAGCAAAAACCAGTGAAAAATGCAGGTTAGCCATGGTTTAGTGCACTAAATCATCACCAACCAGCATAAATCCTCATGAACATTCATGCTGGTCTAAGGTGGTCTTTGGTGTCATTCTTCGTGATGTCCTCTAACCCTGCTGAAAAGAAAAGCTTAGACCAGCATAACTAGCACCAGCTTGGTTTTGGTATGTGATGCTTTAGTGCATTAAATAATTTTCCAGCATAAACCAGCACAGAAACTAAACCATCACTAACAAGCATAAACCACCATGGTAAGCGAAGAACACTGGTTAGTGATGGTTTAGTGCATTAAGCCATCATTAACCATCATAAACCAGCATGGAAATTCATGCTGGTCTAAGCTGGTCTTTGGTGACACACTTCATGATGTCCTCTAAACCTGCTTAAAATACAATATAAGACCAACATGAATTTCCATTTTCATTTATGCTGGTTAGTGATGTTTAAGTGCACTCTGTCAACAGCTACAAGTGTTGTCAATAGAGTTTATGTTGTACTGAACCTGTAATATTCCTTTAACTTTTATTTCTTTAAATACAGCATCAAAAATGTGTCAACAAACTCATTATTGGGCTCTTCCAGCTATTTTAGCACAGTAAAAAGATAAAGCAGTTGTAGCCTCAGTCATTTGAAGAATGGCAAAATTCATCGGAATTTCAGATTTTTGGTTCCCATGGCATTGACGCTCACCAGGAAACACACTATCAATTTTTACTAAAGGGACGGAGTGAGCAGCATATTGATTGTGTCATTGAGAGAAAAAATACATGGCTTTCCTTCTCTTCAATAGGGTGAAGTCACTATGATGCAGCAGATGGCTTTTTGTTCCAACTCAAGGTAAAGCTGTTAACAGAATCTCACTAGCAAAGATTAAGAATAAATATTTTCAGCTTGAATACAACATGAGTTAAGAAGAGAAGTATATTAGAAGTTAAAGGAATAGTTTACGCACAAAACAGAATTTTCTGTCATTATCTACCTAATATGAACATTCACGCATCAGTTCAATTGTGTTTACCTTTTATTGTACCGCTACGGGTGGTTCCATGGGACCCAGGAAGTAATCGCTTACACATAATGAACGTTGAAGGTGATTCAGAGATTGCATTTTTCCTCTAAGATTAAATTTTTACTCCACTGATGGTTAGGTTTAGGGCTGGTGTTTGGGTTAGGGTGTCATTTAGATGGTCATTTATTACTCCATTTTGGCACCATTATGGTGAAATTTGAATGCCACCGAGGGCATTAGAATTTCGGTAAACACAGACTGATTTCAGCTGAAGAACTTTCGACCTACTGTTGCCGAATTCACAGTGAGATCATTCTGGCCAGTTTGAATAAGCAGAAGTTTAAGGGTTATTGGTGAATAACAACATAAGTTTTTGTCTGTTCCTCACACAAAGCTATCGTGTGACTTGAGAAAACTCTAAATATGGCCAAAGTCTTTCTAGCAAGTCAGTCCACTCTCGGCCATCTTTGGAACGCTCCCGGGATGCTATTTCCAGTCAGGAAAGTGCAGCAACTATCTACTTAAAGGTAGATAGAGCAAAATCTCCATAACGATTGGTCAAGATTACGATCAAAGAACATATTTCAAATCAGCAGTAAAATCTGACAACACTTGTATCATAAATTGTGCTTCTTTTCCTCAGATTATGCTAAAAAAAACACTATTTTTCAGGCTGGTACAGCTAATGCGCATTTTCTCGAATTGATCGATCTCTGTGTTTAAAAGCTGATTGCCTCTTTTACCTCTAAGGCGGGACTTCCTTTTCTACGACCGTTGGCCATGTGCATTCCAATTTCTCCAATTCATTTTAATAGAAGTGGTCTGTCTCTGCTAAATAGTCTCTGATATAGCACAGGAGTCATATGGGCTACTTTTATAGTGCTTTCATGGTGTTTTTTGGTCCCTTTGTGGAGCTGTTGTTTTATGGAAATGACAAGGTGTATTTTGAGTTTTTTGGCAAATTTTCAAGCTCTTGGTTGTACATCATTGGGTTCCTTGTGATGTGGGAAGGACAGTGATTTCAAACACATTTGCCATTGCATTGTGCTCTGGCCATTTGCATGAGAAAACTACAAATCCACAGGGTCTATTAGGGCTTTAAAACTCAACGTTCTCTTCCAAACGCAAAACACAATAGGCCTCCCATGCAAACGCCACATTGCTTTGAAACAACCTGTATACACTTGTGTGCTTTTTCTACTCTATGGCATGGACAAAAAGAGTGGAAAAAAGTTGAGCGGGCATTCAGTTGTAAACCCCCTGTTGCAGCTGGTCCACATCTTGCTGTGCACTGCCAAGTGCGAGAAGAGTTTTCTTTTCATCTGGCTCGACCCAAAATCTGGGCTAATGTGTCTCAGAGAAAGAGTCCCGCCGTGCTGTGATCTCTCATTCTTCTCCTGTTGTTTCCACTATTCTGTGGTCTTCCACTTGGGATAATTGCAGTTTAATTGGGTGACAAGAAATGAAAACTGTGTCCACATTATGTAGGATTATCTCCTTTCTTTCTCGAGACTGCCATCAATTCAAAGAGGCCCATATATCACCTCAGGGCAGTCTGTTGCCTGGTCAGGGCCGAGAATTTTTGGAGGGCTGGATAAAAATTATACCAGGAGGTTTTTAGGATATCAGACCAACTTGGTTTCAAGATGACAAGTTGGCTTGCATGTTTGAGTAACATTTGAGCAACAGAAATGACTACCCGGGCTCAAGAGAAGTCAAAACAATAGTATGAGATGGTAAAATCATATGGTGTTGGCATTGGCTCACACAAAAATGTACAACTTTCACTCCCATAGAGAAAAACAAACAAACCAATGAACAATGTTCTTACGATTTTTCCTAAGTTTAACCCCTAAGAATTGAAACGCCCATTTTTCACAAAGTTCTATTCTTCCTCTTGCATGTTTGTTTATTCATCTGATTTTGCTTTCAGCTACCTATAAGATTGCAGTACTTTTGACTCCATTTAAAACATTTTAACATGTTTAACCCTCATATGGTTTTGAAAATGTCACCTTCCTTTGGTATTCGCGGTCATTTTTGACCGGAAAGTTTAGATGTGTAACCCTTTTTTTATGATGATAATGATACTGTAACGGCAGTCGATAAGAAGGACACGGGAGGCAGATTGCTCCACTCACAGGTAAGGATTTTAATGACCACACTTCAGTGCTCACAGCTTCACACACTATTCTCTCCAGTTCCACAATAATAAATTCTTAGCTTCACAATAATAAGTTCTTAGTTCACAATAATCTCTTCAGCTTCACAACAATCACTTTCTGGACCCAGGCTCTCTCTCTCTGGTCTGCTGGTGGTGTAGCTCTTTTATGCCGCTCTCCCCGTGCTCACTGTAATTAGAGACAGGTGTTAGACATAATTTAGCTCAGGTGCAAGTGTCCTTACCACTTTCTCTCTCTCCAGACGGACACTTGACCACGCCCCCACTGCCACATATCCCCACCGCCCGACTCAGGCCGGGGAGGCATCCGGCCTGCCTACCACTCCCCCCCCGTTTCTGGAAAGGAAATCGGCAGCAGCCATCTGCGCTCCCAGTCTGTGGACCACCTTGAATTTAAATGGCTGAAGAGCCAGATACCAACGGATGATACACGCATTGGTGTCTTTCATGCGGTGGAGCCATTGAACAGTGGGTGAAGGACCACCCCAACAGGTAGTATCGGAGAGTGAGGACCGCCCACTTGATGGTAAGACATTCTTTTTCTACGGTGCTGTACTTAGTTTCCCTCAGCGAGAGCTTGCGGCTAATGTACAGCACCGGGCACTCCTCCCCCTCCACCACCTGTGAGAATATGGCCCCCAGCCCTCTGTCTGAAGTATCCATCTGTAAAACAAAAGGGAGAGAGAAATCGGGTGAATGTAAAAGTGGCCCCCCGCAAAGTGCAGCTTTAACTTGCGTGAACGCCTGCTGACACTGCTCCGTCCACTTGACCGGGTCTGGAGCTCCCTTTTTAGTGAGATCAGTCAGCAGGCTGGTGATGTCCGAATGGTTAGGTACGAATCTTCTATAATAGCCAGCCAGCCCCAGGAACTGTCTCACCCCCTTTTTGGTCTTGGGCCTCGGGCAGGTCGCAATCACCGCCGTCTTATCAATTTGGGGACGCACCTGCCCATGGCCCAAGTGGAACCCCAGATATCGTACCTCCACCCGCTCAATCGCGCACTTCTTTGGTTTGCTGTGAGTCCCGCTCGACGCAGCAATCTCAGAACCGCCCTCAGATGCTGCATGTGCTGCTGCCAATCATTGCTATAAATTATGATGTCATCTAAATAGGCAGCAGTGTAAGCTGAATGCGGTCTGAGGATTCGGTCCATGAGACGCTGAAACATAGCCGGGGCCCCAAACAAACCGAACGGAAGTATCACAAACTGGTGTAATCCAAACGGTGTGGAGAAGGCTGTTTTTCCACGGGAAATTGGTGTCAAGGGGATCTGCCAATGACCCTTTGTCAAATTCAGTGTCGAATAAAATCGAGCAGTGCCCAACCGATCAAGCAACTCATCAACGCGAGGCATTGGGTATGTGTCAAATTTAGACACCGCGTTTACTATTCTATAATCCACACAGAACCATACAGACCCGTCGCTCATTGGCACTAGAACAACTGGGCTGGACCAGTCACTGTGGGATTCTTCTATTGCCCTCTCTGAAATTACCGTAGCCAACGTCACAGACCGCCTCCCTACACAATTTCAGGAGGTTGAGCTGGTATATTTGATGTGCGCCCCCTCTACCGGTTCGTTTAACCTCATAATCGAGATCCCCCACTCGTCGTGTGACCTCAAAAGGTCCTTGCCACTTGGCGAGTAATTTAGAGCTCGATGTGGGAAGCAATACAAGCACTTTATCTCCCGGTGCAAATTCCCTTAGCTGAGTTCCCCTGTCATACAGTCAGCGCTGTCGTTCTTGAGCTTGGAGCAAATTCTCCTGTGTTAGTTGCTCCAAAGTGTGAAGTTTTGCTCTAAGATCAAGAACGTATTGAATTTCATTCTTACTATTTGAAGGTCCCTCGTCCCAGGCTTCTCGCAAGACATCAAGCACACCGCGTGGGCGCCGCCCATACAGCAGTTCAAATGGGGAGAAGCCAGTGGAGGCTTGCGGGACCTCTTGTACTGCGAATAACAGGGGGTCAAGCCATTTATCCCAATTTCTAGCATCGTCGTGCACAAACTTACGAATCATGTTTTTAAGGGTTTTATTAAATTGTTCCACCAGGCCATCTGTTTGTGGATGGGACACGCTGGTGCGAATCGATTTAATGCCCAATAATTCGTACAGCTTGCGTAGTGTCTGTGACATAAACTTTGTGCCTTGATCAGTGAGGATTTCTTTCGGAATCCCCACCCGGGAGATTATTTTGAAGAGTGCCTCCGCAACACTGCGTGCTGAGATGTTGCGAAGAGGCACTGCTTCCAGATATTGTGTTACATAGTCCACTAGGACCAATACAAAGCGATGTCCACATGCTGACCGCTCAGGTGACCTCGCGAAAGGGGGCGCAATGGTGCTTTTGGGGTGGCCAGTGGGTTAACCAGCTGACATTCGCGGCATGCCGCACACCACCTGTGGACATTGCCGCCAATGCCCGGCCAATAAAAACGGGCCATTAGACGGTTCAGTGTTTTCCTTTCTCTTAAGTGACCCGCCATGGGATTATAATGAGCCGCCTGGAATACAACTTCCTGACGGCTCTGTGGTATCAAAAGCTGGGTTGTATCTTCTTTTGTCTGAGCGTCCTGCGTCACTCTATACAACCGCTCATTTATAATTGCAAAATAGGGATATGAAAGGGCGATGTCCGGCTGGAGTTGTTGACCATCGATCACTCTCACTTGGTCAAAGGCGTGTTTGAAGGTTTCGTCTCGCGACTGCTCCAAAGGGAAATCCCCTTCAGGGAGTTCCCTGAGAAGGGGAGGGGCTACAGTCTCTCCCCCCTCTCTCTCAGCTCTTGTGGAGCTGTCAAGGACGGCCCCGTCTCCACCTCCCCTGCCAGAGCATTGCATATTTCACATCTCCCTAATTTAGTGCAGGACCCATCCGCACAAATTCCCTTCAATACATTTCTAAAATCAGGCCAATCCATCCCCAAAATCATCAATGGGTGAGGCAGGAACTAACCGCGCCCTCCACTCTATGCTTTTCCCCCCAGGAATTTAATCGTAAGAGTCACCACAGGATACTTGTGAATATCCCCGTGCACACACTTCACCCTCACTGTTTTAGCTGTGCCCAAAGCCTCGGGTTGAACCAAGCGTTGGTGGATAGTGGTTTGATTACAACCGGTGTCCACCAATGCATGGTGAGTACCCCCCTTGACACTTACTGGTATCCGGTACACTCCGGCCCGGTTGGGGGCAGCCTGCGGGATGTCGGAGACCCGTACCACCATCCCCAGCTCCATCAGAGGGCACTGATCCCGGAAGTGGCCCGGGTCTCCACACCTCCAGCATGCTGGCCCAGGCGCTACGCCCGCACTTGCATCGGCGGGTGCCCCCTCCTGAGTGGGAGAGCAGCGGGGCATCAGGGCAGGGGAAGTTGTCGCCTCCCACACCCGGGGAACTGGTCTCGGTGGCGGAGGTCCTCCTTGCCTGCGTGGGGCAGGAACGGGCCCTGGGGAGAGAGCAGAATGAAAGGAGAGAGGGGAAAACACAGGGGTAGGGGAGAGAGAGTAGAAGGGCTCTTCCGCCCTCAGGATCACCGCCACGTTGTCCTCCGCAAGCCGGACGGCTTCCTCCAGCGATGCCGGGCCGTGGCATTGGACTCACTCCGCCGTCCCTTTTGGCAGTCGATGTATTAGCTGTTCCAGTACCACCTGGTCGATGGTCCCCTCGACGCCGCGGTCCCTCATTAGCAGCCATCTTCGGCAGGCGTCGCGGAGCCGTTGGGCGAAGGCAAACGGGCGGTTGCACTTCTCCAGCTGCAGGCTCCAGAAGAGTTGACGATTCTCTTCCAGACTCCGACCAACCTGTTGCAAGATGGCTTTTTTTAGGTCACCATAAGCCAGGAGGCTCGTTGCTGGCAGTTGTTGAGCCACGAGCTGGGCTTCCCCGGACAACAGCGGAATAAGTCAGGCCACCCACTGGCCGAGCGGCCAGCCCCAGATCTCGGTGGTGCACTCAAAAAGATCAAGGAATGCTTCTGGGTCGTCCACCATCCCCATCTTCTGTAACGTGGGCGGGGGCAACAGCGTGCGGGTGTCCGGGGTCGCGGCTGGGGCGGCCTCCTGGCTGAGCAGGATCATTTTCTTTCATCTTACTGGACTGAAGCCGCCTTTTGACAAACGACAGATGACAGACCAGAGGTCCGTCATTTGAAATGGAGTGACGCACGGTGGCTGTATGGAGTTTAGACCATCTGCAGAGGTGGAATTTTGGATCTGATTTGAGCTTCGGATATGTTGTAATATTTGTGTGACTAGACCGGGTGTGACCGCCTGATTAAATGTGATGTATTCATTCAAAACTATGAGCACAAAGTGAGAAACACTGATGTTTTTTTGTCCTTAACTTTATTCTAAACGCCTGCTACTTCTACAGATTGGACAATTATGAAGTCAAAAACGATCATTCACGTTGCATATATACATATATAAAAAAGGTTAAATCATATCTATGAATTTCTACTCCCTATTTGCTGAATTATTATTGTTGTTGTTGTTGTTAGGCAACCATTCATTATAATATTAACAAAAAAACCAGCAATGATAATGATAATAATAATGATAATAAAAATAATGGAATCTGAGTAAATATTAATTTTATTGAATTCATCCATCTGCTCAACAGCAAGGTTTGGTAGGGGCTGGGTGCGCTGACCTTGCAATTCGTGAGTGCCTTCTCCCATTCAGTGAACATTGTGTGACTGTGCAACATAAAATTATGTTGAACATTACAAATGTTCTTCCAAACAGATGAGGTTTTTAAGATTAATGTTCTATTTAGATTCAAATCAACAAAACCTTCCTCTCTATCTTAAACCTAAACCTAACCGATAGTGCCATAAAAAGCAAATGGGAGATAAATACACAATTAACGTCATTTTGTGGTGCTTCTATGACACTTTCGCTCACGTGTCCTTTGTAACGCATATGCAGCGCTCTAACAGTTGAGCAACTGAGCAATTTGATCACACTCTAACACGCTTGTAAATGTAGTTGGTTATATAATGCAAACGTTAAAATGAGTCATGCACTATAATAAAAGTGTTTAGATGTCATAAGACAGCATTGTGTGAGGAACAGAGTGAAAAATAAGTGTTTATTAACTAAAAACTGCCATTTTACTCGTGATTTGAGTGAAAGGGATGAAAGTAATTGTTGTTTTAGTGCATCTAATGTTCATTCCACTTGGAAATTGCTGTTAGGTACAACAGGCCACATAAAAATCATTTTGGAAAAATTAAGTTATTGTAACAGGTTGCGGATGACTTGTGATGTCAATAATGACCAAAAGATGGCTCCATTTATTGATGCTCTGGTTCTGTGTTTATGTGTGTGTTCTGCATTGTGAGTGTGTTATCGTCTCAACCCTTTATTTCTGAGTTTGTATATGTAGCATTGTAGTTTAGCATTTATTGGTTCCCTATCTGTCACTCACTCGACGTTGGTGTCGATGTAGTGACACTAGGGGTCACTCTTGGGAGCCCGAGACACCTCTGGTCTTTGATAAAAGGCCAATGAAAATTGGTGAGTGGTATTTGCATGCCACTCCCCCAGACATACGGGTATAAAAGGAGCTGGTATGCAATCACTCATTCAGATTTTCTCTTCGGAGCCGAACGGTCATGCTCATTGAGCTGAATACTACTGTTCATTCACTTCTCCCTCCTCTGCACTGGTGCACTGCAGAGAAAGCCCCTGGGTGCTTCGGCAGAAAAACTAGACAGTATATTTTCTGAAAGAGCATTTTTTCCCTCTAAAAGAGTATACATTTCTCTAAAAGAGCGCACACACGGAACATCTTTTTAAAGACGCGTTTTTTTAAAGATGCCTTTCCGTTTGTGTGTTATTCCTGGTTGCGCTCATTATCTCTCGCCTTCTGACGGTCACGATCACTGTCTTTCGTGTCTGGGCACTGCTCACGCGGAGACAGTGTTCGTGGATGGTCATGTTCTCATTGCAAGAATATGTCCAAGGCAACGTTGCGGTCGCGGCTCGCCTTCGTAAGAAAGCGAGCCACCCCAGAGGCTTCTTCCTCAGTCCTTTTACCCATGGGTATGAGGCCAGCGCGGCTAGCACTGTGGGCGATTTGGGGACCCCAATGGGACCACCTCTGCCGTGTATCCCCCCGCGGACCTCCCATTCCCCAGCACGCTCGTCTGTCCCGATCGGGCTTCCGGGTGAGTCCACCGGCTCATCTCACGGCGAGTTCGACCTCTTATTCGGAGCCCGTGAAAGTGATGAGCTCTCGAGTGCAGCATCGGAGAGTGGGCTCGTCCAGTCGGAAGCCTCAGCTGGGCTCCTCCCTTCGGGGTTGATTGCCCAGTCACAGGCTGACGCGGAGATGACGACATGCTTTCCCGGGCAGCTGCGAGGATCGGCTAGAGTGGAACTCACTGCTCTTCCCTGAACCCTCACGGCTCAGTGATTGGTTCCTGGGCTCGCGGCGCCGCTCAAAGCCACGCCCCGCCCCCGTTCCTTTCTTCCCGGAAGTGCATGAAGAGCTGACAAGGTCGCGGGAGGCACTTTTTACTGCCCGGTCCCGATCTTTTCAGCTTCCCCATCCTCACTACCCTCGATGGTGGGGCGGCCAAGGGCTATTCGGCAATCCCCCGGTGGATAAAGGCGCTCGTGGTGCACCTATGCCCGCAGAGCGCCGCCACCTGGCATGGGTGCCCAAAGCCCCCGTCCAAGGCCTGTAGGTTTACGTCGTCTCTGACGGCCAAGGCCTACGGTGCCGCTGGACAAGCCACCTCCACCCTGCACGCCATGGCTCTCCTGCAAGTCTGCCAAGGCACTAAAGGAACTGCACAAGGGTAGTTCCGCCCCGGGATTGATGCAGGAACTGCGCTCGGCGACCGACCTCATTCTCCGAGCGACGGAGGTCACGGCACAGTCTCTCGGGCGGACGATGGCCACACTAGTGGTCCAGGAGCGCCACCTTTGGCTCAACCTGGTCGAGATGGGTGAGGCCGACAAGACATGATTCCTTGCTTCCCCCATTTCCCAGGCAGGAACCTGTCCCTCCAGCGAGATGAAGAAGGGGTTTTTCAGCCCCTACTTCATCGTACTGAAAAAAGGCAGTGGGTTGAGGCCAATCTTGGACCTGTGAGTTCTGAACTAGGCTTTACACAGACTCCCATTCAAGATGCTGATGTAAAAACGCATTCTGGCGAGCATCCGGCATCAAGATTGGTTCGCGGCAGTAGACCTGAAGGATGCGTACTTCCACGCCTCGATCCTTCCTCGACACAGACCCTTCCTGCAATTCGCGTTCGAGGGTCAGGCGTATCAGTAAAAAGTCCTCCCTTTCGGCCTGTCCCTGTCTCCTCGCATCTTTACGAAGGTCGCAGAGGCTGCCCTTGCCCCGTGAAGGGAAGTGGGCATTCGCGTTCTCAACTATCTCGACGACTGGCTAATCCTAGCTCACTCTCGAGACGTGTTGTGCGCACACAGGGACATGGTGCTCTCACACCTCAGCCGACTAGGGCTTTGGGTCAACTGGGAAAAGAGCAAGCTCCTCCCGGTTCAGAGCATCTCTTTTCTCGGTTTAGAGTTGACTCAGTCTCCTTGACGGCTCGCCTTATGAACGAGCGTGCCCAGTCAGTGCTGGCCTGTTTGAAGGCATTCAAACAGGGAACAGCGGTTCCACTGAAACTTTTTCAGAGGCTCCTGGGGCATATGGCATCCTTGGCGGTGGCCACCCTGCTCGGGTTGATGCATATGAGGCCGCTTCAGCACTGGCTCCAGATTCGAGTCCCGAGACGGCCATGGCACCACGGGACACACCGCATGGCCATTACGTCGGTCTGTCACCGTCTTTTCAGCCCTTGGACCGACCTCTCATTCCTACGGGCAGGTGTTCCTCTAGAACTGGTCCCCAGGCTCGTCGTGGTCATGACAGATGCCTCCAAAATGGGCTGGGGCGCTGTTTGCAATGCGCACGCAGCCGCCGGCCTCTGGACGGGTCCGTGACTGCACTGGCACATCAACTGCCTTGAGTTGTTGGCAATTCTGCTCACCCTGTGGAGGTTTTGGCCATTGATCCAGGGCAAGCACATGTTAGTTCAGACAGACAACACGACAACAGTAGCATGTGTCAACCGCCAAGGTGGTTTGCGCTCTTGTTGTATGTCACAACTCACCCACCGTCTCCTCCTCTGGAGTCAGCAGCACTTCAAGTCGCTGCAAGCCACTCACATCCCGGGCAACCTCAGCACTACAGTGGGCGCGCTGTCACAACAGGTTACCCTCAGGGGAAAGTGGAGACTCCACCCTCAGGTGGTCCAGCTGATTTGGAGTCGATTCGACAGTCATAGGTGCACCTGTTCGCCTCCCAAGAATCCTCCCCACTGCCCGCTCTGGTACGCCCTGACCGAGGCCCCCCTCGGCATAGATGCGCTGGCACACAGCTGGTCCCCTGGCATGCGCAAACAGACCCTGTGCAAGGTCAGGGAGGACAAGGAGCAGGTCATCCTGGTAGCATCCTACTGCACCATCCGGCACCCGTGCCCAGACCTCTGGAATCTCCATGTCTGGCCCCTGGACGGGACGCGGAAGACCTAAGCTGTCTCCCACCTGTGGTGGTAGACATGATCACTCAGGCTAGGGCCCCCTCTACGAGGTGTCTGTATGCCTTGAAGTGGTGTCTGTTTGCTAAGTGGTGTTCTTCCCGTCGGGAAGACCCCCAGAGGTGTGCAGTCGGATCAGTGCTTTCCTTCCTGCAAGAGAGGTTGGAAGGGAGGCTGTCCCCTTCCACCTTGAAGGTGTACGTTGCTGCCATAGCAGCACACCACGATGCAGTCGACGGTAAGTCCTTAGGGAAGCACGACCTGATCATCAGGTTCCTAAGAGGCGCCAGGAGGCTGAATCCCTCCAGACCGCGCCTTGTTCCCTCATCGGACCTCTGTAGTTCTTCAGGGTCTACAGAGAGCCCCCTTTGAGCCTTTGCAGTCAGCTGAGCTTAAGGCACTCTCCTTGAAGGCTGCCCTCCTGACTGCGCTCACTTCCATCAAGAGGGTAGGTGACCTGCAAGCGTTCTCTGTCAGCGAAACGTGCCTGGATTTCGGTCCAGGTTACTCTCACGTGATCCTGAGACCCTGACCGGGCTATGTGCCCAAGGTTCCCACCACCCCTTTAGGGACCAGGTGGCGAACCTGCAAGTGCTGCCCCAGGAGGAGGCAGACCCAGCCCTGTCGTCGCTGTGTCCGGTGCGTGCTTTACGCATCTATTTGGATCGCACGCAGAGCTTTAGGATCTATGAGCAGCTCTTTGTCTGCTTTGGTGCACAGCGGAAAGGAAGCACTGTCTCCAAGCAGAGGATCGCCCACTGGCTCATTGACACCATAGCTATGGCATGTGTCGCCTAGGACATGCCGCCCCCGGTAGGGCTACCAGCCCATTCTACCAGGGGTGTAACGGATCCCTGGGCCCTGGCCAGGGGCCCTCTCTAACAGACATTTGCAGAGCAGCGGGCTGGGCAACACCCAACACCTGTGCAAGGTTCTACAACCTCCGGGTGGAACCGGTTTCGTCCCAGGTAGTTGCACGCAACACAAGCGGATAAGCCCGGGATAGCTGGCCGGGTGTATCGCTTGCACATAGCGCCTTCCACCTCCCTTGGAGCTGAAGACGTGCGCCGTTAATTCCCAGTAGTGTTCACAAACTTTGTTCCCTGGTTGACTTCCTCCGAGCCCTGTGGCAGTCGAGTTTTCGGAGAGACTCGCTGCCGGCCCAGTACACACGCTAACTAAGAGCCCTGTTCTGGGGTAGGTGCTCCGCATGTGGCGGTTCCCTGTAAGGCTAACCCCATGCGATCTATATCTTCCGCTAGTTCGTTTCCCTGCTGGCAAACTGCGTCTTCCTTGGGCAGAGCCCCTCTTCCCCAGTCTCCATGTTTGTAGTAACTCCTCCCCCATTGGGCAGGATCTACCTTGAAGGCTCTCCACATGGTTGGAAAGACAATGTGACATATTCTTCCACTTAAATATCCCCCCCTCTCTTTGGGCGAGGTGTGGTCTCCGCGGTGTCTTCCCCTTGGGAGGGACACCCCCCGACTAGACCTGGTGGCCCAGTCGGATAATCCCCTTCTTTTTTAGGGAGTGGAAAAAGAGAAGGGGAAAAGAGGCCACGACTGGGTTAAGCCTGTCTCTATCTTTGGGTAGTCGACTTGTCCCCAAAAAGGACCGTTCGACACTCATAACTGTGTTGGGGTAGGTTACGTGTCAACCTGGTGTGCTGGCTATGAGGCACACAGCAAGTCTGCCCACCACACACCGCCAGTTCACGTAACACAGTTCAGCCTTGTGGTGTTTTGAATAGGGACCCCCTAGTGTCACTACATCGACTCCAAAGTCGAGTGACTGACAGATAGGGAACGTCATGGTTACTGGTGTAACCTCCGTTCCCTGATGGAGGGAACGAGACATTGTGTCCCTCCTGCCACAACGCTGAACTACCCGCTGAAATGGCCGGACCTTATATCGGCTCCTCAGCATAAAACCTGAATGAGTGGTTGCATACCAGCTCCTTTTATACCCATGTGTCTGGGGGAGTGGCATGCAAATACCACTTGCCAATTTTCATTGGCCTTTTATCAAAGACCAGAGGTGTCTCGGGCTCCCAAGAGTGACCCCTAGTGTCACTACATCGACACCAACGTCTCGTTCCCTCCATCAGGGAATGGAGGTTACACCAGTAACCATGACGTTTTATTTGACAAATGTAAAAAATGTTTTGCACTGAGGATGTTTAAGAGTCTCACCCTGTAATATCTGTCTGTTTTTTTGTTTTTTTGTTTTTTCAGCATTGTGGCTAATTTATTTATTGTATTAATAATATATCAGCCCAATATTAATATAACAGATGGCATATTGCATGTTCATATGGCAAATGGAGGAAAAGTCACCAAGTTTTGTACTGCTCAGATAAAGGAAACCATTTTTATTAAATTGTAAAAAAAAAAAAAAAAAAAAAATAAAAAAAAATTGTTTGATATCTGTATGCAGTTATTTATTCTTTGGAATTAAATTAGACATTTAAGAATCTTAAGAAACAGCCCTTTGCCATACAATAGCATTTCTCAGTTACCATGTCTGTCAAGCTCTAAAAAACACCATTAAAGCAGTGCCAGACAAAAACACTTGATACAAAAATTAAGCGTCAACACCATTGATGTCAAAATGGCATTGGTTCTCATTGAGTGTGATAGTACCATTTTTTAATTCTGGATGCAAACGTGGTCTAGACGTGAACTCAGGCAGAGGAGAAGATTATGAATTTTGGTCTGTTCCACACACAAAGCTACCTAATGTCTTAAGAAGACTTGGAATATAATGTATGAGTCATATGGACTACTTTTATGATGCTTTTATGTTCTTTTTGAGCCAGATTTTCTACAAAAAAATGCTATTTCACTGTGTTGAATCACACAGTAGCCAATAACAAATGATAAAACAGGAGATCTAAGCACTCATAGATGCTGTTCGATAATGAAGAAACGCAGAGATGACGGTATTATTTGTGTTGAGAGAGACACAGAACTCTCCTTTTCATTAGACCCTTTTTTTCTCCGGTTCCCAAACCTCCTTGGGGGTGTGCATGGCAGGGTGATAAACATTGAGTCATTCGCAGGGCCTCAGTGAGCTGTACCTTCCCTTTTGTCAGGGCTGTACTCAACTTTAAAAGCCCCTTTCAGCCCACATGAATGGCCTTCATTTTCTCTCAAAGAACTTTGCATTGATAGCTGGCAAAAAGGGAAGGTTGTTTAAAAAAGGAAGGAGAGACAATGAGAACAAAAACGCGAAAAGCTTTTCAGATTCCATTATGAACATAGCACTCCCATTCTTTCGACTGTTTATACATGTTCTGTGGAATAATGCAGCCCTGCTGTAATATGTTCCTTGTCCTCTTATTTGAAATGGGCCTTGTATCGGAGCTGAGAGAGAGAAGGGGGGGTGGGGGGGATTGTAAACAGAAGATGCAGTACGGACTGCTGCTTGTGTATTTACTAGAAGATCAAGGTAAAGTGAACAGATTGTGAGTAGAAAAATAAGATTGCACAGAAATGCAGGTGAAATAAAGGAGACCTTGTCCGTGTACTAAAAAGCCATTCAGATTGGAGTCCATTGTGTAAATATTTAAGGTGCCCTGATGCCCAGACTGCGTTGAGAGCTGTGCTTTAAAAAAGACTGTGCCACTGAAGCGTCTGTGATGACAATGTGAATGCTCAAGAGCTTTCGGATTTCCTTGCCTGATGTTAGTTGCACCGAAACCCAGGCAAGTTTTAGGAGTGTTTCTGTAGTTTTGGTGGTGGGGACAGGATCTTTCAGAGCTTCCATGTTTATGTTACAGAAACTTGGCCTGTAATCCTTGACTTGCTCTGTCTTTTCAAGTCATATTTGAGCTACACATCTAGAAAACTATAGTATTACTATGAAAAATATCTTTAACCAGCCTAAACTGCTTTGCTGGACTTAGCTGGTTTAGGCTGGTTTGAAAAGTGCCCAAACCCCTTCTTTAAGGAATGTTCCAGGATCAATACAAGCATTTGTGGCATAATGTTGATTACCACAAAAAAAGTTTTAGACTCGTCCCTTCTTTTCTTTAAAAAACAAAAATCTATTAACGCTGACTACCACCCCTGGAGTCGCAAGTTCGAATCCAGCCAAGTCTCCTAAGCAACCAAATTGGCCTGGTTGCTAGGGAGGGTAGAGTCACATGGGGTAACCTCCTCGTGGTCGCGATTAAGTGGTTCTCGCTCTCAGTGGGGCGTGTGGTGAGTTGTGTGTGGATCGCAGAGAGTAGCATGAGCCTCCACATGCTGTGAGTCTCCGCGGTGTCATGAACGGCAAGTCACGTGATAAGATGCGCGGATTGATGTTCTCAGAAGCGGAGGCAACTGAGACTTGTACTCCGCCACCCGGATTGAGGTGAGTAACCGTGCCACCACAAGGACCTAGTAAGTAGTTGGAATTGGGCATTCCAAAATTGGGGAGAAAAGGGGATAACATTTTTTATTTTTTTTTTAAAGTGAGACGCTTACAATGGAACTGAATGGGGCCAATCCATAAACGCTAAAATACCCACTGTTTCAAAAGTATAGCAAACATGATTTTAGTGTAATGTACAGCATTTACCAGATTACAGCCTTGACATGTGTGATGTCGTCATGACAACCAAGTTGTAACACTGGATTTAACTTTACATCGACAAGGTTAGTAAGCAATTTTCATGGTAAAATCACATGAACACATAATGTATAATGTCTTGTGGCTATACTTTTGAAAAAGTGTATATTTTAATGTTTATGAACTGGCCCCATTCACTTCCATTAAAAAAGTCTCACTGTAACCCACGTTTACTTTTTTTAAATAAACGAGGTCTGAGGTGAGAAATTATTTTTTGTAGGGATGTCATAAAATATCGATATTGATCAGCACTTTATTTTATCGATATATTTTTGAGCCATCGATACAATAAAATGAGCCAACATTTAAATTAGAAGCCCAATCAGCATGCTTTCCAATTCACTCAGTTGGCCTATGTTTAACAGACTGGCCTAATAGCGTTGGGAGACCACAAGAGGGCGATACACCAATTACTAATGCCAGTTGCAGTCATGATCACACACACACACAAACACACACACAGGATGAGGTTAGGCGGCACAGTTGGCAGTCCAAAGGTTTTTGTACTACTTCAAGAATGAACAAAGTGACATTGTGTAGGCTGTATGAAAGATACTTATATGCAATATATCATCCAGTTGTACTACAGTAAATAATCTTTGTCCTTTGATAATGATTTGGGTTGAATTTAATGGAAAATTATGCAACTTGTGCACTGTGGCACTTCAGAATGTTGATGCTGAGCATTACCTTTGTAGAAAATAAATAATTGTTTTGAATTTTAGAACGCGCCATGTCGTCCGCCATACGCGTCTGGTGTGCGACACCCTTTAAATAACCCTGCCGCTCACACTTTACCAAAAGTTGTGTTGAGAAAAAAGTCTGAAAAGACAAAGACTATTGAGCAATTGATATACAGTATATTGATAATCATCTGGAAAACCTTCCAATTATCAATGCATGAAAAAGGCATTGATCACAAGCCTAATTTTTTGTGATAGTCAACATTATGCCACAAATTCTGCCGATCGAGCTTAGCTTGTATTGAAACTGGAACATTCCTCTAAACAAGCCAATAGACCAGCTAAGACCAGCAAATCACCATAGGCTGGTTTAAGCTGTTTTTCCAAGTCACATGAACTACTTTGTTTACTTATGTTTTTTGTTTTGGAATTTTTTTCCCCTTTTTCACCCAATTTGGAATGCCCAATTCCCAATGCGCTTTTAAGTCCTCGTGGTGGCGTAGTGATTCGCCTCAAACCGGGTGGTAGAGGACGAATCCCAGCTGCCTCTGCGTCTGAGACTGTCAACCCACGCATCTTATTAGGTGGCTTGTTGAGCGTGTTGCCACAAAGACATAGCACGTGTGGAGGCTTCATGCCATCCACTGCGGCATCCACGCTCAACTCACCATGTGCCCCACCGAGAACGAGCCACATTATAGCGACCACGAGGAGGTTACCCCATGTGACTCTACCCTCCCTAGCAACCGGGCCAATTTGGTTGCTTAGGAGACCTGGATGGAGTCACTCAGCATGCCCTGGGATTCAAACTAGCAAACTAGCAAACTCCAGGGGTGGTAGCCAGCGTCTTTTACCACTGAGCTACCCAGGCCCCCCTGTTGTTGCTATTTTTAAGATTGACAGACCCAGTCCCCTATCATTATATGGAAAAGAGCAATCAGGTTATTCCTCAGAAATTCCCTTATCGATGTCCAAGGAAGAAAGTCAAATGACTTTGGAATGACATGAGGATGAGCATATGATGACATAATTTATATTTTTGGTGAACTAATCGTTTAAATCAGGGGTTTTCAATCTATTTCATGCCAAACAAAACAAAATAAAAAACATATGGTAATCTGTTTTTGAGGGACCGCCTTGCTAAAACATAAAGGGAACTATACTGTATATTTTTATGTACAAAGACTAATTTATATCATCTAAGAAAAATTGTAATATAAAGAAAACTTGTTGTTTCCTAAATTAATTAAATGGTGTTTATATTTTCACTGTAATAAAGCCAAAAGAAATGACTAAAATTTAACTGGAACATATTCTCTTTAAGTTTCCAGTGTATCTTCTTTTTTACTTAATGTTAAAATTACAAGCCTGAAGAGAAACATCTTCTATTCAAATTTATTTGTAAAGTGCTTTTCACAATAAGTAAGGGATAATGGACGGTTAGCTGGCCTAAAGCCCAGACACAAAGCTGACTGTACATTATCCGGCTTATTACACGGCTACCGACCAAATAAATAAATGGACTTGAAATATTGATTTGTGTTGAAAATATGTTATTATCTGAGAAAACAAGTAATTGTGGAGTCTCTAGAAATGGCTGAATTCCACCTCTGGTTTGTGTCAGAGTTCGACTGGTGTTTGTATTGCGAAAATGACTGTCTGACTGCTCATTATCCAGCTTATTACAAGACTACTTTCCAAATAAATGAATTTATGGACATGAAACTGATTTTAGTTTAAATTATTTTATTAGTTTATTTAGCTTACTTGAATGATAAGAGAACTAGGGAAATTGACTCTCAATTCTGGATGACAAGCTTGATATGACTAAATACCCGGATGTGCGGTTGTTAATCAGAAAAATCAGACCACTAGATGATGTCATTGACTGGTCAGAATCAAGTATTCCAGATAGCGGTGTAATATATATATATATATATATATATATACACTACCAGTCAAAAGTTTTGAAACACTTGACTGAAATGTTTCTCATGATCTTAAAAATCTTTTGATCTGAAGGTGTATGCTTAAATGTTTGAAATTAGTTTTGTAGACAAAAATATAATTGTGCCACCATATTAATTTATTTCATTATAAATCTAAAATTTAATAAAAAAAAAAGTTTTTGAAATTGATGACTTGGACCAAATAATAAAGAAAAGCAGCCAATAAGTGCCCAACATAGATGGGAACTCCTTCAATACTGTTTAAAAAGCATCCCAGGGTGATACCTCAAGAAGTTGGTTGAGAAAATGTCAAGAGTACATGTCTGCAAATTCTAGGCAAAGGGTGACTACTTTGAAGATGCTACAAATATAACAGCAGTTTTGATTTATTTTGGATTTTGTCTAGTCACAACATAATTCCCAAAGTTCCATTTATGTTATTCCATAGTTTTGATGACTTTACTATTATTCTAAAATGTGAAGAAAAAAAAAATATATATATATATATATATAATAAAGAATGAGTAAGTGTTTCAAAACTTTTGACCAGTAGTGTATATGTATAAATCCCTGCTTTAAATAACAGCTTCTCATTTGAGTACCTATACTACTGCCATACAGAGTAACTCATCTTCCCCGCTATTCCACCTCATAGACTCAAATGGAAACATTAGCATCAGTTTCACTCATATAACATCTTTTTTATTTTTATTTTTTTTGTGTCTCCCACAACGCAGAGTTCAGCTTTGAGCAATCGCACTGACTGTCGTCAAACAAACCAACTGTCTCTGTATTCCAAGCTGTCTGGTCTCATGAAGACTGGTGTGGTTTGTTAAACTGACCCTGTGTTGTGGGAATAACTCAGAGTTAATCATATTTTACATGAGGTTACAGGTGTTCCGGTGCATGATGGAAGTGGGGGAAACACGCAATCCCGTCTGGTCAGTGCAGAGGAGCGTCATGTGTAATTGGAGTGCAAATAAGGTTTGATTAGTGTCCAGTCTAATCGAGCGGAGAAACTGTTTAGCAGCTCTAAATCAGGGGGACGGGTTGCCTGCGGGGAATTCAGGCTGACAGGCTGTGTCCCTCGGGGTTACAAAGTGAGGAATAAACCAGCAATGAATAAGGGGTGAGGAACTGATTGACTGGCTTTAGGCCACACATAAGACCTCATCATCTGATGCAGGGTTTAGACATTTTGAAGCTGATCCATATACAGCACTTTCTATCTGGTCGAAAACAGCATCATGCAGTAAGCTATCTGGACACAAAACACATGTTCACGAGTTTGCTTGTACATATAGTCATGGAGTGTATTAAGGTAAGGGCTCAAGCGTGGGACTTAGTTCTTCAGTTGTGTGTTTTTGGAAATGCAGGGTTAGAATCATGCAATACATGAGGATACAAGGGAGGCTATTTTAAAGGAATAGTACACCCAAAAATGAAATTCTCTCATGATTTACTCACCTTTAAGCCTTTCCAGATGTGTATATCTTTCCTTCTTCAGCAGAACCGAAATTAAGATTTTTATAAGCACATTTGAGCTCTGTTTGTCCATACAATGCAAGTGAATGGGTGCCATCAGGCTGCTGGCTGTTTGACAGTCCAAAATTCACATTTAGGCAGCATTAAAGTAATCCGCATGACTCCAGTCGATCAGTTAATGTCTTCTGAAGCAAATCGATTGGTTTGTATAAGAAACAAATCGATAATTAAAACGTTTTTAACTTTAAATCATTACTTCTGGCCAGCGCTGGGATGCTGTTTGAAATGACCTAACCCTCGCATGACGTTTTACACTTACATTATGTGACAGCTCCGTGATGCGTCGACTGCTAGCAGGAAGCATTTTTTAAATGTTAATAAAGTTGAATAATAATTACATATATAATTATTATTGTTTTTTTTTACACAAAACTATCGATTTACTTCAGAATTCAGTAGTTGAGTCATGTGGATTACTTTCATGCTGCCTAAATATGCTTTTTGGACCGTCAAACAGCCAGCAGCCTGATGGCACCCATTCACTTGCATTGTGTGAACATACAGACCTGGAATGTGCTTATAAAAATCTTCATTTCGGTTCTGCTGAAGAAGGAAAGTCATTTACATCTGGGATTGCTTAAAGGGGAGTCAATCAAGAGAGAATTTAAATTTGGGGGTGAACTATTCCTATAAGAGCGCTTAGTCTTAAGCACAAAGTCAGTGGGCATGGCCATGAAGTTTTGATATTTTCGTGCAAGCATGCACTAAGACTAGACGCAAATGGGTTGGTGAAATTGTGCACGCAAAGCGCTAATGGGCTGGATCAAGTGCAATTTCATTCTAAGGTTCTTCGGCAGATATTGTACCGTCCACGTCTTATTATATAGTCCAGTCCCTGTCAAGCAACGTCAATTTAAATCAAGACAGCCCATTTAAAAGAATTTAGTAGTGTAAATTGGTTAATGCATTGGAAGAATAGAAATATGGACCATCTGTGACTTACGATCTTTTGCACAATTACTAGTGTAAGTCCTTGCTGAGAATTCTCTCCCGTTTTGTCATATCATCTTTCTAGAGCTGTTTGGTGGTGATACTGCCAAGGATGTTTGTGTTTCCTCTTGCTCTGTGACTGTATTGTTGGATGCGCTGCTCCGGATCGCGATGTATGTGTTGAATGTTCTCTATTGGCCTCTCTGGGACTGTGTGCTCTCGTCCTGTTCACTTGTGTCTCACCTGCGGTCTTGATGGTGTTACGGGACACTTGAAACATGTTTTGCTTCCCTCCCATTTTTCTTTGTTTTGTAATGTACATTTGTTATATGTGTGTATTTATATCTTTATAGGGGAGAGAAAATACCTCAAACTCATGCATCTGAAAGTGTGTGTGTGTGTGTGTGTGTGTGTGTGTGTGTGTGTGCAGTCTCCTGGGGTAGCGCTAATGCTTTGGCTGCATGGCTCATTTCTTTCAATTACCACGGTTGAGCGTGGAAAAGGCCCACCAGTGTCAAACATACAGGACCATATGTGTCACAAGCCCCCTGTCTCCATACATTACACCTATCCTGAGCGCTGTTAATTGTGCATCCTTTAATCAAACTCAGTCCTCCTTTTTAGAATTTGCACAAGTCATTGCATTTAATCGAGAGATTTCTCAAGAACATTTAGCGTGCACACAATTTCGTGTCAGCAATTTGACACACAGAGGCCTCTAAAAGAGTTTGGACACTTAAAATTTCTTAATGTTATTACATCAGACAACAAAATATCAAGGCAAGTGCCATTTGCACTGAAATCCTGAGCTTTTCTCAGAACTATTTGTACTTTTCTAAGCCATATTGCACAATGACTTTTAATCAGTTGGTGTCTTGATGATTTTTTGGATGTATTAAGTCAGTTCCCCCTTAAATTCACACGTGTCTTAGCAGAGTAACCTCTGGTGGATTTCAACACATTAACTATAGACATGTTCCACTAATGTCTGACAACCAGAAAGTGTCCAAATACTTTTATCTTGATTTTGAACACTATAATCTATTGTTTTATTAAATAATAATAATAACAAATATCACCTTGCATACAACAAGTGCAGCGCAACGTGCTTCACATATTAGAAATTAAAAGTCAAATCAAAACTTTATATTATCTGCATTAAAAATAAAGTATTAAAATAATAGAAATAACATAAAAAATTAAATTTTTTAAAATAAAAAATTAAAACAATAGTACAAAATTTAAAACATTAATTTGCACAAAAGTTAATAAAAATAAATAAAATAAAAAGTAAACACTCACATATAAATACATACCTACATATCAACCAAATGATAAAAAATATGCCTTTAAATGCTTTTTAAATATGTGGATTTAAATATAAAAAATGTCTGTAATTTAAACGGTAAAAAACTTTAAATTTAACAAGACAATACATGTAAAATAATATGTTTTTTAGGTGTAAAAATTATAATTTTACCATATAATTAATGTTAAAAATTAATATTTTGTTTAACAAGAGAGTACAGGCACTTTTTACTGTAAATTATTGTTAAGATTATGGTAAATAAACATTAATCGGGTGTTCCCAGAATTCCCTCCATGACCCATTTCATTATATTTTATGGCATAAACATGTTTCTTCTTATTTTTAATATCTACTTTGGGGTGTTTTGTGTTATATTTTATGTAGTTTAGTTCAAGTTTATATATATAAGTAGTAATGAACCATAAAATATACAGGCATAAAAATTACATCCTGTAAAGCCTGAAGCACGGTTACTTTATTTTATTTACGGTAAATATTTGGCAACCACAGCTGTCGGTAATTTACCGTAAATTGTACTTCTTTTTTTTTTTTTTTTTTTTTTACAGTGTAAAAACCTTATTATTTAAAATCTACCAAATGTCTTTTTGTGAAATGTAATGCTTGAAAAGTGTACTTGTGCTATATTTCTTTAAAAAGAATGATATTTGATATTTTGTGCAATACAATGACATTCATACATTTCATGTGTAATTGTGACTTAAGTGTCCAAATCCAAATTTTTGGGGCCACTGTATCTCAACATCTTGCCTGAATGGCTTTGAAATCAAAACCTAGCAGATTATCAAAAATCAAGCATTATACGAACAACAGCCCTCATTCACATCAATGATTATGTGTAATGAAAACTGTTGTGGTTTTTAATGCGTTGCACGCACAGTGAGAAACTCGCAGCCTTGAAGGTCTAAGTCATGGAGTTTCTGACACTGAATAAACACAAGCATCATTTAAATTCCCTCATAACCTGCTGCTGGCATCATTATCAGTGCTCCCGAGATATTACAAAGAATATTCCTATTGTAAAATGTTGATTTAGCACATCGTCAGAATATAAAGCGACTCCAGCAACACTTGAAATGAGTGACTCGCCGGTTTATTGTATTCAAACCTCCCCTTCACCCCCCAAACTCCCCGACGGTTTCCAAGCAAATTAATTAACAAGATACAGAAAAAAAGGTAAAAGAATGCAAATGGCAGCGAGAGGCGTCCCTCACTTTAGACTCTCGTAGGCTTTTGTTCTCCTGTATTGTACCAAATTATTTAATTGGGTCTCTTTGATTGTGTGCTCACACAGAAAGGATCGCAGGCCTTTGTCAGGAACCCATACAGCTAACAATGAAGTATCAAATTTAATTCCCATCAAAAAGAAAGAAATGAAACCAAAAATGAGAAGAAAAAAAAAGAAAAGAAAAGCATGGTTTTGGCTGTCCGTGGAGATTAATGATGATCTACAGAATCACTGGCCCTGGAATGGAAGATTTGAGGTGACAGGACCCGAAGAGATGTTGAAAAATACCAGAATGAGGGTTGAAGTTGGCGGCTATTGAGGCCGTAGAAGCTGAACGGTTGAGAATCTAGGCTGCTGACACCAAGGTTGCAGGTTCAGTCCTCAAGCAGGAGTGACCCAAGATCTGCTCGACTGACATTGTGGCCTCCAGCAAAACACTTCAGCTTAGGTTCCTTCAAGAGGAATGTCCCCGGAATTAGCACACATTTTTCTTTACCTTTTGTCATAGTTCTTCACCCTGAAACTCCATTGACAATGCTTCACAATAGCTTTTGGCTGAAGTATTGTAATTGCTATTTCCACACACCTGCTCTATGCATTCACTCATCAGATGAAAGCTGCACACTTATTTTGCATTTTCTGCACTGGTTTTGTGGGTAAATCTTGTGTGGAATGGATTTAAACATGGTAAAATGTGCTACGCTGATAGTATTTCACTCTTATTGACAGCTGAACATATTATCAAATTAGCCAAAATATGTCTTAATACCAAGATAGCACATGTACATCTCCAAGACGTCTGTTTTATCTGGAAAGCATCACAATCTAATTAACATCTGAACATCTTAAAAAGATCAGATTTACAAACCTTCTAAAACCTAAACATCTCAAAGACATCTGCTGAATGTCTTATTGACATCCGAGACATACTTATTGACACAGGTCTTATAGACGTATTGCAGATGAGAAAATAAAGTATAAAAGCATTCAAGATGTAAACACACATCTAATAGATGTCTGGTTGATGTACGTGTTAAATCATGGCTGCTAATAGATGCATATATTTATATTCCAATATACAATGATGAGATAAAACATTATGACCACTCACAAGTGAAGCGAATAATGTTGATCATCTCCTAACAAGGCCACATGTCAAGGTCTGGGTAGATTAGATGGTAAGCGAACAATCAGTTCTCGTAGTCAACGTGTTGAGAAATGGGTAGGAGAGAAGACCTGAGCGACTTTAACAAGGGCCAAATTGTTATGGCCAGACGACTGGGTCAGAGCATCTCTGAAATGGCAAGACTTGTGGGGTGCTCTCAGTCAGCAGTGGTGAGTACCTACAGACAGTGGTCCGAGGAGGGACAAACCACAAACTGGCAACAGGGTGTTGGGTGCCCAAGGCTCATCAATTCACGAAGGCAACGAAGGCTATCCCGTCTGGTTTGAACCGACAGAAGATCTACTGTGGTACAAGTCACAGCAAATTGTAATGATGGTTACGGGAGGAAATGTCACAACACACAGTGCATCGCACCCTGCTGCGTATGGGGCTGCGTAGTCGCAGACCGGTCATAGTGCCCATAATTACCATGTCCACCATCGAAAGCGCCTACAATTGGCACGCGAGCATTTGAACTGGACCTTGGAGCAGTGGAAGAAGGTCGCCTGCTCCAATGAGTCTCGTTTTCTGTTACATCACATGGACAGCCGTATATGTGAGCACCGTTTACCTGGGGAAGTGATGGCAGCAGGATGCACTGTGGGAAGACGACAAGCCGTTGGAGGGAGTGTGAAGCTCTGGACAATGTTCTGCTGGGAAACCCTGGGTCCGCCATTCATGTGGATGTCAATTTGACACGTGCCACCTACCTAAACATTGTTGCAGACCAGGTACACCCCTTCATGGCAATGGTGTTCCCTGATGGCAGTGGCCTCTTTCAGCAGGATAATGCGCCCTGCCACACTGCACACATTGTTCGGGAATGGTTGGAGAAATATGACGAAGAGTTCAAGGTGTTGCCCTGACCTCCAAATTCCCCAAATCTCAATCTGATTGAGCATCTGTGGAATGTGTTGGACCAACAAGTCCGATCCACGGCGGCTCCACTTCGCAACTTACAGGACTTGAAGGATTTGCTGTTAATGTCTTGGTGCCAGATACCACAGGACACGTTCAGGGGTCTTGTAGAGCCCATGCCTCGGCGGGTCGGCGCTGTTTTGGAGGCACATGGAGGACCAACAGCATATTAGGCAGGTGATCATAATGTTTTGGCTCATCAGTGTATATACTCATATATACTCTGTCTATTAAAATATATGGTATAAAATGGCAGCTGTGGTTTCCCGAACTTTTACAGTTCAAAACAGTATATATCATTAAATTATACAATATTACTATGCCAACTTACAATAGGTTGATCTACTAGATCTAGACCTAAAAACTAGATCTAAAACTAGATCTACAATAAATCTGCTTCGCACCTTTAAATATAATGTAAAATATAATCTAATGTTATGGGTCACGCAGGACTTCTGGGAACGCCCAATCATTGTTTTTCTCTGTAATTTCAACAATAGTTTACCGTAAGGGTACAAGTATGGTCTTGTTAAACATAATATACATTTTCACCATAAACTATGAATGTCAGTCATTTTAATGGTACAGGAAAATAGAAAACAGTTCATTGGTAAACGGTAGTTACCGTGATATTTATGGTAAAACATTTTAATATATTTAACAAGATTATAATGTTTTTTTTTTTTTTTATGTAAAAATTATGATTTTACTGCATAATTAATGGTAAAATGTATATTATGTTTAACAAGAAAATACATGTACTTTTTATTGTAATCTATTTTTAAAATTATGGTTAAAAACAATTATCTGGTGTTTTCCAGAAGTCCTTGCGTGACCCATAAATGTAATTTTTTTAACCGTAAATTTAACAGATTTTTTGACTGTATGTTTTACATCTAAAAAACAGTTTCTGCAAAAAGTTACAGTAAAACTGCATGCATTGTCTTGGTAAATTTAATATCATCTGTCACTGTATATGGTACGGTAACTACCAGTTAACCAATGAACATTTTGTTTACTGTAGCATTTTTACATTCTTTTCCCAGTAAAAAAAAAATCACAGTGTATAATTGACAGTATTGGGTGTAATGCATTACTAATTAATTAATTACTGCAATTAAATTACTTTTTCATTGAAAAAGTAAAGGGATTACTCTTAATTGTTCAGTAATTTAATTACAGGTACTTCTGATGTAATTGTGTTAAATACTGTATAGATTATAGAATAATTCTATATAAAACAATAGTGAATTTAAAATTGATATTTAACATCTAATGTTAAAATAAATGTTTCTAATTTAACGCTGCCCCCTTAAATTCTTTGGCCAGTTCATGAATAATTTATTTGATTTTATATAATTTGTTTGAAAGAATTAAAGAACAATTTCATGTCTATCCTTGTATTTTTCATCTGGTTGAAGTTGATAAGGGTTTTAGAAAGTAATTAGTAATAAGTAATGCAATTACTTTTCAGACAGAGTTATTAGTACAGCAATCTAATTACACTGTAGAAGATATAATTAGTATTTATGTATAAAATTAAGTGACCATTATACATATATCACAATAGATCCATGTAGGGAAGGAGTTGGCAAATAAGAGGGGTTTGTTATGTCAGCTGAAAAGAAAAGTTTGTTTCAGAGGCAGAGCAAGTTGTTACAATTTGATAAAAGTTTTGAGGACAATAATTTTTTTTATTCGTAATAACATGCACTGATGAATCATGCTCAATAAGACCAGGAACATGCATTAAGGGAGTAAATAGGGTCAATTTTGATTTTTCCGTTTATTAAAAGTAATTTTAACAAATGTGATTGTAGTGATGTATATTGGTTGTAATATAAATCCTGTACACTGGAATAACCTTCTAAAAACACTAGTTCACCTCCTTAATAGTCTCCACCTGTAATTTGTTTTCTCTTTACTGTGTAAAAATAGCCATAAACCAATTCCAGAGATTTCAGAGGGCAATATTTGATAATTTTTTGGGTGGAATAATAGCTCCTCTTGACTCTTTCACAGTCTCCATATGGCCTGTCCCATCCCTGCCATATTTACTCAATTTCCCCTGATTCATAGACGCTGCTTACTGAACCGAAACCTTCCAGCTGCCACCACAACATCTCATTATTTTTGGAAATATCAAGCTTGTATCTTCTTGATAATTCCTTGCAGTATAATGTATCAGACTAAAACATATTTTCAGGGGGCCAGTGAGGTTAAAGTGCCAATCTTACCTTTTTACATTTTTTTTCTCTCCCCGAAGACAGTGATTTCCATATATAGAGTGACCGGGGTTTGTGTTCAACACAAGCAATTGGGATGCTTTGCCCGGGTGACACATATTGCTGTCACAGATTGGAAATGAGGCCTGCTAACTTGTAAGAAGCCTCCAAGGACCAATCAGCTCGATGAATTTACCGATGCATTATAAGTTTTTATCACACTCCTTGATAAACATTACAGTTTAATGCAGTTTTGTGGCTGTGCATTCTTATCCCACACAGAAAACATTTATCTTCTTGAAGGCAGCAAAATAGTTGCCTATGGGCAGGATTTCTTTCAATAGACCACAATGGGTCTGGTATTAGACACGTTACTGTGTTCGTGTGAGACTGGAGCCCTCAACATATTCATGGCAAAACTATTTATCTTCATGGAGGAATAAAGTATGCATTAAGGAGTATTTTTACTATGGCATTTCACATTCATCTTAAATGGTTCTTCTATCACTTCGCCCACCCACCTTCATTTAAAATTTGATTCAGAGGCATTACAGGGAAACTATTTATCATCTCTAGGAGACAGTTTGTGGGCTCAAACTTGGAATGCATTAAGATTTTGCAGATTTAATCATGTTTAGTGTGCAGATATAGAATGATCACAAATAAATGTGGATAAAACGTTGAATATTTAGCGTATGTTTTATTCTAGTTTCCACTGGTTAAGCTGGTTTGGTTTGATCATTTTAGAGGAGTTTTGAGCACTTGTCAGCTGTTCAGGCTGGGAGTCCAGCTAAATCAGCTCAAAACCAGCTTGGACAGGCTTGGAGACTAGAAGAGTTAAAAACCAGCTTGGACAGGCTTGGAGACTAGAAGGGTTAAAAATCAGCTTGGACAGGATGGAAGAGCAGCTAGACTAGCTTAAAAAACAGCTTTGCCAGGCTGCAAGACCAGCTACACCAAAGGAAAACCAGCTTGCCTGGGGTGGGAGACAAGCTAGACCCGTTAAAAACCAGCTAGGCCAGGCTTGGAGACTAGTCCAACTGAAAACCACCTTGAGCAGGATAAGAGATCAGCTAGACTAGTGGAAAAACAACTTTTCCTGGCTGCAAGACCAGCTAGACCAAATGAAAACCAGCTTTCCCAGGGTGGGAGACTAGCTAGACCCACTGAAAACCAGCTTGGCCAGGCATGGAGACTAGAATAGCTGAAAACCATCTTGTCCAGGCTGTGATACCAGCAAGATCCTCTAAAAACCAGCTTGGACAGGCTGGGACACCAGCAAGATCCACTTAAAACCACCTTGGACAAGCTCGAAAACTAGACCAACTGAAAACCAGCTTGAACAGACTGGGAGAAAAGCGAGACCAGCTGAAAACCAGATTTACCAGGGTGCAAGACAAGCTAAACTACCTGAAAATCAGCTTGATCAGGCTTGGAGACCAGCTAGACCAGCGGAAATCAGCCAAGACCAGCAAACTACCTTATGCGGTTTAAACTGGTCTTTCAACCGGACACACTATTTGGGCTTAATGCAAATGTAGTGGAGACTACCTGAATTTTTCGGGAGATGTAGAATGCAGTTGTCACTGAATTCAATAACTGAATTCAATAACTGAAAGCGCTGACCTCAAGACTAGATTATTGTAATGCACTACTGGGTGGATGTCCTGCATGTTCAATAAATAAGCGTTGGTTAGTTCAAAATGCAGCAACTAGAGTCTTCACTATAAATAAGAAATAGGATCATATCAGCCCAATTTTATCGTGACTACATTGGCTACCTGTTAAGTTTAGCTTCAATTGTAAAATTCTGCTAATTATTTAAAAAGCTTTGAATGGTCCGTCTCCACAGTACTTAAGTGCTATAATCCATCATGTTCACTACGATCACAACATTACGGCCTGTTCATTGTACCTAGAATATAAAAATCCACAAAAGGAGGTAGATCCTTTTCTTATTTGGCTCCTGAACTATGGAATAGTCTTCCTAGCATTGTTCGTTGCTCAGTTTAAGTCTAGACTAAACACTCATCTCTTCAGCCAGGCATACACCTAATTTATCCCTCAGCTCATAGTTATACTGCATTAGTCAGGTCAGTTGCTACCAGAAACACTTCTCATATTCTATAACTCTTCTCAAAATTAAGTGAATGACATCTACGTGCTAATATAATTCCATTCCAGTTATACAAAATACAGTTCCCCTGTATTATCCCGAGGTTACCAGAGCCTGCAATATTCAGCTTCGGTCCTGCCCGATTTCCCACTCCCACCGCTATGTGTTGCTGAGTGATGACTACTAACTGCAGGCTGTGCCAGCCAGACAGCAAGGGGCACTTCGATGATCACTGTCTGCATCATTTCAATCTATTATGATGAACTTCACAGAGGAAATCCAATTGAACAGCGACACTGTTCTCTGAACACTGCTTGCATCACTTCTCTTTTGATGGAATAAATAGACAAGACATTACTGCTAACTAAAGCCTTTATCAGCCAAATAACGAATGACACTGCATCTAATTGGCACTTCCGCAGTCAACCAGGGACAGACTTCAAAGAATCGACTCAGTTTACTCAATTAACATGACTTGTATTACACACACACACACACACACACATATATATATATATGTATGTATGCTGTATCGCTCCCCCATGTGAGCTGAAGTTTATTTTCTCCTTTAACTATCATCTTATGGAGTTTTTGGTTCCTTGCCACAGTCACCTCAAGCTTGCTCTCTGAGGGCCTATAAAGACAAATAATTTTAAATAAAGCTGCTTTGAAATGATGTGTATTGTGAAAGCGCTACACAAATAAAAATTACTTGATTTGAATTCAGTGCGAACAGAATAGGATTAAACACTCAAAAGTGGAGTGACAACTGTATTGACTAGTGTTGGATTTGAGTCCACCTTAGTCAAGTCTGAGTCAAGTCTGAGTCTTTAAACAATCGAGTCCGAGTCCAAAAGGGGCCGAGTCGGACTCAAGACTGAGTCCTTAACAGGCCGAGTCCAAATGAATCTGTTCATGAATCTGAATTAAAATTGTAACCGTAAACTCAACATCAATATTTTAAGCTTATTTTAAACTTCACAACTAAGAAAAACAGTTTGATTGCAGATGAACACGGCTGCCGCTCAAGCAAATATCAGTTATTATTATTTTTATCTTCTGTGGCAACAGCTGCGAGGTGCACACGGACGCATCAGGGATTTAGGTACACGAGCAGCATGCAGAACTGCCCTGCATTGTACGGTTTCCTGCAAATTAACTAGAAAATCATGTCCATGACGTCATGGGCTTTTCCAGTGTTTTAGGATGTAGCATTTGTAGTCAAATCATGAGACGTAACTTCTCAGCGAGTGCTAATTACTACTCTGTTGACTCATTTGTACAGTATGTATTTTCCCAAATTAGTCAGCAGATAGAAAAAAAAGTTTCAGAAAGAAATCTCAGTATAGACAATTATTTCTTTAGATAGGGATGATTTAAAATAAAACTAAATTAAATTGAATTGACAAACTGAAAATGACGTAGAAATAAAAACAAAAAATTCGGAACATAATAACCTTGGTTGTTATGACAAATGCAGCTTTCACTTTCTTTAGTCTATGTTTGAGTGGAGGGGAAAAATCAACAAATAATTGAAATGTCAACAGAACACAATAAGAATTGTGTTGAAGGACAGTTTTGTTTTCATACACCTGAAACCACTTTGAAGTCTGTTCAGCAGGATACTAATCATAAAATGTGAATATGAAATGCAACAGAGGTGTTTTTGTTACTTTTCATATTTGTTTTTATTTCTACGTCATTTTCAATTTGTCAGTTCAATTTAATTTAGTTTTATTTTAAATGATCCCTATCTACAGAAATAATCGTCTATACTGAGATTTCTTTCTGAAACTTTTTTCTCTATCTGCTGACTGATTTAGGGAAAATACATACTGTACAAATGAGTCAACAGAGTAGTAATCAGCACTCGCTGAGAATTTACGTCTCACAATTTGACTGCAAATGCTACATCCTAAAACACTGGAAAAGCCCATGTCGTCATGGACATGATTTTCTAGTTAATTTGCAGGAAACTGCACAATGCAGGGCAGTTCTGCATGCTGCTCATGTACCTAAATCCCTGATGTGTCCGTTTGCATCTCGCAGCTGCTGCCACAGAATATAAAAAATAATAATAACTGATATTTGCTTGAGCAGCAACCTCATTCGTCTGCAATCAGTCTGAAATCTTTAAATACCAACTTAATACCAATTTAACAGAATTGTCCTTCAAAAGTGTCAGAGATATAGGCTAAAAAAAGACGTGCATAAGTTTACAATAAAAATTAAAGGTGCAGTATGTAAGATTCAAAAACCCTTGTTATTAATGACACCTGTGGCCGTTAAGTGAACTGCAGCCAGCTACCTGTTGCTCGTGCTCGTGCACACACTCCATAGGGACACGAGCGAGCATCGGCCAAAACAATGACGTAAGGTACATAGAGACTGAACGTGATTCATCAGCATCATGCTGACAGATGAGGTAGCATAATTAAAATTACAGTTATGATTGTTTTACTTCAAACTTTGAGACTAAACTAAAACTACTTATCAGCTAACATAGCATACTGATACACACATACAGCTACATACTACCGAACTGTACCAGATAGTTTACTGTTGCACTGTTATGTTGCACTATTGTATGTTTTGCATGTCAAATGTAATACTACGTTCAAGAAACCAGCGTATTTGCTTAAATTTATCCTGTATACCTGACTTTTAGTATAAAGAGAAGATCGTTGATATTATTTGAAAGTTATGAAGCAAGATAGCTTGCAATTCGTCAGTGTTAGCAGGCAAGATCAAGTTAGCTAAAATGACACCAGTCAATCCTTATGGCACTATATTTCACATGCTTGGCAGTTATGTAAGTTTACCTGTCCAATAAGAAGAACGCCAATTCAGGGTCGGTTTTGATCCTCAAAACCGAACGAAGGTCCCTCCAGGAATCAAATGCCTATCTTGTCACTCACTCGATGTTGTGTCGATGTAGTGACACTAGGGGTCACCCTTGGGAGCCCGAAACACCACTGGTCTTTGAAAAAAGGCCAATGAAAATTGCCGAGTGGTGTTTGCATACCACTCCCCCGAACATACGGGTATAAAAGGAGCTGGTATGCAACCATTCATTCAGATTTTCTCTTTGGAGCCGAATGGTCGAAGCTTACTGAGCTGAATTCCCATGGCTGTTCATTCACCTCTGCTGGATCTGACGGCGCATTTCAGTGGATTCTCCCCCCTCTGCAATGGTGCACTGCAGAGAACGCCCCTGGGCGCTTCGGCAGAAGTAAAAAAGTATATTCTAAAAAAGAGTATATTTCTCTAAAAGTGCGGCACACACAGAACATCTTTTTAAAGACGCGTCTTTTTAAAGATGCCTTTCTATTTGTGTGTTATTCCTGGTTGCGCTCGTTATGTCTCGTCTTCTGACGGTCATGATCACTATCTTTCGTGCCTGGGCGCTGCCCACACGGAGACAGCGTTCGTGGATGGGTCATGTACTCATTGCAAGAACATGTCCATGGCAACGATGCTGTTGCGTCTTGCCTTTGTAAGAAAGCAAGCCACCCCAGTGGCTCCCCGCCTCGGTCCTTCTACCCATGGGTATGAGGCCAGCGCGGCTAGCACTGGGGGTGATTTGGGGACCCCAATGGGACCACCTCTGCCGGGTAACCCCCCACGGACCACCCATTCTCCAGCACGCTTGTCTGCCCCGATCGGGCTTCCAGATGAGTCCGCCTGCTCGTCTTACGGCGAGTTCGACCTCTTATTTGGAGCCCGCGAAGGTGATGAGCTCTCAAGCGCAGCATCGGAGAGCGGGCTCGTCCAGTCGGATGCGGAAGCCTCAGCTGGGCTCCACCCCTCGAGTGCAGTCTCCCAGTCACAGGCTGACGCGGAGATGACGGACATGCTTTCCCGGGCAGCCGCGAGCGTCGGGCTAGAGTTGAACCCTCCACTCTCCCCTGAACCCTCGTGGCTCGATGATTGGTTCCTGAGCTCGCGGCGCCGCTCACAGCCATGCCCCGCTCCAGTTCCTTTCTTCCCGGAAGTGCACGAGGAGCTGACAAGGTCGTGGGAGGCAACTTTTACTGCCCGGTCCCGATCTTTCAGCTCCCCTGCCCTCACTACCCTCGATGGTGGGGCGGCCAAGGGCTATTCAGCGATCCCCCCTGGTGGATAACGCGCTTGCAGTGCACCTATGCCCGCAGAGCGATGCCACCTGGCACGAGTGCCCAAAGCTCCCGTCCAAGGCCTGTAGGTTTACATCATCCCTGACGGACAAAGCCTACGGTGCTGCTGGACAAGCTGCCTCCGCCCTGCACGCCATGGCTCTCCTGCAAGTCCACCGAGCCAAGGCACTAAAGGAATTGCACAAGGGTAGTTCCACCCCGGGATTGATGCAGGAGCTGCGCTCGGTGACCGACCTCGCTCTCCGGGCGACGAAGGTCATGGCGCGGTCTCTCGGGCAGGCGATGTCCACCTTGGTGGTCCAGGAGCACCACCTTTGGCTCAACCTGGTTGAGATGGGACAGGCCAACAAGGCACGGTTTCTTGGTGCCCCCATTTCCCAGGTTGGCCTGTTCGGCGACACCATCGAGGACTTTGCCCAGCAGTTCTCGGCGGTGAAGCAGCAGACAGAAGCTATCCGGCACATCCTGCCCCGGCACGGCTCAAGATCCGCCGAAGCCCGCCCCTGTGGCCCGGCCCCAGCGTTGAGCCCACCGCAGGAAGCAGACGCCACCCGTCTCACGGCCGCTGCCAAGAACCCACGAAAGGCTTCGAAGTGCCCCTGAGACGGGCGACCCAGGGACAATGAAACCCGCTGCTCTGGAGCTAGTAAGCAGACCACTCCATCCCCCGATGGAGGGCCGGGAGGAGAACCTTTTGTTACCTTTTCATTTAATTTCACCGCATGCCCAAGTGGCTGCGGTACCCAAGAGTTCAGCTAGAGCGGTTTCCTTGTTTCCTGGGTCACATACCCGGTGTGCACGGCCGTCATCACGACCACCGTCCACCATTCCATTTTGGCAGGTTTGGCGCTCCAGCGGCGGTCTCCCCGCCCCTGCGCGCCCAGCTGTGGCACAAATCCGCCCCCGATGTGACAGTCTCCACGGGTCACGAGGACATGCCTCTTCCTCCCCCATCCCAGGCTGTTCCGGGGGTAATCACAAGGAGCCAGGTAAGTGCTTCGATGTCCCTGAACTCAGCACAGCCAATGACACAGCTTGGCACCTCAGGCTCCGCCCCGCCACAAGGCCCCATCCGTCGGTACGTCCGACGAGATTGTCCCCTTTGTCCCCCTCACCAAGGAGCTTGGACGCGTGGCTTGCGCTTTCCAACCCGTCGCGATGGCTGGTCTGGACCGTCCGACTCGGTTATGCGATTCAGTTCACCAGGCGTCCGCCCAGGTTCAGCGGCGTCCACTTCACCTCGGTGAAGGGCGAGAACGCCGCTACCTTGCGCGCGTAAATCACCACCCTACTACGGAAGGGTGCGATAGAGCCTGTCCCTCCGGCCGAGATGAAGTCGGGGTTTTTCAGCCCCTACTTCATTGTACCGAAGAAAGGCAGTGGGTTGCGGCCAATCTTGGACCTGCGAGTACTGAACTGGGCTTTACACAGACTCCCGTTCAAGATGCTGACACAAAAACGCATTCTAGTGAGTGTCCGGCATCAAGATTGGTTCGCTGCCGTAGACCTGAAAGACGCGTACTTCCACGTCTCGATTCTACCTCGACACAGACCCTTCCTGCGGTTTGCATTCGAGGGTCGGGCGTATCAGTACAAGGTCCCTTTCGGCCCGTCACACACCGCCAGTTCACGTAACACAGTTCAGCCAGTTGTGGCGTTTTGTATTGAGACCCCTAGTGTCACTACATCGACACAACTTTGAGTGAGTGACAGATAGGGAACGTCCTGGTTACTTGCGTAACCTCCGTTCCCTGATGGAGGGAACGAGACGTTGTGTCCCTCCTGCCATAACGCTGGACTACCCGTTGAAATGGCCGGGACCTTGTCTCGGCTCCTCAGCACAAAACCTGAATGGGTGGTTGCATACCAGCTCCTTTTATACCCATATGTTCGGGGGAGTGGTATGCAAATACCACTCGCCAATTTTCATTGGCCTTTTTTCAAAGACCAGAGGTGTTTCGGGCTCCCAAGAGTGACCCCTAGTGTCACTACATCGACACAACGTCTCGTTCCCTCCATCAGGGAACGGAGGTTACGCAAGTAACCAGGACATTTTCGCTCGAACACGATCACGTTCCCGCTTAGCCAGACGGGATTAAGTAGATAAATGACAGTGAAACAACTCAAGGCTACGTCTATGACTTCAGGGGCTAATACAGCTGCATGCAGACAGAGATGTCTTCATTAATTTCTGTTTTGTTATTTATTTATGTATTTTTTTCATTGCATCTCAAATGTCATGGACTCGGCTGGACTCTGCAAAAAATCCCAAGTCCCAAACACTCGAGTCTGAGTCAAGTCTGAGTAAAAATGCATCCGAGTCCGTAACAAGTCCAAGTCCATTAAAACTGGACTTGTGACTCGGACTTGAGTCTGAGTCCAAACTCGAGTGCCCCAACTCTAGTACTGACCTGCTGCTCATTTCAGCTTTAACTGCATATAAACTCCTCTAGTATTCAGCACACAATGCTAATCAGTTCTGAAGTCAGTGCCACACTCCACAAGTTCAATTAATGAATTCATAAAAGTGCTTAAACTTTTTAAATGAAAAAAGAAAAAAAAAAAATCTCTTATAGCTCTTTATCAAAGCACTTCATATTTCAGGCATGTGAGTGAGTGTTCTGCATTTGCAGAGCAGAACTAATGCTATATAAATCTTGCTTAAGAAGCATTCTCCCAGAGGTGTTGTCTAAATGAAGATTTTACAGCCAATCTGAGTTTGCCTGCCGCATTACTGTTCTGCCTTTAGTACATTTGTTTAACAGGTGTGCCAGATTGCTATTTTACCCTTTCTTTTCACCACAGCTGGTTGGAAAAAATTGCCGCTACATCTCATTATATTGAGCTTTAACTTCACTGAGGGCTGCAGAGCATCAGTGTTTGGGAAGATACTTTGAAACGGTAGCTTTCCAAGCGACAAGCTACATATAATTTAGCGTAGTAAAACTACAGTCAAACTACCAAGATAAGTTAATAACAAAAATGAGCAAACTACAGTACATTGATGCTATTTAAGGAGCCCGTTTGCATGCACACCAATATGCTGAAAACTCCCGAAAATCAGCTTATTTAAAAAATCAAAGCAAGAAAACACATTTACATGAGATTTTAAATAATTGTGTTATTTTCTGCTTTTAACGTCAATCTGTGAAGAGGCATGCGCACAACTCTTACGTTCACTGGATAAGCCGGTAAGAACACCAGTCAAGGTGTTTACATGCAATGCGGGCAAAAATCTACCTATGTCGATTGGTTTATTCTTAAGCGGTTTATGACCTTACATCGATAAAGGAAAGCCGTTTAATTTAAATGTTTACATGACCAGACACGCTGTCGGCTTATTAAAGTTGCTGTAAGTGATTTTATTAATGGAAAGGTATGTAAAAAATGTTCCTACTCCCTGAAAGATATTAATGAAATAAGTGCCACAAGACTCTATAAACAGCAAATAAAAATGTGTCCGCGGGCCACAGACAATGATACTTTTGACCTGTCAATCATTTTGCTCATTCTAGTATTGTAGTTGCAGCGAATTTCTGAGGCTTACTGCCATTTTTAAGCCATGTTGTTCATAACAGTTGTCTGTTGAGGGCGCTATTTTGCTGATGTTGTCTTTAACAACCGTTTCTGCACGATGTCAGTTTTAATAAAGCTCATTTGTTGTCTTTGGAGTTTTACATGTTGGTCACACGGTCTCTTCCTATCCAAGTTGGTGGATCTCGGCCCAAATTAGCTGCAATGTGAACCAGTCTTTATGCTGTCAGTCAAAAATATGGTCTGTGGAATCCAGAACATATCAAGGGTTCAGAACTGAGATCATAAAGTACTAATCGACTCTTTGCATCATTAGCAAACTAATCATTTAAAAAAGTCACCTTTCCTTCCCCCTCTAAAACAATCTGTTTTGGGTCATCTCCACTTTGGCTATCACCATTACTGAAAGCTTCAGATGTGTCAGAGCGCTTCTTCTAGCCCCTCTGGCGGTAGACATCTAGTTTAATTTCCCTGCAGGCCTAAAAAGGGGGATGAATTCAACTAAAAATCACAAGCTGTTTTGCTGGCTCTCCTTTGTGGCTCATAATGAATCTAATGAATATAAAGAGACAGGAGGGAAGGGAGGGGGAAAGCAAGAGAGAGGTGAAATCATTTTGACCAGGCGGTGTGGCTTTTGCAATGCGATTGCGATCGGCAACAATAGGACAATGACTGGGGGGGTTTTGTCCCCTTAATTTGGCTTTGTGTTTGGGATTCATCACTATCACTGCTGTCCAATCAGAGGAGTCGTTCAGTAAATAAGTGCTGACTACACCGGCGCTGACACAAAGCTGAGGCTTTAAGGTGAATCCCTTGCTATAATCCAGTCAGAAAGTTTAGGGAAAACGGTTGAAGAGTCATATAACATAGTATATCACGCTTATCATCTTATATCATCTAAATATCATCTTAGTCCAGCATTCAGAAGGTGTGCTTGTGTTTACATGAAACTTTTGAAACATTCATTTAAATAATTTTAAATCTAACTAGATAAGAAAATGTTTGTACGTTGGTTTGACAAAGCCTGAACGCTATGTAGTGTAGATCTTTTATAGTAGTTCACAGTACAAGTTAGGGTATTTATAATGTTTAATTTCAACCGTTTACAATTTTAATTGGCTTGTTAAAAAGAAGAAAGACTATTTATAATGTTGCACGTTGGCCTAAAAGTCAAATATACTTTACTATAAAAGTATGTTTAATTTTTCAAGAGTTTCAAACCCAAAATGCACCAAATTGTAGGAATGACCCACCCTGCTAGTTTGACGCAGGAAACGGTTCAAGGGTCAAAAATGAAAACCGAAAATAAGTCCCTTTAAATTGTTCTGGAGTGAAAACTTTATTTTTAAATGCTGGTAATGTAGTTATTTTGATTTGATAATATTTTTAATGAAACCAAAGAACAAAGGATTTATCACAGTACATTTTTGGAACTACACCACTTCCTGCCTGAAAAATTAGGCTTCCCTAATGCTTTCCTTTTAGTTGTACATGATAAGCATGTGCTTTGATTCTGAAGGAAACCACTGCAAAACACATTACGTTACGTATGTAGCCTTTTGTGACATTCTGAAGACCTTTTTGAGAACTGTATAGTCTATAATGACCACATATGAATGCACTGAGATTTATTAATTGATGTTAGATGGCCAGTTTTTTTTTTTTTTTCTTTTTTTTTTTTTTTTTGGTGAAAAAATTATGTTTGTAAATTGACCCCATCTCTTAAAAATATGATAACATTTTTTAGAAAAACTTTCTGGCATCTTTCTGACTTTTCCTAAATTTATCAGAAGAACAGATAAATACGTACTTCACATGTTTCCGAGTTTTCAAAATTCCCGTAAACATTTTGATCACATCGGTGATGTTTGAGGTCATTTTGGGGTCATTTTGACCCCAACCTATTTTGTGGCAGGCAACCTGGAAAAATGTACAGCTTTATTTTTCTCTCTATACTGTTTTACCATTTCTAGCTGACTGTCATGATATTGTCAACTTATTACAAAAGTATCCCTCACCTTTATGCCCTAACATGAGTTTTTCTCTATTAGAGAGCTTATTATGAGCTTTAGGTCCCTTTTCAGTGTTTCACGCCTCTGAAAACCTCTTTCTGACTAATTGTGAATGCTTTGAATCAACAGCTTTTCATAAAATAATGGAAGAAAAGTAGTATTTGTAAAAACAACATAGTAACGTGTTTATAAACACATTACTCTACTTTTCTTACACAATGCATGAAAAGGCATCATCCAGCGTAAAACCTGTGATAAGTCAAATATGCGGATCACGGATGGTCCACTGTGGTGACCCCTAATGGGAGCAGCCGAAAAAAGAAGAAGAAGAAGAAGAATGAATGAATTGCTTTCAGATGCAATAAATATAAATTTACAAATGGTCTGTACATTGTAAAGATTGTGCAAGGGACTATTCTGAATTTGTGTTTTGTATGCAACACACCATCAATAGTGCCACAGAAAAAGGTGAATGAAGGAGTTGATGCAAAGATGTCTGATGGGGGATGGTGTTGCCAGTGACTTGGCAGAACTGGGTCGATATCAGGGTGCTGAAATATTTGGGAGCAACATGTTGACTTCCCGTATGATCACGTTGATTGGAAAGGGAGAGGTTTTCAATTGTTTTTATCAGTAAATAAATTCAATGAATGTAAAATTAGCTCATTTGAAAATGTCATTTTTAATAACTTTTATTATTATTATTATTATTATAGATTTTCCTAATATGAAGGAATAAAACTGGTTATGTGAAAACAACATAATAATGTGTTTACCAACACTGTAGGCCTACACTAATAAACACTCATTTTACCACCATGAATCAAAAGGCATTGCTTTCAGATGCAGTAAACATACATTTATAAATGTACATTATGTGTACAGTAGCACAGAGGAGGACTGAACATTGGGTATCAATGAACAATATATCACAGGTTGAATGTTTCTTGTTGAGGATCTGTGGTGTGTTTTTGCAAATAAATATGTAAAACCTGTTTGTTTTGACGGGGGTCAAATTGACCCCAAACATAATAAATGTCATAATTTTCCTAAATATACAGTGAATTAATTTGCCCTTTTTTACAAGACTAAAACTTTATTACTTAATGCCACAAACTGAGCCTTCAAACAGCACAAAGTATTGTTTGTTAACACAATTGTGATTTTGCTGGTATAAATAATGATTTTCCGATGCAAACCGGACATGCCATTATTATAAAGATAAAATAAACATATAAATATCAAATGCCATATTTTATCCTAATACTTTGTATAAAAAGACTGTGGACACAGTCAGTAGGCATGACATAAAAGCAAATTACATTCTGAATTTGAGTAATTAATTTTATTTTAAAATGCTTGGGGTTACGTTGTCGCCCAAATTTAAACAAAACTGTAGGGTTAAGGAATATATGTAATATTAAGGATGCATTTATAAAAATAAGTAAAAAGGCTAATATACTGTGCTTGTTAGGATTTCTTTGCAGATCCCCCCACATGGGAAAAATTGGATTGCTTATTTTGCTTTTTGCTTATTTTCGCTTATTTCGAGCTTGTTTTTCCAGACCAGGTCGCTTGTTTCTCTTGCAAGATCTGGCAACACTGCAACTGTTCTATCACTCACCCTTAGCACAGAGGACCATTATTTTTTAAAGAGCATTATTAATGTTCTTTTATTTTGTTCTAACTGGTTACCATTTGAAAAGGAGAATTCCGCAGATTTCCCCTTAAAATAAGCTAAGAAAGTCTGATGATTCCATCTGGGTCTGTTCATAGGATATTGTTTGGGTGCCGTAGCAACCAGCCAGAAGAGTAAATCAAAATTGACCGTGTTCTTTGTCTTATTGTGCATAATTCAGCAATGTTATTCAAAAAACTAAAGAAAATAAATGTTTGTCTTTGTGATCTTTTACCAGACTTGAGGTCAGAATGGATAAAATAACTGAAAGTAGTAAGTAAAGTAAACATGCATTACTCTCAATACATATGGATGACAAAAACTTGAATTCACATATAGTATATTTTTCTTAATATCGCATGACTTCAGCATCTCATCATAAGCATCCCGGTATCATTTTCCATCATTTTTCCCTTCAGTTTAATTCTATATACATTGTTCAAATTTAATAAGCATCTAATTTGTGTTATCAGCTTACAGGGCAGTAAGTAATAATTTGCATGGCTGCCTTTAGCAAAAATGCTTCCATAAGCAGCCCATAGAATAAACCCTGGAATGGATAATCCTGCATATTGGTTATGCCCCAATGATCAATACTACAAAAAAAAAAAAAAAAAAAAAAAAAAAAAAAAAGGGAGAAAGAAAAAACTTTTGGTAGAAGATTGAAAGATTGCAAAGCACGTCACTGCAGCCAAAGCACAATCCCACACACACATATAACACACAATATATTATCGGATCTCACAGAGGAACACAACCTGCTACGGTAAAAAAAAAATTATAATCTTCACGGCACCTGCAAATCTCTTCCTAGTGAGCTGCCTTGCTGTCTTCTGCTTTTCTAGGGAGCATCCTAACTGGAGCCTTATTAGTGACGTGCATGGGGAAGTTGTCACAAGTGCTAAATCTCAGGAACGATTTGGCGTCAAACGTCCAATTGAGCAAATGTGTGTTTTCTCTGTTGGTAGAGGTTTTGTATGTTGGTTTCAAACACCTTCTTAAAAATTTTCATAATCATCATAATTTTGTTAGAATTATTTGTAAACAAGTGAACATAAACCACTCCGCCATACATTAAGGCAAGAGTAAACTATATTATGAAGACATATTGGGGCATGTTGTCACAAAATGTCAACATAATTTCTATGGACCTGCCGGCAGGTCCAAAGGGGGGCGCTAAATCACAAAAATAAAAAGTTTACGATTAAAACGTTAAAGTCTCCGTATACATAAGTCAGGCATGTGAGGTATCATTTGAAGGCTTTGAATCTGAACTTTTCACTTCTGCATTTATGTTACTTAAAATAACAAAATAAGACCTCAAAACACTCACATTGAAAATTAGCGCCCCCTAGAGGTCATGTGGTAGAAATATTAATATAAAAATAAAAGTTCTTCACATAGCACATAAATGGAAAAGTCATATATCAAATGAAAGCTCTCACTCTCAGGAATGTGACTGTAAAGTAGAATTACAAAGTGAAATATGATTTCTGTAAGTCATCAAATACAAATGTCTCATTTATGCTCCGATAACTGCTGCTGTAAGCACCAAATAGCTAAAAACTCTATATATGCTTTCACCAATTTTTACTTGTCTGTGAGCTTGATTTGCTGAATAATCCAATGTAATATCTTAGATGTCCAGAACAAAATATGCCATCCAGAAGGAAAAGCACACTAAACAAATCATCAGGAAATATATTTTTGACTATTGATGATACAATGTTTTATATCATTGCAAAGGGGAGGATCTCAGATTTCTAATGACACTTAAATTGAGCTTCTAGTCCACTCAGAGGCCGAGATATTCAATGCAACAACAAGGGTGGTGCTTGAACTGAAAATTAGACTGAATGTCTATGGACGAGCACATCTGTGAGGGTGTAACGATTGGCTGCTGGCAATGGCGATGACGATGACGAAGACGATGATGATAAGAACCCAAGTGCAATTTATTAATAAATGTGAAATCCAATAAACACTAACATAAACATGAAACAAAAACAAAACATGAACTTGACTTTTACATGGCATGACTATGAACCAACCTACATCAACAATACTTGACAAAGGACAATGGAAAACATGAGGGTTTAAATACGGACATGGGAGAACACAACCAATGAACAAACAGAACTCTAAACAAGATAATTAAACAATAAACCAATGAAAACAAGACACATGCACATGGAGGGAAAACAGGAATCACATGACTAGGGAACCACATGACATGAACCAGGAACTAGAATTTTCCAAATAAAAGACATGAAATACAAGAATCAACTAAATACACATGACAGAGGGCTAAAATGTCTTAGAGCGCCACCTACATTTCAGATCTGTATATTGTGATGGAATGTGATAAAGAAAAAAAAATGTTCTAGTGCTTTCTGCCACATAGTGGAATAAAATAAGACTCAAAAAAATAGTTTATCATAAGTTTATAAACACATACAGTATTATTTATTAATAATTTATTTTATTTTATTTATTTATTTATTTATTTGGGTGGTTCTCTGAAAAACGAGATTTTTTTTTTTTTTTTTTTGCAATTAGTCCACAGTGTGAATGGTGAGCTTTTAAAATTGAGTGTGAAAAATTTCTGGAGGCAGCCCCAAAAATACACCACAGTTTAAGGGTTTAAGGTTTTTTTTTTTTTTTTTTTTTTTTTGCCAAGACTTATGTGTCTATAGAGAAATACACCTACCCTGAGGAATATTCACTGGAGTAAAAAGTGTGACAACTAGCCCTTATATATTCAGTATTCACACTTAATCCACCATCTTGGATTTCTAATTTGATATTTACTAATCTGTTCAACAGATCAACCAAACAACTTAAACATCACCATGTGCAATATTTACCAATGTTTAAATCTTAATCATACAATAATATTGATACAATGCTAATAAATTATTTGGTACTCAGCTCTAGTCTAGAGTCCACTAAGGGGCCAATCAAACCTAATGCATCCTTGTGCTAAAAGAAAAGGCCAGATGCGGCACAACAAATAAAACAGGTACCTATGGATGTGTTTTTAAAAGTGATGTGACGCTCCCACCTGAGATGCCGAAAAAACAGTGAGACCCAGTGCAACGGTCAAAGACATCCATGTAGCGCTTATTTACATAGAAAAACAACTGAAAAACAGTGCAGATGGATGCCAAAACTCTTTCGTATGAATGGCCCCCAAGGGTATTAATATGTCTGTCAATAGCATGTTTGATTTGACCTGTGTCAATTTGCATTTGTAGCTTTTAAATGCATGCAGGTATTCAAAATGTTTGCATGCTGCTACACTCACAGCGGACTCAGTTTGTGGTCTAAAGCGCTATCTCTCCACTCTGGCCCGTGATAACAGCCTCCTGTGATTCAGAGGTCAGTGTGATTACTCGAAGCTGTCGGCTGTACACAGCACAAGTTATCTGGACTGATAACCTTGTGACACGAGTAATACTACAAATCCTCTTAAGACACAACCGAGGGTCCTTGCTCTCGCCGTTATCACACACGGCTCTAAGAACCACTAGGCCTTGTAAGGGAACAACAGAGTGCCGTTTGCTCTTCTAATGTTCCAATGCGATGAGCGCCACAAGGAAACACTTGCAGGAACACTCTTAGAGTTGCATTATCAAGTACAGTGGGGTTCAAAAGTCTGAAACCTGAGTGAAATTGCTTCTATTTTGCATTTCACAAACTTTTTTATTGCAAACAATATTATCAGCATAATTTGAGTGAAAATTTGAGAATGTCTTGGTATTTATTAGTATGTCTGATAAGCATGTTATCCAGCATTTTTGAGAATATTCCAAAGGGTTTCAATTAGTGCTATCAGTCGATTATAAAAAAAAAAAAAAAAAAAAAAATGTGATTAATCGCATAATTTTTCGTAGTTAATCACGATTAATCGCAGATTTTGAAAGTGCTGAAATTTGACTATAAATATATGTATTTTGTCTTTGGAAAGAAATATGTATTTTTTCTTTGGAATACCCAATTCCCAGTGTGCTTTTTAAGTCCTCGTGGTGGCATAGTGACTCGCCTCAATCCGGGTGGCGGAGGACGAATCCCAGTTGCTTCCGAGTCTGAGACCGTCAACCCGTGCATCTTATCACATGGCTTGTTGAGCGCGTTGCCACGGAGACATAGCACGTGTGGAGCACCATCTGCCACGGCATCCACGCTCAACTCACCACGCGCCCCACTGAGAACGAACCACATTATGGCGACCACGAGGAGAGTTACCCCATGTGACTCTACCCTCCCTAGCAACCGGGACAATTTGGTTGCTAAGGAGACCTGGCTGGAGTCACTCAGCATGCCCTGGGATTCGAACTAGCAAACTCCAGGGGTGGTAGCCAGCGTCTTTACCACTGAGCTACCCAGGCCCCCAATATAATGTTTTATTAACATTTTCTAAACAAAGCCTTCCACAGTATAAAGATAGAAATGCACTAAAATATCACCAATTCAAGTAACATTAAACGTTTCTCAAAATCTAAGTGAGAGATTGACTAATTTAAAGAACTACAAAGGTTCTCCACAAAGGTTGCAGATTCATTGCAATGCACATTAAATCTCATGAAATCCTCAACAATATTAATCAGCTGGCTGACTGTGGCTATTCACTTTGTTACAGCAATCATTAAGCTGCGTATGTTTCGCGTCAGTGCGTAAATTAATCGCATGCATTGACATTAATTTTGACAGCTCTAGTTTCAATATTCCAAAGGGTTTCAATAGAAGAAAGAAATCGGACCATCTGTACTATAAGAATTTAATATTTAATGTTACAAATTTGCCTACACTCAAAAAAATATTTTAGTGTATTTTTAAGAATTTACGCTTTTCAATTTTATTACAAAATTCCAGCAAATTGAATTACTCAAAACTTTATTTTTTTTTATTTTTATTAAACTTACACAATTCCGTTTGATGGAATTCTGTTATGAAATCTAAATGAAATCTTACATTTATATTTTTTACTGTATATTAGATTAAATCTTTCATCGTCATTTTTTCACAAGTTTTCTTAGTTTTAACTTTATAAAAAAAAAAAAAAAAATATTAAAACTTTCCAGGTTTAAATGAAAAGAATCCCAGATTTTTGTTTTTGTTTTTTGACCCTCCTGTATATTTTAGTATCTATGTCAGGTTTTAAAAACTGTATTTAATCGCTTATATAACAGCAAACGAAAATAAAAGCAAAAGCAATTAATCAGAAAAGTTTATTATAAAACAAGAACAGGGATTTTGTCATATAACTCAAATCTGGCAGCTCATCTTCACTCTTGATATGAATAAAGACAGCACAAATAAAGTGCTATCAACACAGAATTCCAGCAAAAGCGGTCCAATCAATTATACTTATAAATAAAAGATTTAAAGTGGGCTGTCTCTAAAGATTAAAGATTGATTAAACCGTTAAAGATTTCACACCATGTCACGCTGATTAAAATTGCAAGCATTGTAATTCAAAGTGTTGCGCCTGATGAGAAATCCCTTTCACTTGCTCAAATCATTGTTGATTCAGTTATGATATCAATAGAAAAATAATTAATAACCATGCTTTCGGGTGGCAACAGGCCCTGTCACTTAATCAATGAAAACAAATCACACACCACATGCTCTGATTATCTGGAGGAGGTGAATATTAATGTCTCTATGTAAGTCTATGAACGGTCTGCATGCATTATCTGCACTGCATAATCACTCTCTTCAGCAGGTAAAGTTGTTGTTTCATAGTTTATCTATTTATCTGATTCAGAAAAGGTGATACTTTTGTGATACTTTTTACCATATTACATTTTTTTCTATTAATTAAAGGTATAGTTTACCCAAACATGAAAATGATGTTATCATTTACTCACCATCATGTTGTTCCAAACCCATATGAACTTCTTTCTTTCATGGAACACAAAAGTAAATGCTATGGAGAATGTTAGCCTCAGTCACCATTTACTGTCATTGTATGAAAAATGGATACAATGAAACTGAATGGTGACTGAGGGTAACATTAAGGTGAATAAATGACAGAATTAAAATTTTTGGGTCAACTATCCCTTTAAGAATTAAGCAGCACACATTCATTGTATGGTGCACACTGTAAATGTTAAAACTAATATCACATGAAATAAATCCAGCAGTAATTACATTATATTTCTCCAGTGATGTCCGACTGTATGCTAATATTCATTAAGTATTTCTAGTGAAATTCATTTGTATGTATTAGTCCTTAATCTATCCTCTTGCTCTTCCCCATGTTTCCCACTGTTAAGAAAATTGGTTAAAAATAAACACATAAATGATCTATATGTTATTTGCATATTATGCAATATTATTAACATAATTACATTTTTATTACTATTATTATTACTATTATTTCAAAAATAAATGTAACAATAAAGATATCACAATTATAATAAAAATTAATATTATTTTTTACAAATTAATTTGTATTTATAATAATAATAATAATAATATTGTTATTATTTAAATAAATAATAATAATAATATATATATATATATATATATATATATATATATATAAAACGGGATAGTTACGACTCTTAATTCTGATTGGCATGTTCAAAGTTGTTGTAAAATGCCAATAAATGCACATCTGTGACCGCTCATTCTATATTAATGTGCCAAGTTGCTACGTTATTTGGCAACCATAAACAGCCTACAATATTATATATCTATTTTATCTGGCAGTAGAATAGTATTTCTTTTTTTTTTTTTACTAATTTTATAACATTAATCAATGCAACAATTGGACATTTGTCTCTTTTTCATTTCGGTGTTGCTGGTGTTTTAAAAAAGCAATAATTAAGCCACTTGAGACCGTGAATTACAGTGATTTTTACCGCAGAAAGTAACCCCTTAACCATGGTAAAATAACTGTAACACGCAGCCTCTCTTGGCTTATTGCTTTAATGAATGTTTTTGGGTGTAAAAGCAGGTAAATCTATATGTTAGCAGAATAAAAAACTGTTACTCTACAGACGTGTTACTTTTTACAATCTGGTGTGGCTGGTATTGCAAACGGCCTTCAAATTAGCCGGTGTAAAAAACGAGATAATACTCTGGAAACCTTTTTATTGGTGAGGTAATGGTATTTGGGAAGAGACAGATTCCTGGTTTCATTATTTGATAAGAATACACTTAATGAAAATATCAGCCAGAAGCAATACAGTACATGCTAACACTTGATTTCAAAGTCCTTGAAGGCCAGTGAGAAATAGAGAGAGAGCGAGAGACTGACAGCATTAGCATACCACAAGCATTCATTAAATCAAACCTGAAACAGCAGATGACTTAATGGATGTTATTTCAAGTGGGACAACCAGAAGGAAAGTCTCTTCAGCACTCGACTAAATGATCAAGCTCTGTTGTTCTTGTGACATGAGAACATTCATTGATATTGGCTCAGTTGCAAAACATAGTTTTGCATTTTAAGGCATCATAGGCGCCCTCCTCAACAAAAAGGCTGTTCCAAATGGTAGGCTATAGCAATTTATTCTTGTGCAAAATGCCAGCCTGATCTCATTATTAGTAGGTATTTGTACGTAGCATTACAAGTACATTTCTGAACATTTAAACAGACGCTGAAATGTACAATATGGATGTATTGATAACATCTAAAATGTAAACACTTTCACATTTTTACAGCTTTAGTTGTATGCATTGCTGTATTAAATACATGTGATGGTATTGAACATTTGTTTAAGCTCATTGATTTTAACCTCCTGAGCGTGACTGCTGTGTGCATTTTCCATTTCCCTTTTTGATTTGTAAATAGTAGAACCTAATAAACATGCAAAAAACTAAATTCTAGACCAAATAGTTTCCCTAAAAATTGATGTCCACATATGTAGACAGTGGGACTAAGTTGTGAAATTTTTAATTATACTGAGATATAGAAAGTCACATTTTTTTGGTATCAAATTGTTTATTCAAACATCTTCTGCAGCCTGAAACTGAACTTCTGATAGGAAGTTTGGATTGAATGCACTTAGCTGCAGAGACCTATACTGTAGGATGCACCCTATTTAGTGAATGACTTAACCTCTAGTGTGCTGTCTGTCTGCACTGGTCTCAGAACAGTTCATGATGTACCTTATTTTAATCCTAACTCCATATAAAGCCTCTGAAAACAACATTTTGGAAGAACCCATTGATTCTCAATATGATAATGCAAAGTAAATATAGTATTTATTTAAGGAAAAATGCACTAAAGTACACATTAGTGTACATTGTGTTTATCAGCATGGCGTTTCACGCTAAATTGCCCAAATTTTAAAAATGGCTTATTGGATGAAACTAGAGACTCTAATCTTTTGACTGAAACAGGTTTCAATGTAAAAACTTAATTAGGTTTCCTACAAGATGTAGCTTTGTTGGCATTTCTCCCAAAGTTAAACTCCGCTGTGGTCAGCGCCATGTTGTTTTGTCACATAATTGCATAAAAAAGCCCTTTAAGGTGGTAACAAACACCCCGTTGCGGTTTATTTTGTGATAATCACTGGCCGACTGTACATTATCCCTTCAATAATTCAGAAGCTTCAGGGATTTTGTGACTGCACAAAGCATAAGCTAAAGGAAAAGACTTAGAATCATATACTGTATGTCCACCACCAGGGACATAAATTCAGTTAGTGGGAAAATTAATCAGTTTAAATATGGGTCTAAATGTCTTTCCCTTTTGTCATCTACATTCTTTACCATAGTCAAGAGATTAAAAGATGATCATGAATGGACAAATTCATACCTGAGCATAGATGCATTTGAACATATAGGGTGTAATGTAATCCCTGTTGCACATATTTCTATCATTTCGAGACCAAAGAAAGCAAAGATTTACTAGATTTATAGCTCTATACTTTTACTGTATGTCAATAATTGACTCCTTTGTGTATATTTTAATATCTCCTAAGGAATTTTAAGCCATCTCTAAGCAACACAATTTTCCTCTTCTTGAGTTGATTTGGCATATGTGACAGTCCCGAAAGAGTTTACTCAAATCCTGCCGCAGTACTTACTAAACTGAGGTGAGAGGTAAATGTTGCTGTGAGGAATGAATCACAATCCAGATGTGCTCAGGTCACAGTAGGATCCAGAAATCGGGTTAAGTCTGCATCTTTAAAATGCGACGTCAAATTATCTCACAAGTTGTCAGTCTATTTTTATCTGCTGTGGCAGGACATGTGCATGTGGCATTGAAAATGAAAACAGGTCTGGTTTTACGATTGTGACATATTACCACACTCAGTTTTATTATTTTGTTTCTAAATTGTAGATAAACTCTGACACTTTCACTGTAGTATGAAATAAAGCACAGAATCTGCAATGACATGTTGAAAGGTAAAAATATACAACAAAACAAAACAAAGACAAAAACAAAGACTTAAAATAAAGTCCAATTACATGCATTCGAATTTTCATAGAAATCCTAATGCATACTGCCATTTGAAATGCACATTTCAAGAGTCTCTTTTGATTATACAATTGCTACTTTGGTCGATTAAAGACTTATTAAACGAGTTTGATCAGGACATGCAGTATTGAAAGGCTCATCCAATAGACTTACGTTTTCGTAAAAGACATGAATCATGATTTGCTACTTGATATTAAATATCAGTTTAATGTGGCATTAGAGGGAGGGACATTCTCATTCTAGACAGCCTTTTATTGGATGAAATTGTATACGTCCCCTAAGTGCAAGATGATGTCATCAATATTTTTGGTCCATTTTAGTGCCTTCGTATCTCTGAGCCTTCATACACTGAAAACTGAACTGACTGAGTAAACTCGTTCCTTCAACTGATTTAAGTAATGGTGTCTCAAAAACTTGTGTAATTAAGGGTGTGTTCACTCTTGGCAGGTTTGGTTGGATTAAAATGAACTCTGGTGTGATTGCTCTGTTAGTGCGGTTCATTTGAACAAGTGTGAACGCTGCCATCCGAACCTTGGTGCACACCAAACAAGCGGACCGAGACTGAATAGTGGGTCTCGGTCCGCTTCCAAACAAACTCTGGTGCGGTTCGCTTGATATATGAACGCAACATGGACCAAAGACATCTAAACGGACCAAAAACAGGAAGTAATACTGACCTCAAGCATACCTGGTTCTTCTCATCATAGGAGCTATGTTGCCTATTACAGTTCGGAACTGGCGTCAGAACCGCCGTCAGCTGTCCTTGCAGCATATCTTCGCTTGTGCGTGCAACGGAGGAATTCCTGGCACTGTTTTGACTCCTTTACACATTTTTATTAGCTCTTCGTTTGTTCTCAGCTGGTAAAAATACCACCACATATACATATATAAATCTAACGAGCGCATTTCGCCCAGCAGCCAGCATTGTTTTGGATGTTCGGCAAGTTCCATCGTAAAATATACGTCATAAAAGCTGTCCAATCAGGTTGTGACTTTTTCCTGATGCCTTTTGTTTTCTATCTTTAGGTTTGGTGTTAAAAATGCCAGTGTGAACGCTAAGCGAACCAGGACTAAATGTATAATTTTCTTTTTTGGTCCAGACCAAGAGAACCGAACTACAAGTGTGAACACACCCTAAGTGCACTTAACTTAGTGATCATATAGAATAAACTGAGCTATTTATGTTAAGGTAACTAGATGCAAGTAGACTTAACTCAGATTTGCTATTTAAATGTTGTTGTTTCAACTTGAATGTACTCACATTTAGATCATACATAACACAGCTTAAATAATGACGATTATAACTGATCGGTCAATCATTAAATAAACCTTTTAAATAAACAAAAATGCACTGACACCTGTTTTCACAAGTATTTTTGTCAACAGTATGTTTAATTAAAACTGTTTAATTATCAACATGATGCGTCTTTTTCATCTCATCTTCGTTATCGTAGGCAAAATAAATAAAAATAATCTTTTTGTCAGTAATGTTGTTGACGAGATTAACATTTCGGGAAAACCAATCGCGTGCTTAAGTGAACCATCCTCGCTCTCTCTCATGGGAAGTCCAAACAATTATATTATTCGTTTAGTTTGGATTGTTAAAATAAACTATTTACCAATTCACTTATATATTGCATTGGGAAGTCCACATCATTTTAGTGAATCGGTTCGTTCGGTCGGTTATAATGAACCAGCTCAAATAAATGATTCACTGATTCACTTCAGTCATTGCGTCTTCTTTTTTGAAGATATTTAGGTAATTGCAGCTTTAGATCGCTATGTTTTTGAGTAATATAAAATAGTGTGTTTTAGTTATATTTAGTATAAATTGTTTTATGTTCAGTGTTTTATTTAGTATGAATTCATGTGTTTAATTTAATGCCACCCTTACGAAGATTCACATTGTCATTGTGCCGGATCAACTTGATTTATATTTAATTTAATATAAATGAAGTTGGATTTAAGCTTTGATTTATAGTAGAATTATTAATATCATTTGTAGGGCTGGATATTGATACAGATTTCTCGATTTGGTTAGAATCTGATTCAAAAGCTTTCAATTAGATTTGATTCGATTCTGATTCATTTGGGTATATTTCATTTACTGAAAATAACAAACAATATATTAAAAAAGATATTATTCCATGACAAATGGATTGCATGGATCTCGTCTTTACACTGAAGAAGTTACTCTCAGCACACAGTGAAAGGATCTCGCTGCTGAGCTTCTTCACCACTATACTACTCAATCTGACCATTTACCAACAAGTGGCTAATCACAGATATTTTTATTTGCATAGCGCGAAATTTGGTCACATATGCGAGTGATTTGCTCGCATTGTAGAGGGTTGCTGCGTAGAGTTAAAGATTGTTCTTGGGATTTAACCTTGTGCGACCCTGCGTTCACATGCATGGACGTTGTATTTTGGCTTTGCTATTCGCTACACATAATTTAAATTACTAAAAACCCAGTGACATGCACAGACCTTAGCAGGGACAGGGGCGGAAGGATAAAAATCACAAATAATAGCCTATTCTGTTTTATTTCTCACAAAAAGCACCATGGTGTACTACACTCGTTTATTTGTTTATTTTCAGACATGGTCTGTGATAACCCCATGTTTTTGACATGTGTCATATGATTATGAAATATGAACATGATCAATCATTCAGTATCATGACATTACCCTGGTAACATGGTGCACGGTGCGAAGGCGTGATGAGAAAGTGCGAGCGCGAGGTGATTGACTGTGTTCCACAAATGCTACCAGGTCCTTGAATAACGTATAACATGCGAGTAAGGGCAGCTGGTGGAGTTTGTGGTGCCCCCCTAGGGAGTTGGTGCCCTACGCAGACTGCGTAATATGCGTATAGGGAGGTACTGTGGAAGCTAATGGTATTTTTTTGAAAGTGATTAGTCTAATGGCTTATTAGCGTCAACAAAACCAAACTGGCTTTGGCTGAACCTGACAGCTCCTTCGGTTTATGTCAATATTCTATAAAAGACTAATTTGGGGGTCTGGGTAGCTCAGCGAGTAAAGACACTGACTACCACCCCTGGAGTTGCGAGTTCGAATCCAGGGCGTGCTGAGTGACTCCAGCCAGGTCTCCTAAGCAACCAAATTGCCCCGGTTGCTAGAGAGGGTATAATCACATGGGATAACCTCCTCGTGGTTGCTATAATGTGGTTCTTGCGCTTGGTGGGGCGCGTGGTGTGTTGTGCGTGGATGCTGCGGAAAATAGCGTGAAGCCTCCACACATGCTAGGTCTCTGCGGTAACGCGCTTAACAAGCCACGTGATAAGATCCGTGGATTGACGGTCTCAGATGTGGAGGCAACTGAGATTCGTCCTCCGCCACCTGGATTGAGGCGAGTCACTACGCCACCACGAGGACTTAGAGCGCATTGGGAATTGGGCATTCCAAATTGGGGAGAAAAAGGGGAGAAAAACAAAGACTAATTTAAATTATATCACTGAAAGTGATGTGACAGCTCCCATTATAATTAATAAATCTGCTTACACTAGAGGTACGTGATGTTGGAAATGCAGTAGCAATCAAGTATTATTCTTTTTATGAACTTAAAGCACAAAACATGTAGTGAACTTTTTTGTAACTCATCTGAGGTAACGGCACTTCGATGTTCCGTGGCGAATTCAATACTGCATTTTTTTGCTTTCTTGAAGGGCACTCCTCCAGGAGGGGATGCGAAGGGCACATTCATACAGTAATGCTATGTTTCCTTCAGAGTACCCACTTCAAGGGTTCTGCACTTCAGAGTAAGTATAGGGCATAGGGAGGATCACTTGTGATTGGCATCTGCCCCCGATCTGCTTTAGCGCTCTTAAAGGTACCTCCACTTAATTTTCTTTAATACCCCGTGATTTACAAAGAAATCTCATAACAACACTGTGACGAGGAGGAGGGCGTGGCTGGGCCATGCACGGCCGGTGCTGAATCAGCTGATCAGCGGGAGAGCAAGATAAAGGGGAGCCGGAGGCGCCAGTTCGAGAGAGAGAGAGAGAGAGACACACGTGGCCACGTTGCATGTGTGTTCGTCTTATATTTTATGTTCTATATTGTTTTAAGTTCATTTATACCAGCACTGGCATGCGGAGGGGTAATCACTGACATGCCAGCAATGGTGAGGGAGGAGTAGACTATTTTATTTATATGAAGTTCCTCACACCTGCATTCAGATCTACATCTTGATGTAATCCTTCCTCATGGTCATGCAGCGTGTTTTCATGAGCTGAATGGGAGGCTAAACAAAAGTTAATATGTGACGAGACTGCAGTATACCCAACAGACTCCTGCAGTGCATTAAACCTGGAAATAATGTTTTAGGATTTTGCAGGTGCGATTTACCGAAAAGGGTTAAATAGTTGATCGGCTGGTGATGTGCGAATGGCTTGCATGTGCAGCACGAGTCTCGTCACACTTTAAAAGTGTTTAGCCTCCCATTCAGCTGATGAAAACACTCTGCGTGATCATGAGGAAGAATGACATCAAGACGCAGATCTGAATGCAGGTGTGAGGAATCGCATACATTTGCATGTCGGCACTTGACCAGGAATTGACCAGGAAAATAAAAAAATGTCACTCTATGTCAAAAAGGTTGCCAACCCCTGCTCTAGACAGTCATTTAAGGGTTAAACTTCTGTCGCATAGAGTCACGTGACACCACAGCATGACATCAATTTCCATGAAGCACACCTACGGACACAGCACCAACAAAAGTGCCTCTGGTAAGAAATCTCTTTATGTTTTTTGTTTTTTTATTATTGAAATCTGTTTGGTTGTTAAGAGTAGAGTCTCTAGTTTCGTTTGATATGCCGCTTTAAAAAATCTGTTAATTTTTCGCACATCAGCGTGCTGATAAACATGATGTCCACATATGTGGAAACTGGCACCACATTTCCTCAAAAGTAGAAAAAACATGTTAGTTATTTTCAACTCGAACACATCTGTGGGTCATTTCACTTCATTTTAATATACATTTTGTTATATTTTATTTTGTTATCACTGTATAATACGATTCTATTCATTAACATCAGTAAATGCATTCCTATATATTTATTGTACATTATCACACTGAGAATAAATGGGTTCATCCAAAAGCTGAAAAATGTTGCTTTCAGAGGCTTTATATGGAGTTAGGATGAAAATTAGGAGCATTTCAAACTGTTCTGAGACCAGTGAAAACAGACAGCACAATGGAGGTTAAGTCATTCACTAAATAGGGAGCAAGGGAGCATCCTATAGCTCTCTATGCAGTTAAGTGCATTCACTCAGTTTCAGGCTGCAGATGATGTTTGGACCGCTCAACATGTTTGACAGACATGGGACAATGATAATCAGTACATAGATTCAGAATAATGCTACTCTGATCTCACCTAGGGACCAGGACTGTCACTGTGCACACTAGCATGCAGATGACCTCAAAGCTAACAGACATGGACTAAAAGCCACAAAAGTCCATTTCAGGGGGTCTTTATTAATGTCGCCTCATAAAGGTGGCAAAACTCCGAAATTTAAAATGACGCATTTACACTAGAGACAAAGTCCCTGCAAGTCCATCCCTGGAGCTTTGTCCACCTTGAATCTGGGCCATTTAAGGCCCTGAAAAGCCAGGGGTCTGAATCCAAAGCCACACAGGCTCGGATAATGTAGCGCTCGGAGCCACAAAAGCCAACGAATCGCTGTGCATTAAGACCGGCAACACAAAGAACAACAATGCCGTGCATAAACACCATTTAGAGGCTTTCACAGGGCATTGAGGGGCTGGGCGTCAACGCAGCATTGCAGCTGAGCCGTCGCATTGTGCCGAGGTGAAAAGATGCCTAATGAACAGGAAGCCTTACTTGAGCGCGGTGACAGGAACCATACAACAGCCACATTGTGGGCCTGCCACCGACCCTGTGGGTCCCTGCATTAGGAGAAATGATGAGAAAGTCACCCCCTTAGCATACACACACACATTGAGGGGAAAAAAGACACACAGGCCCCTTGCTTAGGTCCAAACAAGCCCCCTACTATATGAGGCCATCTCAGTTTGCTCCTGTGACGGTTACATGCGTGGAGTATTGCAGCACACGCTTAAACTGCGACGGAAGAGCCCTGTGGGGGAAACTTTGAAGTAAATTTGCTGTAGCGTGTAGAGGGACTGCTTTTCTACTTTTGAGCAAACTCGGCGATGCACTCAGATGCGCTGCCAAAATGCAAAAAGAAAAAAAAATATCAGTATTTCTGTCTTGTTTTCCAGTAAAATATCTAAACATCCTAAAAAACAAATTTACTATAAAAGCAAAATTGATTAAGATAATGCTTGTTTTAAGACTTTATATTTCTTACTCTATAGGCAAATAGTTTTACCTTGTTTTAAGCATAAACCTTATTCACTTTTGTTAGAGTTATGCTTAAAACAAGAGAAAACCAATAGGGTAAAAACGTAACCCCCAGTTGTGTTTAAATTTGGGCGACAACTTTAATCTTTAAATAAGATTAATTACTCAAATTCAAAGTGCTATTTGTTTTTACATCATACCTACTGACTGTGTCCCTTCTGACCAATCATTTTATACAAAGAATTAGGAGAAAACATGGCATTTGATATGTACACTGGTGGCCAAAAGTTTTGAATAATGTACAGATTTTGCTCTTATGGAAAGAAATTGGACTTTTATTTACCAAAGTGGCATTCAACTGATCACAATGTATAGTCAGGACATTAATAACGTGAAAAATTACTATTACAATTTGAAAACTACTTCAAAGAGTTCTCATCATAAAATCCTCCATGTGTAGCAATGACAGCTTTGCAGATCCTTGTTATTCTAGCTGTCAGTTTGTCCAGATACTCAGGTGACATTTCACCCCACACTTCCTGTAGCACTTGCCATAGATGTGACTGTCTTGTCGGGCACTTCTCACGCACCTTACAGTCTAGCTGATCCCACAAAAGCTCAATGGGGTTAAGATCCAGAACACTCTTTTCCAATTATCTGTTGTCCAATGTCTGTGTTTCTTTGCCCACTCTAACCTTTTCTTTTTGTTTTATCTGTTTCAAAAGTGGCTTTTTCTTTGCAATTCTTCCCATAAGGCCTGCACCCCTGAGTCTTCTCTTTACTGTTGTACATGAAACTGGTGTTGAGCGGGTAGAATTCAATGAAGCTGTCAGCTGAGGACATGTGAGGTGTCTATTTCTCAAACTAGAGACTCTGATGTACTTATCCTCTTGTTTAGTTGTACATCTGGTCTTCCACATCTCTTTCTGTCCTTGTCAGAGCCAGTTGTCCTTTGTCTTTGAAGACTGTAGTGTACACCTTTGTATGAAATCTTCAGTTTTTTTGGCAATTTCAAGCATTGTATAGCCTTCATTCCTCAAAACAATGATTGACTGATGAGTTTCTAGAGAAAGCTGTTTCTTTTTTTGTCATTTTTGACCTAATATTGACCTTAAGACATGCCAGTCTATTGCATACTGTGGGAACTCAAAAACAAACACAAGGACAATGTTAAGCTTCATTTAATGAACCAAATATCTTTCAGCTGTGTTTGATATAATGGCAAGTGATTTTCAAGTACCAAATGATCAATTTAGCATGATTACTCAAGGATAAGGTGTTGGAGTGATGGCTGCTGTCTAGATTTGATCAAAAATGACTTTTTTAAAATAGTGATGGTGCTGTTTTTTACATCAGTAATGTCCTGACTATACATTGTGATCAGTTGAATGCCACTTTGGTGAATTAAAGTACCAATTTGTTTCCGAAACAGCAAAATCTGTACATTATTCCAAACTTTTGACCGCCAGTGTATATGTTTATTTTATCTTTATAATAATGGCATGTCCGGTTTGCATCGGAAAATCATTATTTATACCAGCAAAATCACAATTGTGTTAACAAACAATACTTTGTGCTGTTTGAAGGCTCAGTTTGTGGCATTAAGTAATATAGTTTTAGTCTTGTAAAAAAGGGCAAATTAGTTCACTGTATACTAAGGAAAATTATGACATTTATTATGTTTGGGGTCAATTTGACCCCCGTCAAAACAAACAGGTTTTACATATTTATTTGCAAAAACACACCACAGATCCTCAACAAGAAACATTCAACCTGTGATATATTGTTCATTGATACCCAATGTTCAGTCCTCCTCTGTGCTACTGTACACATAATGTACATTTATAAATGTATGTTTACTGCATCTGAAAGCAATGCCTTTTGATTCATGGTGGTAAAATGAGTGTTTATTAGTGTAGGCCTACAGTGTTGGTAAACACATTATTATGTTGTTTTCACATAACCAGTTTTATTCCTTCATATTAGGAAAATCTATAATAATAATAATAATAATAATAAAAGTTATTAAAAATGACATTTTCAAATGAGCTAATTTTACATTCATTGAATTTATTTACTGATAAAAACAATTGAAAACCTCTCCCTTTCCAATCAACGTGATCATACGGGAAGTCAACATGTTGCTCCCAAATATTTCAGCAGCCTGATATCGACCCAGTTCTGCCAAGTCACTGGCAACACCATCCCCCATCAGACATCTTTGCATCAACTCCTTCATTCACCTTTTTCTGTGGCACTATTGATGGTGTGTTGCATACAAAACACAAATTCAGAATAGTCCCTTGCACAATCTTTACAATGTACAGACCATTTGTAAATTTATATTTATTGCATCTGAAAGCGATTCATTCATTCTTCTCCTTCTTTTTTCGGCTGCTCCCATTAGGGGTCACCACAGTGGACCATCCGTGAGCCGCATATTTGACTTATCACAGGTTTTACGCTGGATGATGCCTTTTCATGCATTGTGTAAGAAAAGTAGAGTAATGTGTTTATAAACACGTTACTATGTTGTTTTTACAAATACTACTTTTCTTCCATTATTTTATGAAAAGCTGTTGATTCAAAGCATTCACAATTAGTCAGAAAGAGGTTTTCAGAGGCGTGAAACACTGAAAAGGGACCTAAAGCTCATAATAAGCTCTCTAATAGAGAAAAACTCATGTTAGGGCATAAAGGTGAAGGATACTTTTGTAATAAGTTGACAATATCATGACAGTCAGCTAGAAATGGTAAAACAGTATAGAAAGAAAAATAAAGCTGTACATTTTTCCAGGTTGCCTGCCATAAAATAGGTTGGGGTCAAAATGACCCCAAAATGACCTCATACATCACCGATGTGATCAAAATGTTTACGGGGATTTTGAAAACTCTGAAACATGTGAAGGACGTATTTATCTGTTCTTCTAATAAATTTAGGAATAGTCAGAAAGATACAAGTTTTTCTAAAACATTTAGCATATTTTTAAGAGATGGGGTCAATTTGACCACAAACATATCAGGAGGGTTAATTCAGTCTGTGTTAGAGTGAGACACTTACAATGGAAGTCAATGGGGTTCAATCTGTAAACATTAAAATACTCACTGTTTCTAAAGTATAGACACAAGTCGTAAACAACATATGTGTTAACTTGATTTTAGTGTGATAAAATCACTTAATAACCATTTCTATGTAAAGTTATATGCAATATTACAACTGTGTTGCCATATTGATGCAACAGAAACACAGATGTAAACCCTGTAATCCATTTTATCACACTAAAATAATGCTAACACACTAATGTTTACATCTTGTGTCTATACTTTTGAAACAGTGAGTATTTGAACGTTTACGGATTGTTCCCCATTGACTTCCATTGTAAGTGTCTCGATTTTTGCTTCTTTTTTTAATAAATCACAATTGTTTTCTGTGGTAATTAGCATTATTCTAAAAATGCTGTTGATTGAGCTTAACTTGGATTGAAACTGGAACATTCCTTTGAAGATGCTTGGATATTTTTACTTGAAATAACTGGATTAGTGGATTTTTGGCAGTGTGGGATCGCTCCCATAACAAGCACGCTCTTAGCAGCCCATGCATGCGTTCAGGCGCATCAATCATGGACAATGCGATGACATCACCAATGTGCAGTCTTCACCTCTGCTCTAAGAACTAAGTAACCTTAATTACTGATGAGTAAAGACTTGCCCCATTGTCCAATCCTTTCAGTTTGAGATTTGCACTCATGGCTAGGGAATCAAAGGCCATTTAGGCAAAGGTGACAGAGCATGCAGAGGATTTAGACTGAAAGCATGCCACTAGTTTCCTATTTGCAGGCCTGAAGCTAATAGCCTACAGCTCAGAACAAAACGTCTGGACAATGCTTACCGCCCTGGCTCTTCCATCGCCGGATTCATGTGTATAACTGTATGCGTACTGATGATAATTTTGAAGGCTGAGAACGTGTAGTGTAAGGAATATTCCGTGTTCAGTACAAGCACGACAGCATTTGTGGCATAATGTTGATTACCACAAGAAATTATTTTGACTCGTCCCTTGTTTATAAAAAAGAAAGAAGAAGAAGCAAAAATCTGGGTTACAGTGTGTGAGGCAATTACAGTGGAAGTCAATGGGGTCAGTCCATAAACATTAAAATACTGTTAAACGTGTTAACATTTACAGCGTTAACCAGATTAAAAGGTTTACCGCGTTACGTCCTAATGACAACATTGGATAATCTGTACCTTTATACAGACATGGTTAGTAAACAATTTTATCACACTTGTATTGAACTAAGAACATAAACGTAGCTTGTATTGCAAATATTATTATCATTTTTATTTTAAATATTGCATAACTAAGTTACATGTTTGTAGACTTCTGATGATGATTGAAGCACGTGGTCTCCAAAAATTGGAAAGGGAATTGACTGTGTTAGGAGTCAGAACAAGGTTTTAAATGTCTTTTTTCTTGTTTTAAAAATGGTTTTGAGGACAGTCCTGTAAAAACCTTCTGAAGGAGCCAGATACGGCGTCACCTCTCATTTTATGGATGAGAGAAAGTGCCGTGCATCAGTCAGTCTTGGGGGATTTGCTCACACTACTGTCAGACGAACAAAACATCTAAACCTGTTAACCAAAATATGCACCATCAAGTGATTTATTTGAGAGAAGTTAATATTAGGAGTTAAAAAAAATATATTAAAAAAATCTGAAACTGATTCATAGGACAAACTCTGCCTCTTCTTGTTTTAAAAACAGCAACATTTCCAGTTTGAAATGAATCAAAGATGATCACTACTGTAGAATGTTTTTAACATAAATACATAAATGTAACATTTCTTTTTATTTACATTAGCCTGTCACTCACTACCACTAAAACAACCTGTCCTCAGATATGTCAGTACTTTAGATTAAAATATATAAATGTATTTAAGTACAGAAATATACACAAATTTATCTAAAACAAATAAATAAAAACCTTTCCACCGTGTCCTCACAGAAGAAAGAGGTTAATTTTGTCCCTGTTTTTTGTCAACAGCTAAGATAGGCCTATTCACAGGCATAAAATCAGGCAAAATCAAAGTCAGCCTTCATCCTAAAGGTCCTCTTTTCATATTTCTCTTGATATGGGGTCAACAAGGTCACACAGACATGTCAACTTTGTCAGAGATATTCTAGAGAAGTTGTTTGTCATTTTTAGATGATTTCCCTATTTTAAGAAGGTCCAATTAGGATAGTAAGCTTCTGCATTTAATAAACGTGTTATAAGCATGCACATATATTTTGAAAGATAAATGGACGTTGCAGATGCAGGTTGCAAAAACATTAATGAATGCATCTGAACAAGTTTAGCAGATTAAATCCACATTTTTGTTCCATGTCTTATAAGAAACCAAAACTGTGCTCAGTGCACACAAATCCAAATGGGCTGTCTATGGTTCCATTTAAAATCTTTGTCATTGTGAGCAACCAAACACCACTTTAGTTTATCATTTATGCTTAAATTCCTTGTTTTATGAAGTGGAATGGCTCGTACACCTCAGCAAAGACTTTATCATGTGTCTCTTAAAATGCAGGGAACGTCTCCGGCTGCAACGGGAATTTATTCGTCATGTTTATTCATCGCATCCGCATTGTGCTGAATGTCGCAGATCGTGTATTTCATATATTTTCTTCCCATTAACTTCATTGTGCAGCAGCCAGGTTTATATTTCTCCTCCATACTTTGACAGCATTGCTATTCACCTTAAAATCAGATAAACGTTCAAATGCCCCTAATATAAGGAACGTGGATAAGGGGAAAAGCAGCCGTATAATAATACTTATTGTGCAAACTTTGTTGTTGCCTGTTCTCGAGGAGGCACTTATCGGAGAGTAAGCAGAGAGCCGAGCAGATATGTGCTGACTGGGACGTAGATTGCCTCAGTATTCCCCATTGTGCGGCTTGTCATCCCTCTCGTCATCACCGATAGCTTGAAAACGCTGTCAATGCGCCGTTAAGTGCATTCGTGGCTTGCGCGGGCCGCGGCGCTACATCTGCTGTGAGCTGTTTGGCAGCCATGAGCTCTCCGGGCCGCTGGCCGCCCGCCCTGACACCCGACACAAAGTAATCACACATCACAGCATTTAATCACTGAAACAAGCACTCTGGAGAGCCTCCGTGTCAATATCCCACTCTCTCATTATCTCTTTGGATTGCACATCCACACTGTCAGATAAACAGAGTGGAAAATTAAGATTAAAAATATGGTAATTTTATTTGAGCACAGGCAAGCGCTCGCGCCGGATGCCCTATTATGCTATTGATTACTCTCAATTCAATCTCTCCTTTCAATGTAAACTTTAATCTATGCGCCACCCAACAAGCTCTGCTCCCCCGGGGCTATTTTAGAGTAAGTAACCATTTAATATAACGCTAAGTGAGAAAATCACTATCGTTAATGAATTGTGTAAATCATCAGTGCTTAAACAAGCTCATCGGTTTCCATTGGAGAGCCGCTTGGTCCTTCTGTCAATCACATTAAACATTAAGTGGCCCTAGATGTGCCTTTAGAAACACAAGCTGGACAAAGTATTATTTAATGATTGGCAGGATATTAATTGCAACAAGGCTGAAAATATCAATTTTTTATTTATAATTAAATCATATGTTAAAGCGTACAATAGAAGCTTTTGTTTGTGTATTGGAAACGAGAGCTGAGTATAAAATTAAAATTAAACAACAAGATCTACAATGTTCCATGGTGCATGTAGCCTAATAATTAGCATGTATTAGTGTTTACATTGTGATATTTAAATTGGTATAGTTACGTATCAAATCACTTTCAACATGTAGGCCTACACAAGTGTAATGATGAGTGAAAAACTTGGGTGCATGGTCCACACACTGCAGTTGTACAGTATATATAAAGAATAGGGCTGTCAATCGATTACATTTTTTTAATAGAATTAATAACATGGTATACCGATTAATCGAATTAATCGCAATTAATCACATACAGAAATATTTCCTGAGAAAGCCCCTAAAATAACAATAATTCAATATATAACTTTTGAATAATTATAAATAGTTATATTTAAATAATTATAATTTATATATATATATATATATATATATATATATATATATATATATATATATATATATCATTAAAATGCATTACTTTATTTTGGCACACAAGTGTAGCATTAACAAAGACAATACAAAAAGTGGCTTTAGAAGGCAATATATTGTTTATTTCCATATTATTGAACATAAGCCTATCATTGGCTACATTTACATGCACCCTCATAATGTGATTAAGGCAATGCTGCGATTAAACTGTAACTCATGTGAACAGAATATTGCGATTATGATATTGCGATTATGCTAATAATCAGAGTAATGACTACCACCCCTGGAGTCACGAGTTAGAATCTAGGGTGTGCTGAGTGACTCCAGCCAGGTCTCCTAAGCAACCAAATTGGCCCGGTTGCTAGGGAGGTTGAGTCACCTGGGGTAACCTCCTCATGGTCGCATTTAGTGGTTCTCACTCTCAATAGGGCACGTGGTAAGTTGTGCGTGGATTGCGGAGAGTAGCATGAGCCTCCTCATGCTGTGAGTCTCCGCGGTGTCATGCACAACGAGTCACGTGATAAGATGCGCGGATTGACGGTCTCAGAAGCGGAGGCAACTGAGACTTGTCCTCCACCGGATTGAGGCGAGTAACCGCGCCACCACGAGGACCTACTAAGTAGTGGGAATTGGGCATTCCAAAATTTGGAGAAAAGGGGATATAAAAAAACAAAAACAAATAAATAATAATAATCAGAGTAACGATAATCGCAGTAAGATATGTGGAGTACTCCTATTTTAATCGCTTTATACTGGCATGTAAACGCTTTAACTGCATTTCTTCCACTCTGACCAAAGTGTGCCTGCACCAGTGCTGCAGATGGATCATGTTCCACTCAAGCACATCGCGAAAAAGAAGAAGCTGCACTTATATTTCGGCTTCATGTAAAATGGCAGTTCCATGCACCGTGGTGCTCCCCCATCTACAGCCCAACGGCAAAAGAAAACATATTTCCCCGAGTTGTGAATGTCCATTTACAGTCTGAATTGAATGTTGGGGAGATAAAAAAAACTGTATACTGCAAAATAATGGGAAGGAAACACGTCTTTGAAATGATCAGAGTACTGGTGTACATGTAAAAGTAGCCTTTGGCCTACAGTCCGTAGCAATCCATTTTGCAATTGAATTTGTCAATCAGTCCAAGATTTATTATGATGGCTTGTCTAAGGACCCATCAATGTACACCTGCGTCAGACGGATGCTTTTGGAGCATCTCGGTTGCGTCATAAACATACCGTTTTAGGTCACTGTGTCAAGTTTGGGCATTTTCACACCTGGCACATTTGGAGCGTTTGTTTCGGAACCTGGCGCGTTTTCTCCCTTGGTTCAGTTCGTTTAGGCATATATGAACATGGCAATCGCACTCAGATCTGCACCAAAACAATCGGTCCGAGACAACCTTGTTCAGGGGGTCCGATTGCAAATGAACTCTGGAGCGGTTCGCTTGTGTTGAGAATGCAAATCGACCCAACAGACCAACGAACCAAACAGTATCCTTATAAAAACCATGAACATAACTGAGGGATCTTTGGAGGAGACATCTGTAGATCAGCACTCCTCAGTAATTCTTCATCAAAACATGGATATAGCCTTTTGGCAACTATATTAGATATAATTGCACATTTAAAATAGGAGCTGTTTTATAATTCCTGAGGAAATTTTAGTACAGTCGTTTCTCTCTTTTGGTTAGCGGCAGAACAGGGGTAGGATGCCGTTTGTAACTTTTTGATAAATAAAAAACATTTTTACGCGGCTTCACTCTGCTGTTTGTGTGTGTGTGTGTGTGTGTGTGTGCACGTGTGTACATGCGAGAGAGAGAGATCTGTGAGAACAGGCACGTTTCAATGGAGAAGTAATGCAAAAGCAACTTATGACGGATAAAAATAACCATGACGGAAACTTTACAACTCATATCCATCTGAGTGATGGATAATTTGTATTTGGAGTACAACCTCTAACTGGCATCGCTCGAAAATTCTCAAAATGTTTGAATGGTTGACACATATTTTACAGGCATATAATTTTAACCGGTATATCAATGGATGAGCTTAATCCTGGAACAGCGAACAAACATAGCGACCAATGAGGGGACAGCTTGCTCACGTGACTTTTATTGACATAGTTTTAGTGTCAATACAATTTTTTGAAATGTTGCCTTGTGAAAGCGAACCGAACCAAGAAGAAAATGCAACATTGTAACAATTTAGTCCCCGTTTCGGAACAAAGCAAACGGTCTACAGGTCTGAAAACACCCTTAAACGAAGTCTGATACTTATAAAAACACGTCTTGAGATCCCTGCATTCGGATGTGCGCTCCATCAAGCTGTGTTTGTACGCAAGAACGTATCCTTGTGTTGTGCTGTCAGCTGAAGGGTTTGTTTGCTCTCTGGATAAGCTGCGCGTTGCCTATATAGCTGATGTTTCACTTACTGCCCCCTGGAGTAAACAGCTGGTACTCAAAGCTTGAATTGCTCAGATGGAAGGAATCTTCCTTATTATGGTTCGGGGACATGATTAAGTGCGTTATTTTTTTTAAGACATTATTTTTTATATAATTAATCACACTGAATTAACGGGTTAATTCGACAGCCCTAATAAAGAATGAATATATACAATATACACATAATATACAAAGTGCAAACAAGTACATCATTTGCAGGTTCAGTGTGCAAGTACTCAGCTAGTTAGACATTAGATGTGCAAGATGTACAACAAAATGTGCAGTATTGACAGTTCTTTGTGTCGATGAGTCAATGTCCAATGCTTCATGTGAATATGTTTATCAGGAGAATAGTATTAAGGAATAGTATCTATAATTTTGGTCTGTTCCACACACAAAGCTATCGTATGACTTTAGAAGACTTGGAATAAAGTGCACGAGTTATATGGACTACATTTATGTTTTTAAGGTGTTGTTTTGTCCTTTTTACAGTTTGACAAACATGGTCACTGTGAACTGTCCTTGTTCGGAAAAGAGCAGCATAAAGATTCTTCAAAATGCTATTTTGTTCTACAGAGTTCTGAGCAACATGAGGGTGAGTAAATAATGACAGAATTTTTATTTTGGGGTAAACTATTCCTTTAGTACCAGTAACCAATTTAGTTGAAAAATTAAAATGCAAAAATGTGTGTATATTTATATAATAAAAGCTAGTGAACATGGAAGAGGTGTAAGCTTATTTAAAAAAAGGGAGAGACACCATTTGAGGAAAAACTAACAATGAAAACAAAGCAACATTTCTGCTAATGCACCAGTGTGCAGAGAAAACTGATGCAAGACACGGCTTAGAGTGGCTGACTGTTGGAATAGTTTTTCTTTGCTCCTCCGTACCAATTTCTAGAGAAAACGATACAGTTCAGCTGATAAATTTGTGTGAGGGACAGAAAAGAAATGGAATGATGGATTTTTTTTTTTTTATTTCCTCCACAAAGCCCTGTTTGAAGTTCTATCACTGTATCTTGGCTTTCTGACAGATACGCACATAAGAATTGAACTGAACAATGTATATATCCCAGAACGGCTTATCTGGAGAGGGGCTGAAGGGGGAATACATCATACATGAATTTAAAAAATATAATATACTGTATACAGTATATATGTTTTAAGCACATGCACTATTACAAAAATACCCATAGAATCGTTATCTTGGAAGCAGACAAAGTTAAACCGTAGTATATACGAACAGATCACGAACATTGTTGTTTTTAAATTCCATTTCAAAGGGTTAAAAATAATAAATAACGTTATGTTTTTTTAATTTTTATTTTTATTTTTTTGCAGTGATAAAAAGTTGATAAATGATGTAAAATAATTAGCATTAATATGGTCCTTAATCTCTGATTAATAAAGTAAAAGCGACAGTAATGATTATATTGTTACTGATATTTTAAAGTGAGTATTTGCTGAATATATGCAACTTGTGCTTGGTTAAAATTTTGCATATTATTTTATTGAAAAACCTCCTTTGAAATCCATGTATCAAATATGATACAACAGACTTTTGAGGAATATCTCTCAATCATCATTACATTACATTCATGCACACCACAAAAATAAAATAAAAATAATAAAATAAAATAAAAATAATAATAATAAAATAAAATACAATAAAATCAAATAAAATAAAATCAAATAAAAATAATAATAATAATAATAAAATAAAATAAAATAAAATAAAATAAGAAAATAATAATAATATTTTTTTTTTAAATCACAGAGCTTTGATAATTCTGACATATACATTGTATAAGATATGTATAAAGTGTGAACTAATTTTTCTGTGTATTTTAATATATGCAGACAGCTCTGTCATTATAAAGATCTCATTATTTTACATTAAAAGCTATGATGATGCCATCTTACCATAAGTTCATGAGACCCAGCGAAATAAAGCCCAGTGAGTCCTCTGATAATACCCCAAGATTTACCACTGTAGAAAAACTTCAATAACAAATGTCCTACACAAAAATGAATTGCTGGGCCTCAGGAGGATAATGACCTTTAAAGCCTAATTGATCAAAATGATACATAATTTTTTTTTTTTTTTTTTTTTTTTTTACAATTTATTTGTATAGTTTGGCTAATGGTAATAAAAACAGCTTAATGTAAAAAAATAAATAAATACATAGAATATCCTGACAATTCTTTCATATGTCAGTGCATCAATAGTTTGAAGAGAATCTTCCTGACCAAGTTTGTTAAAGTAAACATGTCAACATGTTTATAGCTGTCAACTGGAAAATAGCACACTGATTTAATGGCGCAGACATGTGAAGGAAACACTATCACCCTCTTAAATGTTTTGAAATGTGCGTTGATGTTGACAGTATTAGGCAATTATTAGCCACCTGGAAATATTTTTGTAACATTTTCAAAATCGGATCAATGTTCTATGTGTTTAAATATGTAACATTGTGTCACATTTAGGCATTATTTAGCCATTCCCATTACCTCCACCAATAAATTAATTAATAAAGCCATTCTTTCTAGAAAAATACAGCAGATGAAGCCACCTTTGTCAAACTCTACCCATCCTCACCCACTGCATCTATCGCTTACCTGGAAGTTTGATCTGATTTTCGAATACCCTCTCGCTAAAGACTACAGTTTTATTATGGCAATGTCTGGTCTTTACTTTGGAAACTAGGTTGGCATCCAATGTTAGACTGTTGGACTCCTCACTAATTTATAATTTATTCACTAGGGAGGTTGATAATTTTGGCTGGGCAAGTAAAGTGGCTCTCATCCTTGTTTTTATTGGCAATAAGGGGGCGTTTGACACCAGCTCAGGTGAAGAACTCTACCTGCTGTTTTCCATTTGGTGTGGTCCTTCACCTCGGCCACTGACCGGACGGCTGCCGGTCCTTATGGACACCCAACAAATGCTGCCACAAATGGATCTAATTGGCACCTCTGCATGCCCTGGCCGGAGGAGGGCAACGATCAGGTGAGTAGAGAGCAAAATTAGAGAAAGTTTTTGGTAAACTCATTTTTTAAACAGTCTCACAAACATCCTAGCCTGCAGAAAGCACCACAAATTCATGCAGACGCCCGTCATTCATTGAAGTGATATTACTAGAAATGTAAAAAATGTAAAATGTTACAATTATTCATACACCCTCATATTGTTCTAAACCTGTCTGGCTCTATTTCTTATGTGGAAAGTAAAAAGAATAATATTAATGAATATCCCAGTTTGTCTTTTTAACACATTGGCAGTCAATTTGAAAAAAATAAATAAAATAAAATTCAGGACCTGAAAGTACCATAAAAGTAGTTAATGCATCTTCTGCATTAACTTCTTAAATACATCATTTTTCAGTGACTTCTTAACTTGTGCGTTCATTAACACTATGGCTCGCGTGTTCATGTGTGAACTTGCACTTTTTAATGATAAAAAAAGGACATTTTGTGCATGCTATTCCATACGAAAATTACTTACAGTCCATTTGTAGAACTGTATTATCTGTAGATTTCAGTAAGGATATGATGACTTTCTGTGCTCCTAAATTTTATCTATGCATCTTTTCTTGCCATCCAGAGCTACTTTCAGAACACTAATTATCCTGGTTTTGTGCCTTACAATATCGGTGCATCATATTTAAGCGTTGAACGCACATGAACGGCACCACAAAGTCGTAATTACCAGTGGGTATCTCGGCGTGATTTTATTTAAGCCCCAACTTTACGAGCTGGGGGCATGTTGATTAGTGGCAGATTTAGGGATGGGTGACATCCCCCACCCCACCCCGGAGGAGGCATCTTGCCAGTGTCGGCATTCAAGCTAGAACCGTTAATGATGTTGATTAAAGAATCATGGCAGAAACAAATCGGTATTGGCAATAGTTGAGTTTTACTTGTGGATTTTGACTGTACAGTTTAGTTTGTATGCATTTTTTTATACTTTTAATGAAGAATATCATCTCTTTAACGACTCATTTAGCTGCTTATGAGGCAACTGGCATGTACAACAAAACTATATTTCCCATCATTATATGCAGTTTTGGGGAGCAGTTAACCATAAGTAGTGATGCTACTAACTTAATTACATTTTTCAGTAGCGTGACAGTATGTTACCTTCAGTGACTTTGTAAATATTCTAGTGCAGTGTGTCTAAGCAAGATGTGTTTACAGTAAATTAAGGCCATGTTAACACCTTGTAATAAAATACATCTTGGGTGATTCGAGACGAGACAGATCGCCGCTAACACCTGGTAGCAACAAACGTCTCAAATGTGTCTCCTGTGATCACTGGATCGGATTTCAAGGTGAGGATCTCTGATTTCATGAATACACACTGTTACTGCATGCTGAAGCATGTTTGAAAAAAAAAAAAAAAAACAACAAATCAACACACATTTGCTTCCAAATATACTCCCACCACAAATGTGATTTTTAGAGCGGAATGCTTGTTGTTGTTTTAATCAAGCAGATGTAACTTTAGATCAGTGTCATTGCATGTTGATGCCAGGCAAATGATGTCCTCTGAAGTCTTGTCCACACTGAAGAAACAATATGTTGTGGTGAAGTAAATATAGCAGAAAATATTAAGCACTTTTTACATTGAATACGTTTTGTACTCAAATAAAATGAATGCTCTAGCTTATAAGTAAATATTATTCATGATCGTTTGGTAACTTCTTGTTTTGTGAGTCTGAAGTTGAACCTTTTCATGATCCCAAAAAAAAAATTATCTGTTGAGTTTTACCGTCATCGTGTTTTTTGCACCAAGTGTTGTGGTCAGTGTGTGCAGCCTTTCATCTTGTTTCTATCGCCAGAATTGCAAGATGATGTTGTCTAATAGACTTCATAGCATGCAACATGGTTCCCTGTGGAAGGTTTCTGTATGTCATGTGGTAAATGATAAACATGATTATAAGGAAAGCTCAGTAACACTTTCTATGAAGCTCATATTTATAATGCATTGTAAAGGCATTATAAGGCATTAGTAATACACACTTTATAATATGTTATAACTTCTCAAAAATAATTGTAACCACAATTATAATACTTACCCATTGATAGTTATACTTCAGAGTATAATGTATTATAGCACAAGCAACATGCAATTTTATCTGTAGAAATTGAATGAATTATATATATTTGTAATATATATACAATGCTGTGAATAAGTATTTGCCCCCTGATTTCTTCTGTTTTTGTGTATATCTCAAACTAAATCGTTTCAAAAATTCAAACAAAATCTGACATAAAACAAAGGCAATCTGAGTAAACACAAAATACAGTTTTTTTTAAAATGATTGTGTTATTTATTGAAGCAAAAACGTTATCCAGTACCAACTGGGCCTTTGTGAAAAAGTATTTGCCCCCTTAGTTACTAAATCCCCAAATCTATGAAACTGCATTTATAATGGGGTTCAGCTGGACTAGACACACCCAGACCTGATTACTGACAGCCCTGTTCAATCACATCAACACCTAAATATAACTTTTTCAGCAGCATGAAGTTGGCTAAAAGGTCTCACCCAGTAGCACACTATGCCAAGGTCGAAAGAAATTCCAGAAATGATGAGGAAAAAGGTGTTTGAAAGACATCAGTCTGGGAAGGGTTACAAAGCTATTTCAAAGGCTCTGGGACTCCAAAGGACCACAGTGAGAGCCATTATCTCCAAATGGAGGAAAATTGGCACAGTAGTTAACCTTCCCAGAAGTGGCCGACCTTCCAAAATTCCTCCAAGAGTACAGCGACGACTCATCCAGGAAGTCACAAAAAAGCCAAGGACAACGAACAAGGAACTGCAGGCCTCTCTCGCATCAATAAAGGTCACTGTTCATGACTCCACTATCAGAAAGACACTGGACAAAAATAGCATCCATGGAAGAGTGTTGAGGTGAAAACTAATGCTAACCCAGAACATTAAGGCTCGTCTGAATTTTGCCAAAACACACCTTGATGATCCTCAAACCTTTTGGGAGAATGTTCTATGGACTGATGAGTCAAAAGTGGAACTGTTTGGAAGATAGGGGTCCCGTTACATCTGGCGTAAATCAAACACTGAATTCCACAAAATGAACATCATACCTACAGTCAAGCATGGTGATGGTAGTGTGATGGTGTGGGGATGCTTTGCTGCTTCAGGGCGACTTGCAATAATTGAGGGAAACATGAATTCTGCTCTCTACCAGAAAATCCTAAAGGAGAACGTCCGTCATCAGTTCTTAAGTTGAAGCTCAAGCGCAACTGGATTATGCAGCAATACAATGATCCAAAGAATAGGAGTAAGTCCACCTCTGAATGGCTCAAAAGAAGCTAAATTAAATTTTTGGAGAGGCCTAGTCAAATTCCTGACTTGAAGCCGATTGAGATGCTGTGGCAGAACCTTAAACGAGCAGTTCATGCTCGAAAACCCTCTAATTTGGCTGAACTAAAGCAGTTCTGCAAAGAGGAGTGGGCCAAAATTCCACCACAGCGTTGTGAAAGACTGATCTCCAGTTATCGGAAGCATTTGGTTGCAGTTGTTGCTGCTAAATGTGGCACAACCAAATATTAGGTTTAAGGGGGCAGTTAGTTTTTCACATGGGTGATATGGGTGTTGGATAACTTTTTGCTTCAATACATTTTTATATATGTATAGATATATTTGAAAACTGTATTTTGCATTTACTCAGGTTGCCTTTGTTTTATGTTATATCTCATCTGAAGATCTAAAACTATTTAGTGTTAAAAATATACAAAAAATAGAAGAAATCAAATAATGTTTCGCAGCACTGTAATAGGTATACTTTAAGTAGAGTGACAAAAGCAATTTCTTCTTACAGTATAAACATCCATAATATATTTTAAGTGGTTATAAGACATTACAAGTCATGCAGGAAGTTATATACATTACACATGCACACAAATATGAAATAACACATTCAATGTACATTTTGAGATATTACAAAAACACTTGTGAAGCTACAAGGTTAAAATATATCAGAAACTCTCTCTTATGAGAAGTTATATCTTATTATAAGGTGTATTATGAGACATTAGGAATTCATTATAATACATTTATAATGCCTTTACAATGCATAATAAATATGGGCTTCATAGAAAGTGTTACCAAAAGTTCAAAGTGTAAAATGTTCTAATAAAATATTCATTTAAAATGTACTACATTTATTTAAGTACCATGTACATCAGATTTGTAAGTTACTGTAATAACTAAAATGCTTAAGTAAAATTTACTCACTCACTTAAATCAATATTACTTCAGGAAGTTAAGTAGATTTACTTAATTTGTATACCACTGCATTTTTTTAGACACCATGTCCCGACGCCTGACGAATAACCAAATAACCATTCGTGAACCGTCACGGTTATCCGAATATTACAAACGGTTACCATGCACATCTCTAATCGTCACTCACTCCTATCCCATTGATTAGCATTCAGGGAAGAGCCAACTGATTTCACTGGGGTTTATAACTAGCCTAACCAGTAAGACTAACTTGGTTAACCAGTGTTGTGTGTTTTATTCCCAGGGAATGCCCATACTAACACTAATGTTTACATTGGATGCACTATAAGGGAACCCTTCAGACCAAATGATCTGAGCTATGCTATCCGTATTAAAGGAATGGTTCACCCAAAATTGATAATTCTCTCATTATTTACTTATCCTCATGCTGTCTTAAACGCATATAAATGTATTTCTTCTACCAAACAAAACTGAGATATTTTGATGGATATATATTGTGTTTGTCTATACAATGCAAGTAGCCTATATGGGGTTCAAAAATGACATTAAGGCAGCATAAAGGTAACTCATACGAATCAAGTGGTTTAATCCATATCTTCTGAAGAAACAGACCGAAATGTAACTCCCTTTTCACTATAAATCTTGACATCTGCTGTCACCTGGGCGCAATCATGATTAGAAGAACTTCTATACTTCCTCACGCTCGATGCATGTGCAGATCACGTGTACATGCATAAGAGGGAATAATATTTTTTGGGTGAACTATTCCTTTAATAATAAAGCTCTGTACTCTTTTATAGGTCAACGATTGTCTCATTTGTGTCTATTTTAATTTCTCCTAAAGTATGATAGGAGAAACTTCTAAGAAAACCTCATCCGGGGGTCATATCGCACCACAAAATCAAGAGAAAGGAAAAAAAGTATATTTTGAAGAAAAGGAAATGAAGGCTAGTGTTTGGACCGTTAAGATTTTATTTATTTATTTATTTGCATTTTGACATTATTATCATGACAATTAGGCATATTTCCCCCATTATTACTATAATGCAAAATGTGCTTAATTGACATGAAAACAATGTCATTTTGAAAACACACAAATCTTTAAAATAATGTCACAATGCAAAAAAAAAAAAAAAAAAAAAATATAATTGATTTTGGGGTGAAATGTGACATGGACATGTTTTTGTGAGATTCTCCCATTAGCAGCAATAAGAAGCTGTCATTTTTAAGCTTTGCATAACTAGAAACTCAACATGGCAAAAATACACATAAACAGTGTGACTCTGACCGATGTTCACTGTAGAAGCACATCATCATCTCTACTTGATTGACAGAACTGAGAATGTGTTTTTGACACTATATATATGTCACTCTCCTGCATCTGTCACACTTTAAGTGTGATAAACTAAAAATACAGATCTTTCTAAGTGCAGGCAAAAAGCAAGCATCATTTAACCTCTGCTAGTTTGACAGGCATGGTACAAACATCACTGTAGATCAGACTACATTGTTTCCTGAAGCTATGAAAAGTGGTTTGATCTCTGTTGAGTTGTGTTCACCGCCAACAGCACAGGTAGATCAAGGTGTACGCAGAGAGACAGGTTATAAAAGGATAAACAAAATCTTTTATCACAATCCAAACACCTCTTAACGCTCAGGTGCTGCTTCGATGGGTTATTTGCTGTGTGTTTGCGATGAAACTTGTTCAGAAACAGAAACAAACATGTGAATATGACTTCAGGTGAAATGTGTACAGCATTTAACAGACTTTATATTGTCTATGGAACAAAACATCAAACAATAAGTAGGTCAATACTGTATATACACAGACAGTATTTATTTGGAGGATCATGTCATTATTAACTTACAACTGATTACACAAAGGGATAGTTCATCCAAAAATGAAAATTACATTTCTAAATGTCACAATTTACTCACCCTCGTGTTGTTACACACTCAAATGACTTTCTTTCTTCCGTGGAAAACCAAAAAGGGGATGTTATGAAAGTCATGCAGGTCTGGAACAACATGAGGGTGAGTAAACGGTGACATTTTTTTTCTCTCCATCTGATACCAAGTGTTATCAATGACAATATAGCCAATACCAATACGTCTATTACTATTATTATTATTATTATTTTAATTTTATCTCTAAATTGGAGGGCGGCATGGTGGCTCAGTGGTTATCACTGTCACCTCACAGCAAAAAGGTCCCGGGTTTGAGTCGGAGTTTGCATGTTCTCCCCTAGTTTGTGTGGGTTTCTTTCAGGTGCTCCGGTTTCCCCACAGTCCAAAAAGACATGCAGGTTAAGTTAATTGGAGACCCTAAATTGCCCATAGGTGTGAGTGTGTGTTGCCCTGTGATGGACTGGCTAACTGTCCAGGGTGTTTCCCTGCCTTCGGCCCAAGACAGCTGGGATAGGCACCAACACTACCCGTGACCCTACATAGGACGAGCGGCTATAGAAGATGGATGGATGAAGTTCTACAGTAAGTTCCAAATGTTACCATTGACCAATATTTATAAAATGGGTCTTTGTAAATATTATATTCAAAAGCCATATATTTTTCAACATTTATTGGCCTAAACAGAAAATTATTAGACTTCTGGTTTTGTTTACCCTAACAAAAATTAACCATGGTTTACTACAGTAACTGCAGTTTATCCATGGTATTTGTAGAAACCATAGTAAACCCAAAACGAACCATGGTTACTACAGTCATGAACAACATTTTTAAAATCAATTACAGAAAACTATCAATGTTTTAACAACTTTTAATTTAATTAAACTTAAAAAAACAGTTCTAATAAATGTACGTTTAGATTTGTCATTATTTAGTGTGAATTAAGATGCTGTTTCTCTGTTTTTTTGTCAGGTATTGCTCTTGTTTCAGCTCTCTGTGACTGCTTGTGTCTTTCAGCATTTCTGCAGGAGAAGAAATAGTTCCTATTAGAAGTCGACCGGTAGTTGTGTTTGCCGATATCGATAACTAAGGTGCTGGAAAAGGCTGAAGCTACAAGAGTCCAAAATAAATAAAATCCAAGATTAAGTTTATTGTTAAACCAAAATCCCAGTAATAACCAGACAAAATTCAGATTTAGTGCATAACTCAGGACATTTAACTATAAACAAGCCGGAAACACTCAAGGGACACTTACAATGAAATAAAACAGACTTGGCTTTGTTACAATGATCTACATTTAAGTATTTACCAAATTCAGCTTTTTATAGCCTATACACTGATGAGCCAAAACATTATGACCACCTGCCTAATATGCTGTTGGTCCTCTGCGTGCCACCAAAACAGCATTGACCCAATGAGTTATGGACTCTACAAGACCCCTGAAGGTGTCCTGTTGTATCTGGCACCAAGACATTAGCAGCAGATCCTTCAAGTCCTGTAAGTTGCGAGGTGGAGCCGCCATGGATTGGACTTGTTGATCCATCACATCCCACAGATGTTCAATCGGATTGAGATCTGGGGAATTTGGAGGCCATGGCAACACCTTGAACTCTTCATTATTTTCCACAAACCATTCCCGAACAATGTGTGCAGTGTGGCAGGGCGCATTATCTTGCTGAAAGAGGCCACTGCCATCAGGGAATACCATTGCCATGAAGGGGTGTACCTGGTCAGCAACGATGTTTAGGTAGGTGGCACGTGTCAAATTGACGTCCACATTAATAGCCGGACCCATGGTTTCCCAGCAGAATTTTGCCCAGAGAATCACACTTCCTCCACCGGCTTGTCATCTTCCCACAGTGCATCCTGGTGCCATCACTTCCCCAGGTAAACGGCGCTCATGTACACGGCCGTCCACGTGATCAGACCAGGCGACCTTCCACTGCTCCAAGGTCCAGTTCCGATGCTCGTGTGCCCATTGTAGGCGCTTTCAACGGTGGACAGGTGTCATCATGGGCAATCTGACCGGTCTGCGACTACGCAGCCCCATACGCAGCAGGGTGCGATGCACTCTGTGTTGTGACACATTCCTCCCGTAATCATCATTAAAATTTTCTGTGACTTGTGCCACAGTAGACCTTCTGTAAGTTCCAACCAGACGGGATAGCCTTCGTTGCCCTCGCAGGTGCCCAACACCCTGTCGCCAGTTTGTGGTTTGTCCCTCCTTGGGCCACTGTCGGTAGGTACTCACCACTGCTGACTGGGAGCACCCCACATGCCTTGCCATTTCAGAGATGCTCTGACCCAGTTGTCTGGCCATAACAATTTGGCCCTTGTCAAAGTCACTCAGGTCTTCACTCCTGCCCATTTCTCCTGCATTCAGTTCTCCACGTTGACTACGAGAACTGATTGTTCGCTTACCATCTAATCTACCCAGACCTTGACGTGGCCTTGTTAGGAGATGATCAATGTTACACGCTTCACCTGTGAGTGGTCATAATGTTTTGGCTCATCTGTGTATATTCAGTTTTGTTTGACATGTCACATGACATTTAATGAGGTATATGGTTTATTATTTACAAGATATGAAGTTGGAGGCACGATGTGCTGACGGGAAACGTTTCTATATAGTTGCATTTTTCTTTGCATGAACTCGCTTCAATTTAGAACACTTAATTATCTATTTAAAATAAGCAAATACCCATGTGATTGTTTTAAAAGATTTTTGCAAATAACCAATTGTTCCAAAAAGCAACCATCGGCACCGATTAACAACATTATGTAAGGATCGATTTTCTCAATAGAACATCAGTATCAGAAGTATCAATACTTAACGGACGGTCTGCCCATCCCTATGTTTGAAACTATCCCTTTAGGAATGAGCAATAGTAACAGTGATGTTTTCCTTAGCAAGCGCCACTAAATTTAGTCCAAATCATGTAGCTTTAAAATCATAAATCCACATTAATCATGTTCAGGATAACCCCTTTTTTTGTTCCCAGTTCTTTTAAGTAATTATCCTAAGCCTTTTCCAATGAGATTTGCTCTGCCAAAGAGTCATTAAAGCAGCTCAAGTCTGGATTCACTCTTGGTTTTATGACACTTATTAGTCGAGGAATCCCTGTTAAGGTGAGCTCAGAGTTTTTCCATTGGCTGATTATGTGCTTCAATAAGTCCACGCCTGCTGTTTGCTTCGGTTCTCATTTTGACTTTTGGTAGCCATTCTACTCTTTCAATAGAATGTGAAATGGATTCTCTGTTTGCTGCCACACACTAATAGAACTTTATCATAATCAAATCTGTGAGGAATTGTGGTGAATAATATGACTTGTGGACTTCTGTATGTAATACATATTGGAATCTGAGCATTTCCACAAATCACAAAGCCAGGGAACAAGCACCTTAGATCAAGTTATTTTCCATTTGAAAGTCAAGATGAATATAGTTCTTTTTTTTTTTTTTTGGAAACAGGACGAGGTGAAAATAAAAAGTTGAAAAAATAAACCTGTTCTAGTCATAAAAGTTCAATTCGTCTTAAAGGGATAGTTCACAGAAAAAATAAAATAAATAAATAAATACAATTCTCTCATTACTTAGTCTCGCAATCGCAAGCTTGCAATCAAATTGCGCGGTAGCTCAGCTGCCACACGTTTCAATAATTATGTTTTTGCATCTCACATTTGCTTTTTTCTGACACTATCGGTTAGGTTTAGGTTTAAGGTTTAGCATAGGGATGTCGATTCTGTTGATTTTAAACTCAATTGAGCATTAACCATAGAAACCTAATCTGTTTGGGAGAACATTTAACACGCTTTTAGCGCCACACAGTGGACATTTCACCTCAGAACTGTCGCTATACTTGTTACGAACCACGTAATATAATTTTGCACAGTCACGTAATTTTCGTTAGATCAGGCTGAAAAAATAGCAAAGATTTATTGCCATTAAAATCAGCACTTTCAATATCGCCAGTGCATATATAGTTGGCTACTTTAAGTATTAAAATAGACAATGCAGAATATATGTTTATATGTTTATGCATGTCTGTTAAGACAAAAAAAACAAACAATCAAACAAACAAAAAACACCCTGGGGTAAATTCACTAAACACTGGGTTACAACACCATTTGCCAGCTTTTCCAATCATTTTTAAACACGATTTTAGAAATTGCACTCACAATTCCTGGGGTGCTTTTTCTGAACAACGATATAACTCACTATGTAACCACCATAGAACGATGCTTCGTTGTAGAAATTAAATAGCTAGTCACGACTGTTTTCCGAAACTGTAGTACCTATGTTGCACATCCATCGTTTGAACCACGTTGGTTGAGCTGTCATTTATGACGTTACTCAGGGGGCTGAGTAATAACTTCTGCAAATATAAAATTTTAATAGCAGAAAGACATTTAATGCTGCTGAAGACAGGAAAACGTCATGCACTTTATAATGCGACAGATGCATTGCACTGTAATAGATGGGTTTCCCTCTATATTAGACTTTGGTGTTCTCCTGATGCACTTGAGCACATACACACACATACGCACTCTTCAGAAACATATCTGAACAAGGCACTTATGCATGGGGCCTGGGTAGCTCAGCGAGTAAAGACACTGACTACCACCCCTGGAGTTCAAATCCAGGGCGTGCTGAGTGACTCCAGCCAGGTCTCCTAAGCAACCAAATTGGCCCGGTTGCTAGGGAGAGTAGAGTCACGTTGGGTTAACCTCCTCGTGGTTGCTATAATGTGGTTCTCGCTCTCGGTGGGGCACGTGGTAAGTTGTGCGTGGATGCCGCGGAGAATAGCGTGAAGCCTCCACACGCACTATGTCTCCGTGGTTACGCGCTCAACAAGCCACGTGACAAGATGCGCAGACTGATGGTCTCAGACGCAGAGGCAACTGAGATTTGTTTTTTGAGGCGAGTCACTACGCCACCACGAGGACTTAGAGTGCATTGGGAATTGGGCATTTCAAAATGGGAAGAAAAAGGGGAGTGTTAACATAAACACATAAAATCCATGTTCTCCGACAGAAACCGTGTGTGATAAAATGATTTCTCTTAACAGTCTTTAATCCCTTACAAAGCTGCACTCCTGCTGACGTTACGTTTCAGAACGCCGCTTTCTGCAAAACCCCGGAATAAGCCGATTTCTTAGATGCATGAAAACGTGGTCAAAGTCTTGACAGAATGAAAGATATAGAAGCCTCAGCGATGTCAAATGATGTCCACACACCAAACTAACAAGGAACTATATATCTAACCACAGGTAATGAGCAGCAGTTCCAACCACACAACTTTGCGATGCTGTTTGCGAATATTCGTTGGAACTACGGTTTCGGGAAACACCAAATTGCTGAACTTGGTTCGTTACGATGGAACGTGCGACCATAGTTGGCTAACGATGCATTTGGGAAATGCCCCCTGGCTGAATATTTTAGAGCGGAGTATAACTTGAAAAAAAAAAAAAATACACTATTCATAAAATAGGATTATTAATAGGATTTAACTAATTTCTATGACTTTTTTAGGCCTGGAAATCTAAATTTTTAAAAATTAATCATATTTCCATGAGGCCTGTAAACTGTCCTATTAGCAAACCCTTGAATTAGTCTAATAATGCAATTGTGGCGCTGGTTGAATGTCGGTGATATCAAATGTCATTGGTTCTCGCTTGTCTCGTGACCAAACGTCATGAACGTTAAACCTGACACTAATCTAACAGTGCCATATTTGATTTGGGAAATGCAGCTCTCTGTTAAATGTTGGTTTTGTACACAAAAAACTTAGAATATAGCACACAAGTCGTTTTGACTACTTTTATGATACTTGTTTTTTTTTTTTTGTTTTTTTTTTTTGGAGCTTGATAGACTGTTGTTGTATGAAAAACACCTACAAGATGATTCTGCAAAAATTCCTCTTTTGTGTCTACTGAAAAAAATAACAGCATACAGGTGACATGCAGGTGATTAAATAATGACAGAATTTACATTTTTGGGTGAATATTATTCCTTCAAGCATGCTCAACAACCTCAACCTCATCTATAATCTTCTGGTCAGTGTTTGCACAAGTTGAACTCCAAACTGACCAAAATCTGCATGTTTGCTGTAGCAGTCATGCCACTAGTAAATCTCCTCCTGGCAAAGTGAGGTCTCATTCAATAGAGAAGCATCTTGCTCGGATTGCCCAGGCCATGCAAGGAACAATTACAGCTTTATAAAGCGGAGAAACTTAATCTGCAAGAGCGCCGACACCAGAAACCCATCAAGGCCATGACAAAACCCCTAATGAACTTGTTTGGGAAAATCTGGCCTACAATCTCACAAATGCTAAGCAACTCCAGTAGATGAATGAAGAAGGAGAAGGCCTAAAGGAGAGGGACGCGACGCTCCTAAGCAGCTTTACCATATTTTGGAAGAGGAGGGAAAAGCGGAAAGGTATAATCTCTTCAGATTGACAGTAGCTTCTCTCTTTCTGTGTTTTTCTCCAAACACTTTCCGTGACTGTGGGAGTTCTTCTACCCTTAACTCCTCTCACACAACCCTGCAGCTTGGCATTTTCCTAACGTGCTATCAGTTTCAACAAGCGGAAATGAAGTTTAAACTGTCTTAGGGCATCTGTCTGTCTCACTTACTGATATCCCGTGCCGAAAGGAAGAGAGACGGTTGGGTTTTCTTAACCAGCTTACATCGGAAGCAACCAGGCCAGGAGCTGAGAAAGGTGTGAAAGTTTTGGGTTACGACTGCTTAGCTCACCTGGAAGGGACTCTGCTTTGTAAATAAGGAAATTTGTCATCTATGCGGTAAATGGTAGCCCTGTGGTAATGTGAAAATGCCAGGTTTGTTTGGATTACATCAAAAGGATGAAGGCAGGTATCGTTAAAGGAGCCACTTTCTAACCATGATAATAACTGGGAAACAAGGAAAGTAGGTCTCTGAGTTGGACAAAATTTGTATTTAGCAGCTCACTTTTACAAAATGGGAGGAGAGATGCCTTATTTTCATATCGTCAGACTTTATGTAGTTTGTTTTCTTTACCTATACTGTATGGACTCTTGGCAAACTACATTGTGCACACCCTGAAGTTGGCAAATAGTACATTTGGATTCACATTTATTCATTTAGCAAACACTTTTATCCAAGCAAGCATGATAAATGTAATGAAAAACACTATGTATGTGCATAAGTATACTAAATGGTAAAATTGTCCATTTGTTAATTCGATTTAACTATTTGAATCTTTTTTGCATCATTGTATAGGTTTACTATTTTTTTTACATCTTATCTACACTTTAATCTATATCTATCTTGTCCATAATATTGCATCATTTTTTAGGTATATTTATAATATTTATTTATATTTATATTAGCACTGTTTTCAGACAGATTCCAGAAAACTCCCTGTTGTAAAAACATTTTATTCCATTAGTTTTTTATAGAAATAGTTCACCCAAAATTGAAAATTCTCTCATCATTTACTCGCCCTCATGCCATCCCAGATGTGACTATCTTTCTTCTGTTGAACACAAAGATTTTTTGAAGAATATCTCAGCTCTATAGGTCCTTACAGTGTAAATAAATGGTGACCAGAGCTTTGAAGCTCCAAAAATCACATAAAGGCAGCATAAAAGTAATCCATATGACTCCAGTGGTTAAATCCATATTTTCAGAAACACTGTTGGGTAAGTTACTTAAAAAGTAATCCACTACAAAACAAACTACTTCTCTAAAAAAATATAATCAGATTACTTTACTGATTACTTCATTTAAAAAGTAATCACATTACTAATTACTTTACTTTTAAGTTACTTTATAAAACACTTAATATTAAAAAGAAAATATATAAAAAAAATTGCGCCCAACAAATTCAAAATAATGTGTATTTTCTCCTTGTTCATTGTCGCACACCCTTCAGCTGTCACAGAAATGCAAACAGACGTACATCTAAACATATGAATTCACATTTTAACTGTATTACACATAAATATTTTTTTTTTAGAAATATTTGTAATCCAAGTAATCTACTTAAAAGAAATTTCTTTCAGTGAAAGTCAGTAACTGTATTCTGATTACAAGAATTTAAGATGTAATGTGTTACACTACTTTTTGTGCCTAAGTAACAAATTACTTTGTAATCCGATTACACCCAACACTGTTCAGAAGCGATATGATAGCTGTGGGTGACAAACAGATCAATAACTATAAATTCTCCTCCCTGCCCTGTAGGTGGCGATAGGCACGAAGAGTGTGAATCACCAAAAGCAAAAGAAGAACTCTTTGGAGAGAAGAGAGTGAAATTGGAGATTTATAGTAAAAAAGGACTTAACTATTGATCTGTCTCTCACCCACACCTATCATATAGCTTCTGAAGACATGGATTTAACCACCTGAGTCATATGGTGTGGTGAAACAACCCGCCCCTCCCTCTCGACATTGTCGCCCCGTCTCTTAGTGCCATCCTTCAGCCAGGCCCACGAGGGGAGTTGGGCAGGAGAAGGGAAGAGGCACATAATTAATAAGCCTCGTTGGGCAGTGGATGGTGAGGCACACCTGAATTGGATGGAGCCTAATCAACTCTGCCATAAAAACGCAGAGTGCACCTCTTCTCGGGTAGCCAGCTTCTATCTCCTTGAGAGCGGGGAGGGTCCAGTCTAGCTAGATGCAAGCCAGACCCGCACCCCCCCGTACCCCTGGCATGATTTAGATGGATGCCGGGCCGCCTTCCCTTTCACTCACCACGGCTCAGAGAGACAGGCCACCAACGGAGCCGCCCCTCGTGCCACGGACCATGGAGGGGAGCACCTGCGGCCGGCAGACCCTGCCCATATCCTGGATCCTCCTCTGGACACTCCTCAACTTACACAACGCCCCCTTTCACCACGATGCCAGATTCCCCTTTATTTTGGACACTTTCACCCTTGGACACTTTATTACCCTTTTTGGACATTTTATGTTTATTATTATTTCTAATAAATGCCTCTCTGAGGCTTGACGTCACATATGCATCTAAATGGTCCAGGAAAAATTTACCAAAAATATTAATGACTCATCTCGCACTATGAAGATTTATCTCAGATCAAACATTCTCTAGAATGAGAACGTTCCACTCCTTAAAGCTACAGTAACCATCTAGCAAGTAGAAAATCGTAGTTTCACGCTGTGGCGTAAGCTAAAGCATTTTGGCTATTTATTTATTAAAGGATATCGAGTTCCACCCAAACTTCCTTTTTCAACAGGAAATGCATCAACACAGGAAAGCAAATTGTATGTCAAGCCATCTCATGCAGTCTTTAAAATGCTGTCTAGATAGGCAGCTCAATAAGTCTTTTGTGTTTTCTCACACCTGCATGTTTTCTCATTTCATTATATTTTGATACAAATGGTGATTCTCAATATTTAGCTAATAAATCAATAGTTAAACATCAAAACATATGTGCTTTTATGAGTACACGCTCTTATTGCATTACACATTGTTACTGATGCTGTAAAATAATGTTGTTTTCATTGTCTTACTGCCATCACCTTTATGCCTTGTGTGAGTGTTCTCGCTGTTAACATGACAGACTTAAACAGCATTAGCATTAGCGCTATCAGCTTCAATCATGCTCCAGCAGCTTTATCAATGACGTTCCACACGGATGAGCTGAATTTCCCAAAGTCAGGCTTATATTGTGTGAGGGATGCTTGAATGCAAGCGATGAGATCCGGCAGAGAGCTAATCGGTAGTTTGCGGAAGCTTTGCGACATCCAACAAAGGCTTACTTTGTGACAGCGAAAATTAATTTCTAAATAATCTTTCAGATCACCATGTGACATCAAAAATGTAAATTGAGGCTTTTCCTACAATCCACACGTTAAGCGACCATAAAAATGGAATAAAGTATTGAATAAGGAATGTGTATTATTCAAATATGGCATTAGTCATGGTCAGTACATTTAATATCCAGGAAATAAACTGGTTTCCAGTTGAACTGATTCAGTGATGATACAATATCCAAAAAGCGCTTTGATATACTCATGATTTGTTAATCTATGTTCCAATCACAAGCTAGTTCCCTGCAAAGAGGCCATTCTAAAGGGATAGTTCACCCCAATATTAAAATTCTTTCATTTACAGAATAAATGACAAATCATAATGTTGAAGGTCTTTGGGGTTTCAAGTATGATGAATTCTACTATTTTACTATTTATATTCATATATATATATATATATATATATATATATATATATATATATATATAGAGGCACAAAAACCATATATGCAAGGTATGCAATGCATAGGGGCGCCATGTAAAAGGGAGGCGCCAGCGACCGTGACTTAAATACATATTTGTATATACAGTGTGTGTATATATATATATATATATATATATACAAATATGTATTTAAGTATATTCATTTTGATTTACAAAATCAAAAGAAACAAATAAATTATATTTTGCATATAGAACATGAAATCTATCTTTAAAGATTTAGAAAATGTGTTACTTGTGACATTATTTTCATGACAGCACATGTTACGTCCCAGTTTTCATTGCCACATTGCGAAAAAGATGGTTGTTATTATATTTTCATTGCCGCAATATGAAAAAAAATTCTATGTTATTTAAATTGTCAGGGGTTAATACACTGCCTGGCCAAAAAAATAAGCAGATAGTTAAGAGTCTATGACTGGATCATTATTGCAGTGATTAATATGTTTCAGCTGGCAACAGTTCTTTTAACCAGTACCATTTCAGACTAGTGATGGGTCGTTCATGAACGATTCGTTCATTCTGAACGAATCTTTTATGTGACTCAGAAGAACGAGAAGTCTCAGAGAGTGATTCGTTCATTTTGTGTTGGCCGCGCATGTCGTTTGTTACGTGAAAACCACATAGGCGCTGTACAGGAAACAGAAATGATTAGTTCAATGATGACCTAGTTTGCTTGAGCCTAGGTATGCCTAGCTTCTCATTTCTTAAACAACCATGTCGGACGACGTATCCCGTGGTCGTGGAAAAGATGTTACTGTGTTTCAGAAGGGGCAAATGATTGGCCTTTATCAAGCAAAGAAAACAACTAATGAGATTTCTGAAATCACTGGAATTGTGTTAAGAACTGTCCAACGCATTATTAAAATATGGAAGGATTGTGGTGAACCATCAGCTTCACGGAAGAAATGTGGTCGGAAAAAAATCTTGAATGATCGTGAGATCACTAAAACGCTTGGTGAAGTTACAACGTAAAAAATCGACTGTAGAACTCACAGCTATGTTTAATAGTGAAAGTAAGAGCATTTCCACACACACAATGTGATGAGAACTTACAGGATTGGGACTAGACAGCTGTGTGGACACAAGAAAGCCACTTGTTAGTGAGGCTAATCGGAAGAAACGACTTCCATTTGCTAGGGAGCGTAACGATTGGACTGTGGAGCGATGGAAAAAGGGTCATGTGGTCTGATGAGTCCAGACTCTATTCCAAAGCGATGGGCACATCAGGGTAAGAAGGGAAGCGCATTGTGCCCACTGTACGAGCCTCTGGAGGCAGTGTTATGATCTGGGGTTGCTTCAATTGGTCAGTTCGAGGCTCAGCAACATTATGTGGCAATAAAATGAAGTCAGCTGACTACCTGAATGTACTGAATGACCAGATCATCCCATCAATGGATTTTTTCTTCCCTGACGGCACGGGCATATTCCAGGATGACAATGCTAAGATTCATCAGGCTCAGATTGTGAAAGAGTGGTTCAGGGAGCATGAGGAATCATTTTCACACGTGAATTGGCCACCACAGAGTCCTGACCATAACCCCATTGAAAATCTTTGGGATGTGCTGGAGAAGACTTTACGGAGTGGTTCAACTCTCCCGTCATCAATACAAGATCTCGGCCAAAAATGAATGCAACTCTGGACGGAAATAAATGTTGTGACGTTGCATAAGGTTGTCGAAACAATGTCACAATGACTGCACGCCGTAATCAAAGCTAAAGGCGAAATATTAGAGTATGTGACTTTTTTTGGCCAGGCAGTGTACATCAAAGTAGTACTCCCTTGATACTGCATTTCATTTTCACTTATATTATTGTGCAACATTGTACAAACAGTAGCATCTTTTTTACTGTAATCCAGTAAAATAAAAAAGTTACACTAATGAGAATCACCACTGAAAAAAAATGGGAATAGTAAATGTTCATGGTATGGTAATCAGAACTGGGGGTAAAATGTGCTTAAATGTCCTGAAAATAATTTCACAATGCAAAATATCTTAATTGTGGTCTTATATGTAACCTTCGTTTTCTTTATGCAAAACTTTTTCATATATTTTTTCTTTGCAGGCTTCAAGAGAATCACCTGTTATGTCGTCATATTCATGAGTGATGTGATCATACATGTTGTTTGTGTTTGATAATGCAGAAGAGCATTTTAAAGAACATATTTTGTGAAGTGAAGTGAATTATACAGATATTCCCTGCTGTGTAGGGGCAAGTGAACACTGCGTAGGGACCTTGTGAATCATAACACAGTTTCATTATCTGAACTGCCCTTCTGAAATGTTCCTTTCTGTACAGTTCTTATATACTGCAGGGGTACCGCAGAGACAATCTCAATGCACAGCCTTTATGGCATCATGTGTAGATCGTTCTCCTAGGCTAACACAGTCAAAACCTTCTTTTTATCAGCACATCCATTATAAAATCAGCTGCAACAAACACTGTCGTGCCTTCCTGTATCACCTCCCTCTCTCTCACAGACGGGTCACTGTCAATGCTAAGCACACAGAAATGCAAATGAAGGCAAATAGATTCACTTCAAAGCTCTTAATTACATTATATGTATTCCATGAATCATAAATTGTATGTTCCGAGGGGGGTTAGTGGCAAAATAATAGCTTTCTTTAATAATTGATTTTTGGAGCACATATCAAATGGAAAATAACGATGTTACAGTGACACACATATTGATTGAAGTCAAAGGTTACAATAAAATATCCGGAATTCATTAATTTTGGTAAACCGACTGGCGACAGCAGCATATAATAATATGTAAGTGAGAGCAATGTAATCTGTTTTGAATAATCTTATTTTTATCTTTTATACAGTCTGTGCACAAGTGACAGCGAGTCTAAAAGTATTCTGTACACCCATCATCTTTTTCTTATGTGAGCTGCCATTTACTGTAGTTCACCTAAAAATGCAAATGGTGTCATTATTTACTCACCCCCATGTTGTCCCAAACCTATATGCTGTTATTTTCTCTGTGGAACACAAATACTACAAAAAAAGCACCTTAAAATTATCTAAAACAGTAAATATAACTTGTGCACTATATTCCAAGTTTGACTTTTGATGTATACGATAGCTTTGTATGAGGAACAGACTGAAATTTAAGCCTTGATCCCACCACGTAATAAAAAAAAATTAAAAAGGTAATTCTGACTTTATATCTCACAATTTTGACTCTCTCATTTCTCTCAAGTCACTGGTGTGATATAAACTTGCAATTGTCAGATGTAAAGTCGCAATTATGAGTTTAAAATTGCAATTGCTACTTTTTTCTTTTAATTAATTGCAATTTATCTTATATCATGCAATTGTGACTTTATATCCGATATATATTGCAATAAAGTCGCACTTGCGATAAATAACGTCACAGTTGCGAGGTCTTATAGACTTTATATCTCACAATTGCAAGTAATATCATGCAATTGCGACGTTATTTCTTGCAATTATGACTTTATTTCATGCAGTTGCAAATAATACACACGTGTCACACATGCAATATATAGTTGCAGTTTCAAAGAATAAAGTTGAAATTGCCAAAAATTAAGTCAATTGCTAGTTTAAATCTCGCAATTGCGACAACTCATAATTTCGACTTTATTTCTCGTAATTACGAGATATAAACTTGCAATATATCATGCAATTGTGAGTTTATATCATGTAATTGTGACTTTATATCTGCTATAAAGTGGCAATTGTGAAACAAAGTTGAAATTGTGAGATAAAGTCACAATTGCGATAAATAATATCACAACTGCAAGGTTTTACGGACTTTATATATCACAATTGCAAGGTTATATCATGCAATTGCGACTTTATATCTTGCAATTTTGACTTTATTTCTCGCAGTTACAACTTTATTTTAATGCAGTTGCAAGTAATAAAGTCACAGTTGTGATAAATAGTTGCAGTTTCACAACTCACTACATTCAACTGCAAAAAACAAAGTCACAATTGTCAGTTTAAATCTCACAGTTGCGACTTTCTAGTAATTGCAAGATATAAATTTGCAATTTAGCTTTTCATGCAATTGCAAATTTAAATCAATATGCAATTGTAATGTTATATATGATATAAAGACGGAATTGTGAAAAATAATGTTGAAATTGCGAGATAAAGTCGCAAATGCAAAGAATAAAGTCGAAATTGCTAGAAAAAGTCAGAATTGCGAGGTTTAAAAGACTTTAGATCTCAAAATTGCAAGGTTTTATCGTGCAGTTGTGACTATATCTTGCAATTAAGACTTTATCTCATTCAGTTGCAAGTAATAAAGTCACAATTGCGATAAATAGTTACAATTTTAAAGAATAATGTCACAACTCGCATCATGCAATAGCAAGAAATAAAGTTGCAAGTTTATGTCACGTAATTGTGATTTTATATCTGATATAAAGTCGCAATTGTGAAAAATAAAGTTGAAATTGTGAGATGAAGTTGCAATTGCGATAAATAATGTTGCAACTGCAAAGAATAACGTTGAAACTGCGAAATACATAGTCACAATTACAGGGACTTAATATCTTAAAAGTTTTCTTTATATCATGCAATTGCAACTTTCTTGCAATTTCGCCTTTATTTTTCACAATTATTACTTTATTTCATGCAGTTGCAATAAATAAAGTCACAAATGCAAAATACAGTTGCAATTTCAGATAATAAAGACGACATTGCGAGAAATAAAGTAAATTGCCAGTTTAAATTTTGCAATTGCATCTTCTAATTACGAGAAATAGTCGAAATTGTATTTGCGATAAATAGTCACAACTGCGAGGTTTTACAGACTTTATATATCGCAATTGCAACTTTATGTCTTGCAATTTCATCTTTATTTCTCATAATTATGACTTTATTTTAATGTAGTTGTTAGCAATAAAGTCACAGTTGCGATAAATTGTTGCAATTTCAAAATTGAAATTGCGAGAAATAGTCACAACATGCAATTTCGAGAAATAAAGTAACAATTGTGAGTTTAAATCTTGCAGTTGCGACTTCTCACAATTTTGACTTTATCGTAATCACAAGATACAAACTTGCAATTTTGCTTTTCATGCAATTGCGAGTTTAAATCAATATGCAATTGTAACTTTATATCTGATATATAGTAAAAATTGTGAAAAATAATGTTGAAATTGAGAGATAAAGTTGCAATTGCGAAAAATAAAGGCGACTGCAAAGAATAAAGTCGAAATTGTGAGGTTTAAAAGACTTGATATCTAAGAGGGCCTGGGTAGCTCAGTGGTAAAATACGCTGGCTACCACCCCTGGAGTTCACTAGTTAGCTAGTTTGAATCCCAGGGCGTGCTGAGTGACTCCAACTAGGTCTCCTAAGCAACCAAATTGGCCTGGTTGCTAGGGAGGGTAGAGTCACATGGAGTAACCTCCTCATGGTCGCTATAATGTGATTCGTTCTCGGTGGGGCACATGGTGAGTTGAGCGTGGTTGCCGCAGAGGGTGGCGTGAAGCCTCTGCATGCGCTATGTCTCCGTGGCAACACACTAAACAAGCCACGTGATAAGATATGCGGGTTGATGGTCTCAGACGCGGAGGCAACTGAGATTCGTCCTCCACCACCCAGACTGAGGTGAATCACTACGTGACCACGAGGACTTAGAAAGGTTGGGAATTGGGCATTCCAAATTGGGAGATTTGATATCTCACAATTGCAAGATCATATTGTGCAAATGTGACTTTATGTCTTGACGTTTGTTCAGAAAACGTTTGTTTATTTTCATAAAGTCTTTTGTTGTCCATTAGCTCATAATGAATCACTGACCGAAGAAAAAACGGGGCAAAAATCTGTTGAATTGCATGAATGTTTTTGTGACATATTCCACTTCCTATTGTATCTCTGGCCTTCTGTAGATTTGAGGAGTCTGTTGAGGAGGAAGAGGAGGTTGCATGAAGAACTCATTGGCATTTCTACCTTTGTTTTATGTGTCATGATCGCACGCCATTCGCGAATACTGTGTGCAGACAAAACCCCGACTGATGGCAACCCTTGACCTTATGTTAATCCCCCATGCCTACCTCAGTACCTCATTTACATAACATTCCCTCCTTTTGTCTAGTTCAAAACAAGACTAATTTAATTAGAAAAAACCTACCAATGAACTCTTCGTGGCACATGTTAGCAGTAAACACCTGTTAAATAGTTAACTGTAAGTTAAAGTATTATATTTGGTGAAAAATTGTGTTAGATTTATCAAGACAACATATGTAATTTTACTGTTAAAATATGTTTTTAGAAGTAAAAAGTATTAACTATATTTTATGGTGAAAATCTATATAATATATAATATTTAACAAAACAACACATTACAGTACTTTTACAATAATTTAGCTAATAAAGTAATATATATATAGAGAGAGAGAAAGAGCGAGAGATGTTTTCCCACCAAAAACTGTCACTTCCTGGAGGATGATGTCATGAATTAACTGGCTTTTGTTAGTTAAAGGCATATTACAAAAGACTAACAGGATGACACATGATATTGACCACACTGGAAAAACAAGTGACCCCTATGTTCACTCAATTGTGCTATAAACTAAAACTTGGTTATTAAAACTGCATTACAAATTGTGAGTTTAAAATTGTATCCAATATAGTATCGTAGCAAGAAATGACTCTACTCCAATATATTTACAGAGTTTGGATGCTGCTTTTGTCTCACAGCTCTGATTTCAGCTTTCATGGCACTTAGAGACACTCAAGAGTGTGTTGAGTAATTCTAGTCCGGAGCTGGAGCATACAAGAGCCCTTTAGATCACATTATGAACAAATCGAAACCACATAATGGCTACAGTTACACTATGACTCAACATTTTAAGGAAAACAACGCACCGCTGAGTCACATGGAATAAACTCTACAGGGCTGTTTCATTATTCTGTAGCTTTAGTAGAAATTAAGAAAAAGTTTTCACACGTCACTTGTTGAAATGATTAAAATAAAATGTTTTGGAATGACATCTTTGAATGTACAATATGTTAGCATGTTTGACACAATCATAATGGTCAAAATTGCTTTGCTTCATGAATGTGACATCTTTCAGCCATGTCTGAAAAGAAAATAAATGAAAAGAAAGAGGGACTGGTGACATCATCCAACAAAACAAAGTAATGTACATTTTATTTCTTTGCAATAACGTGGACTAATAAATCCTTTTTTAGCAGGAACATCCATTAGAGTAAATATGATTGTGATTGATTTTAATGGATGTACTAACATCGCAATCAAGCATCTATTGACAATAGGCTTGGGATTGATGCCTTTTTTCACGCACAAATAATCGGAAGATGATTATCGATATACAGTATATCAGGATTTTCTTCAAGGCTGCTCGTTGGACAACTTTAGTAAAGTGTGAGCGGCAGGGTAAATTAAAGGGGGTCGCACACCGGATACGTCTGGCGGACAACATGGCGCTTTCTAAACTTGTTAACAATTATTTTCTACAAAGGTAGAAACCTCCAACCCTCAGCGTCAAAATCTGAAGTGCCACCAAGCGCAACTCACATATTTTTCCATTAATTTGACCCTTAAATCATTATCAAAGGACAAAGATCATTTACTCTAGCCACTGGTGGATGATTTATTGTGTATATGCAGGGTTGGGAGGGTTACTTTTGAAATGTGTTCCCATACAGATTACAGAATACGTGCTGTAAAATGGTAGATTTTTTCACTTGTTTTGACTATAAAAACTCTGCCAGTACAGTAAGACAAAATATACATGTTAAAAATACATTCTCTGAAAAACATAAATACACTATATTGCCAAAAATATTTGCTCACCCATCCAAATAATTGAATTCAGGTGTTCCAATCACTTCCATGGCCACAGGTGTATAAAATAAAGCACCTAGGCATTCAGACTGCTTCTACAAACATTTGTGAAAGAATGGGCCGCTCTCAGGATCTCAGTGAATTCCAGCGTGGTACTGTGATAGGCTGCCACCTGTGCAACAAGTCCAGTCGTGAAATTTCCTCGCTACTAAATATTCCACAGTCAACTGTCAGTGGTATTATAACAAAGTGGAAGCGATTGGGAATGACAGCAACTCAGCCACGAAGTGGTAGGCCACATAAAATGACAGAGCGGGGTCAGCGGATGCTGAGGCGCATAGTGAGCAGAGGTCGCCAACTTTCTGCAGAGTCAATCGCTACAGACCTCCAAAGTTCATGTGGCCTTCAGATTAGCTCAAGAACAGTGCGTAGAGAGCTTCATGGAATGGGTTTCCATGGCCGAGCAGCTGCATCCAAGCCACACATTACCAAGTGCAATGCAAAGCGTCGGATGCAGTGGTGTAAAGCACGCCGCCACTGGACTCTAGAGCAGTGGAGACGTGTTCTCTGGAGTGACAAATCACGCTTCTCTATCTGGCAATCTGATGGACGAGTCTGGGTTTGGCGGTTGCCAGGAGAACGGTACTTGTCTGACTGCATTGTGCCAACTGTGAAGTTTGGTGTAGGGGGGATTATGGTGTGGGGCTGTTTTTCAGGAGCTGGGCTTGGCCCCTTAGTTCCAGTGAAAGGAACTCTGAATGCTTCAGCATACCAAGAGATTTTGGACAATTCCATGCTCCCAACTTTGTGGGAACAGTTTGGGGATGGCCCCTTCCTGTTCCAACATGACTGCGCACCAGTGCACAAAGCAAGGTCCATAAAGACATGGATGAGCGAGTTTGGTGTGGAAGAACTTGACTGGCCTGCACAGAGTCCTGACCTCAACCCAATAGAGCACCTTTGGGATGAATTAGAGAGAAAACTGCTAGCCAGGCCTTCTCGTCCAACATCAGTGTCTGACCTCACAAATGCGCTTCTGGAAGAATGGTCAAAAATTCCCATAAACACACTCCTAAACCTTGTGGAAAGCCTTCCCAGAAGAGTTGAAGCTGTTGTAGCTGCAAAGGGTGGGCCGACGTCATATTAAACCCTATGGATTAAGAATGGGATGTCACTTAAGTTCATATGTGTCTAAAGGCAGATGAGCGAATACTTTTGGCAATATAGTGTATCTTATGCAGTGTTGTTTCTAAAGCAAGATTAATCAAATGCTTCAGCTCATCCTGTGTGTGTGTGTGTGTGTGTGTGTGTGTGTGTGTATGCTTGTGTGTGTGTGATACCTTGACCAGCTTCAGTAAATGTTATATCACCCTCTTGTGGTCTCCCAATGCTTTTACGCCAGAGGCCAACTGAATGAATTGGAAAGCACACAAATTAGGCTTCTAATTTAAATTTTGGCTAATTTTAATATATCTCAAAATATGCCTAAATTATATATCTATAAAATAACATGCCGATCAATAATCGATATATCGATATTTTATGACATCCCTAATTGACAAATTTAAGGAATAATGTTGTTTAAACGTTGGACTTAAGATATGGGTTTTCGACCAGGGGTTCGAGGCCCACTAGATGGCCTCCGCAAACTTCCAAGGATTCCTCAAGATTACTTAAAATTAATTAAAATAAGTTAAAAAGCCATAATACAATAATCTAACTTGCTATAATACATCTAAAAATGCTAAAAATCAAGATGTACAACATATTAACTAACATCATATTTCTTGCTTAACTCCTCACAACAACTGTTTTTATTGAAGAACATACGATTATTTAAACTTTTTACACAACTAATCACGTTAATTATTTTTATCTAATGCCATTCCTAGTTTCTGTTAATGCAATTTGAAAACAAGTGGATTTGTCATCATCATCATACAGCAGAAGTGACAGAGGAAATATCTCAGCTTTTATGCAAGGGATGACTCAAATATTGAATATTAGACAATGGGGGGGCTTGGAGTAAAAAAGGCTGAGAATCACTGCATTATTATTATTTACAGTGGCAAGAAAATGTATGTGAACCCTTTGGAATTACCAGCATTTATAAACACAATCTGTTTTAACTTATAACACACAAATTATTGTATTGTTCTTGTACATATCAAATACATCATTAAACATTCACAGTGTAGGTTGGAAGAAGTATGTGAACCCCTAGGCTAATGATGTCAACAAAAGCTAATTAGAGTCAGGAGCTGGCAAACCTGGCATCCAATTAATGAAACGAGATTGGAGGTGTGGTGTAGAGCTACTTTGACTTATAAAAAGCACTCAAACATTTTCAAATGTGAAATGTGAAAGTTTCTATTCAAAAAAAGCATTTGCTGACATGGACCATGCCTCGCCAAAAAGAGATCTCAGAAGAACTATGATCAAGAATTGTTGCTTTGAATAAAGCTGGAAAGGGTTACAAAGTTATCTCGAAGAGCGTAGATATTCATCTGTCCACAGTTAGACAAACTGTCTGTAAATGGAGATGATTTAGTACTGTGGGTACTCTCACTAGAAGTGGCCGTCCAGCCAAGATGACTCGAAGGGCACACCACAGAATGCTCAATGAGGTACAAAAAAGATCCCTAGTGTGACAGCTAAAGACTTGAAGGAATCATTGGAACTGGTTAATATCTCTGTTCATGAGTCTACTATACAGAAAACATTTAACAGCTATGGCGTCCATGGCAGGACACCACGAAGGAAGCTGCTGCTTTCCAACAAAAGCATTGCTGCGCACCTGAAGTTTGCCAAAGACCACCTTGACACTCCACAAAGCTACTGCGAAAATGTTTTGTGGACTGATGAAACTAAGGCTGGATTATTTGGGAAGAACACACAGCACAGTTACAGATAATTTTGTCATAGTTACAGATACAGATTATGGCTTTGCTGGACACCCCTATAACAAATAATATAAAAAAATGTAACAGGCAGATACATTTGCAGTCCTAATCATTTTTAGTTACATTACGCAAATACATAGATATTTTTGAGCACCTAACCCCACCCTTATGCCTAAACCTAATCACTTCTCAATAATATAAAAGGCAGGCTGATAAAAGTGGATTTACAATCATTTGTAAAAATGACAAAAAAAGTAACAAAAGTTTTGCAAACCATACAATATCTTTGTGTGAGGAACAGAGTGAAACTGAAGGGTGTGGACATTACCATGTTGCTGTCACTGCAATAGTAGCGCATAGATCTAAAATCATTCTCTTTTAGACAAAGTGATTGTTAAGGCACTCTGGAGAGGGTCATCTCGGTGTAAACACTCCATAAAAGTTTCATTTGGGTGGGACCGCTGGGCTTCTCCTTGGGGTCCTTTAGTCGCCAGTGCTGTGTTTGATGTGCTCTGTATTGCCCTCTTCCCCATTTTATCATGTTAGAATCAGGCCAAACCCACCCGCGCTAAACACAGATGACTGCGATAAGCTCTAATTTGACCCCTCCTCACCGCAACCAACATCACTACGACATCCAGCCACAAACGCCCCTCTTTAGGGCCGCCACATTAACAAGAGGATAAAAGCTTTGTATATAAACAGTTTAAATAAATAAAGCATTATCGCTAATTGTGCCTCTGTAAGAAAAGAAAGCTACTGCAGGCATGCAATACCAAACCATTGAGGGGAAAAAAAGACAATTTGCATCACCGATGACCCTAAGTGCTTTATTTTGTACGAGCGATAGAATCGAGTCTTTGATGTCCGAAGCAATTAGGAAAATTCATGTTAATTGGCATGTTTGTGTGTCGTATTGATAGTGATTGTTGTTCTTCCCCGAAGGAAAATCATATTGTTCAGAACAGAGAAACTCTCAGTTATGTTTCACTATCAACTTTGTCTCAGATGTTTTTTCTTAATTCCCTAAAAGAAAAGAATAGAAACAAATAAGATAACTGTTGACATACAGTAAAATGATAGAGCTATAAAGCGAATGTGGATAACATAGATCATTTGCTCTTGGAAGAATTTCATGAGAAATATTTGAGTTTGTTGACTACAGAAGACACATGTGAGATTACTGGGGTCTTTTTCTCAGGAGAAACCTCTGAGAATCAGGAGACGTAAAAGTCAAAATTCACCCTGTTGTTATGCACAAAAACATACAACTTTTACTCCCATAATGAACCAACATACAATGTTACTGAAATGTTCCCCTAAGTTTAACCCCAAACCTAAACTTAACCATAAAGTCTAACCCCTAACCCAAACATAACCATGATTACCAACACTGGGGTTCTGAATGAGTGTTCTTACGAAATTTCCTCAATTTTAAGGAATAATCCGGGTACACGTTCAGCTCAATCGAGAGCATTTGTGGCATAATGTTGATTACCACAAAAATGAATTTGACTCGTCCATCCTTTTCTTTAAAAAAGCAAAAGTCGAGGTTGCAGTGAGGCACTTATAATAGAAGTGAATAAGGCCAATTTTTGGAGGGTTTATCCTCCTGAGATCCGAGCGTGACTTCTGTGTGCATTTTCCATTTCCCTTTTTGATTTGTAACTAGTAGCACCTATTAAACATGTAAAAAAAAAAATTATTCTAGAGCAAATAGTTTTCCTATAAGGTATATCCACATATGTGGACAGCGGGACTACGTTGTGAAATTTTAAATAACACCAAGCTATATATAAAGTCAGATTTTTTAAATCAAATTGTTTATTATGTTTCCAGGAGTGTTGGTTATTCATGTTTTTAGACATTACAGAAATTTACATAAAAAAATCTGATTCAAAGTTATGGTCAGCATCATTCAATCACTGCCAATCATGTTAAAATAAAATGATACATTATAAATTCTGAATCTATGTACTGATTATCATTGTCACATGTCTGTCAAACATGTTGAGTGATCCAATCATCATCTGCAGCCTGAAACTGAACTTGTGGTTAGATGTTAGGAGTGAATGCTCTTGGCTGCATAGAGAGCTATAGGATGCTCCCTTGCTCCCTATTTAGTGAATGACTTAACCTCCAGTGTGCTGTCTGTCTACACTGGTCTCAGAACAGTTTGAAATGCACCTTATTTTCATCTTAACTCCATGTAAAGCCTCTGAAAGCAACATTTCTAGCTTTTGGATGAACCCATTTATTCTCAGTGTGATAATGCACAGTAAATATAGGAATTCTAAGGAAAAAATGCGCTAAAGTACACATTAGTGCACATTGTAGGGGTGTGCAGTGAAGCCATTATCTGTATTTGTATCTGTATCTGTACATATGACAAAATTATATATTCGTATTCAGATAGAATTGGGTGTGGGCGGGGCTTAAACCAGAAGTGCATCAAAACTAAACGAAATATCCATTTTTAAGTGTTTCTCTTACATTTATAGTTTATATTAATAAAATATGCCTTGTATATGCCTTTTTATAATAATAGCCTAATAATAATAATAATAATAATAATAATAATTATTATTATTATTATTATTATTATTATACAATTATTATTTTAAAAAACATTATTTATTATTTTATTTTTTCTTACCAGATGATGCTGAATTTGTAGACTACATTAACTGTGGAATATGTTGTGGTTTCTCCTGATATTTCAGATATTAATATCTGCATGAAACAGTATTTACGTTTGTCTGTGCATGTATAACAACATTATTCTGGAGGCAGGACGTGTCAAGCAAAATGTGAAATGTCAAGCACACATTTTGCATTGAATAATAAATACAAATTCAAACATTAAAAGAAATGAAAATAAAATCAATATAACCTACAAACAGGTGAAAGTCCCGTAAATATATCAGGAATTTTTACGATCATTATTTTGTTAAATAATAATAATAATAATAATAATTATAATAATAATAGTAATAATGATAATAATAATAATGTTACATTTATATAGTCCCTTACCAGAGTTCAAGAACACTTAACATTTTTAAATTTAGCACAGTTTAAAGACGTTGTTTCAGTTTCTTCGTTTTACATAATGAGGAATATTCCTAATAGATGAACACTCAATGGAGCATTTAAACCTTTATGGAGCGTTTGAACTTTTTTTGGAAAGAAGTCTTAACCAGATAACCTTAAACACTGATGTGGATATAAATATGGTCAACTTTAAGAGACGGAAAGACGAGCTCCGATGTTAAATCATCACTTCAGGTCAGGAATTTAACATCACGCTCAGGTTTAGACTATAAATAAATACATGAGAATCACGTGTGAATCGTATGATACATTAACATAGACATTTCAAGAAGTGGAAAGTGTATATGATGTCGTATCTTAGTTAATGTTACACTTGATAAGCTCCAGACGTGCACAATTAACAGAGACTGCAAACGGAGTCGTGACCGCGCACATCCGATCTGAAATCACAATGTGCGCATTTTCATTCATAAGGTTTACACTTTAGAAATATTGGCTGCACAGATTCATAAATTCATTGTAATTTTGGATATGTTTATTTAAAATGTCGCTTTATCCTTGTGCTTTTTGGATAATCAGTCATACGAATATTTTTATATTATTCTGATGAATCTGAAGTCATTATTAGTGCCTTTCCGAATAAGATATTCGGCTTCGGGCACATCTCTAGTACATTAAATCACTCAAATTTAAAAAATGCCATATTGGATGAAACTAGAGACTCTTTTGACTCAAACAGGTTTCAATGCAAAAACATAATTTAGTTTCTTACCAGAAGTTTTTTTGTTGGTGTTTCTCCCAAAGACAAACTCCGCTGTGATCGGCACCATGTTGTTTTGTCACATGACTCCATGCGTCTAAAGTTTAACCCTTTACTGACAGCACAGAGTCTCCTGATCTGAGATCAGTCTTTTTTAAATTAATTTAAATTATGTGTTGCATAGAGCAAAGCCAAAATACTGTCCATGCATGTGTAAGTGGGGTCGCATGAGATTAAAGGCAGATATGTGAAGCTTACAATTTTATAAAAGCACTTACATTCATTATTCTGTTAAAACTTGTGTATTAAATCATTGTTTTTGCACCAGACTACTGTTCAAGGCAGATCATCCTATAGTTACCTGTCACAGATGTCACGTATTCATGGCAATGAAGTTGTAAAATTGGATATAACTTTACACAGAAAAGGTTAGTAAGCCATTTTATCACACCAAAATCATGTTAACATGCATATAGTTTACATCTTGTGGCTATACATTGGAAACCTTACTTTCTGGCACCATTCACTTCCATTGAGCTGTTCAGGTTGTAGTCAAAAAACCCGGAACAGAATTAGCATTTTCAAGTCATGGGTTCTCTCTGGATTTTTTTTTAAAGGCAGTTTTGGATTTATGAGTAAAATAAGGTCTGTGGTAAACATTACTTGAAGACGTTGACTTTAAACAAATTTCTTTCCATTAAATTGCTTCGCTGGCAAGGAAAAAAATAAATATATTAAAGTGGACTCATTTGTGATTTTTCTTTCCTACATGATTGGTAAAACATAATCATTTATCCACAATTCGTGTTTCTGAAACTTATATCTGTGCTGGGGGAAATGGGAAAGATACAAAGCAATAGCTTTGTGAAGTTTGTGTGGAACTGTTCTCAAAGCTCATGTGTTCCATGATATGGAATGAGACACAGGTCAAAGGCACAAAGACAAACCCAATAACCACCTAACTCGCTCTTTGTTCAAAGTAGCGACCCCATCATTTTCTGTTGTATTTGTGGCCATTATGTGGTCTCTAAACACCCAGATGCCTGAGCTTTACTTTCAGGGAATAACTATGGACATCACTGTCTTTTTCACCCGCTTTTTCACTTCATGAAGCGCCAGTCAATGTGTCATTGTGTGTGCTGAGAGGGACCTGACATAAACTTTGGTGGTCTCGGTCACTGTCTGCATTGGAGGCTGGAGTAGTCCATGGATTAAGCTTTTGTGTGTTGTGAAAAGGTAAGAGAAGTCACTTATTTGAGCTCAGTGAAGCTGCTCAGTATAGAAATAAGAGACAGGCTTCTGAAATGACCTTTTGCTTTCCAATACATCACAAGCAACCTCACTTGTAAACATTAGTGGATATATAGATATTGTTCTAAGAAGAAAAAAAGACATCGACAAAAACTTTATTGTTATGTTTTTTTATTTACCACTCTATGTTTAAAGGATAGAGAATAGAACATATTCTTAATAATTGTCTTTATTTCATAAACGTGTGATGGCCTTATTGGTGTGTGCTGCCCCCTTTTGGCAAATTGTTATTAGAGCCCTCCATGTATAGGGATTTACCAAAAGTAAAGAAAAATCAATATTGAGATCTTTTTACTCACTATATTAGACCTTTTAATGTATCATTTTTTTTTTCTGCTAGACAGCAATGAGATTAAATGGAGTCTTTTGCATAAATCCTCTTTTCAGATTAGTGTAAAGATTTATTCAGGAAAGGCTATCTCTGTGAATATCAGGCCAGTTCTCAAAAAAAAAAAAAAAAAAAAAAAAAAAAACATGATTTAGATGACAATACATCACACCAAACAGGTTTGTAAATGTTGATCCAAAAAGGAAGAAAATGTATAGCTATTATAAATTGGACTTCTGACTGGACATGAGTGAATCTCTTTATTATGTCAATTGTTTCTCTAACAACAATGAGATTAAATGGAAAACCAGATATTTCTCCTGAGAAAAAACAAAACAAAAAAACAAGTAATCTCACATGTGCCTTTTCTAGATTTCTCCTCAGATTTGCTGAGATACCAAAGTCTGCGATCAAAAGTCAGGAAACAAGAACTGGTTCTTATTCAGATTTTTAAAAAATTGAATACCAGAACCAAATGATTTTCTTGACTAAAATACTACATTGTTTCCTGTGCTACAGTGGCACTGCAACACCGCTATTGAATCAGCAGCGCGAAACATAATGCGTGACCAGTGCAATTCGATTCCCGAACATATGACTCTTATGAGCCGATTCTTTTGAATCTACAGCATGAAACCCACAGTGCAACCAGTGCAGTCGGATTCCTGAATGAATGATTCTTATGAGACAGTTCTTTTGGATCTGAACGTACGACTCTTATGAGCCGATTCTTTTGAATCTACAACGCGAAAACACGGCGCAACCAGTGCAGTCGGACTCTCGAACAAATGACTCTTATGAGACAGTTCTTTTGGATCTACAGTACATGAAACATACAGTGTGACCAGAGTAGCCAATTCCCAAACAAATGACTCTCATTAGCTGATTCTTTTGAATCTACACTGCCAAAAATATTAAAATAAATAAAGTGCAACCTCCCAAATGAATGATTCTTATCAGCTGGTTCTTTTTTGTGAATGAAAAAAACGTTTTACATTCAAAATTTGCACTGTCATGGTTCCCGCATTCATGTCGGCTCATACTGTTGTTTGTTCTTTCTCTCCTTCGTGTCTTGCAGGTGGAGCCAGCACGCTGATCACGGCAATGATTTACTCACTCGTTCCACCTGCTTCACTCTGATTGCACTCCTTACTTATTCCTTGTGTTTCCCCTCTTTCTTTGCCAGTCTATTGTTCGCTGTCATGTTTAACTGTTCTCTCTTGTGTAATTGGACCTAATCTGTTGGTTGCCTGTCTGTAGAGGTGCGGTTACCTGCCTGCTTGCTGTCTGCTTTCACCAGTTCATGTGGAGGAGGATTCCTCGGTATCTGCCCACATCTCAGGAGAATCATCTGGGCTTTGCTTCGCACCACACCAGTTTCAATGGACTCTCTTCGGATTGCTCCAGACTACCACAACACACACACTCGTCTTACGAACACACTCGTCACTAGCCCATAGTGGCTCGTTGGATCTGCTGTTAGCAGCCGGCACCAGGAGTGCCTTTCACTGACTAATTCCTTTGTTAATAAATCCTATTGAACTGTCATCTTTACTTTTGGGTCCTTTGTCTTCCCCCACCCCCGCACCTCTGACAGAATAAACTGGCCACCATGGAACCAGCGGAGGAGACGACTCTTCGCTCCGCTCTCTCCCAACAAGGAACTTTGCTTGGACAACACCAATATCAAATTTCTGCTTCTAACCATGCCTTGGAAGTGATGGCTTCACAAGGTCAGTCTTGTGTTTCGTTGCAGGATGAGCTGGCAGATATGTCAGGAGTGCCGTTGGCATACCACGACTTGAGGGCGGTATTCAGCTGGCCCCCCCCCCCCCCCCAAGGATGGTTGTATTCACTCTCGGCTCATGAGAGGGAGGCCATGAACAGGTATATGAATGATTCTTTAGCAGCCGGTCTCATCCGCCCTTCCTCATCGCCCGCAGGGGCGGGGTTCTTCTTCGTAGAGAAGAAGGACGGCTCACTTAGACTCTGCATAGATTATCGAGGGCTGAATGACATCACGGTAAAGAACTGTTATCCATTGCCGTTGATGTCCTCAGCCTTCGAACTCTTACAGGGGGTGTCCATCTTTACGAAGTTGGACCTACGCAACGCTTATCACCTGGTTCGTTTCAGGAAGGGGGATGAGTGGAAGATGGCATTTAACACTCATAGGGTGCACTTTGAATATTTGGCCATGCCCTTCAGATTGGTCAACGCTCCCGTCGTCTTCCAGGGGCTCGTGAATGACGTGCTTAGAGACATGGTCGATCGTTTTGTCTTTGTTTATCTTGACAATATTCTGATCTTCTCCCAGAATATGCAGGACCATGCGGCTTCTCAGGCAGGTGCTTCAGCGGCTGTTAGAGAATCGGCTGTTTGTCAAGGAGGAGAAGTGCGCTTTTAATGCACAGTCGATTCCATTCTTGGGGTTCATAATATTTATCTGAGGGAGTACGTATGGACCCGGCCAAGGTGAAAGCCGTCTCCGAGTGGCCAACCCCAGATTCCTGCAAGGCTTTGCGGAGGTTTCTGGGGTTCGCCAACATTTCCCGGAGATTTATTCATAATTATTGCCAACACACTGCGCCGCTGACGGATCTCACCTCACGCGCACTGACTTTAGTTGGTCCTCACGGGCAGAAGCCGCGTTGCTAAACTTAAAGAGCGGGTTTCCACCGCACCAATTTTAATTACCCCCTACACTGCTAGCCAGTTCGTTGTGGAGGTGGATGCGTCCAAGATCGGTGTTGCAGCAGTCCTTTCTCGGCGCTCTCCCTCATATGGAAATATGCATCCATGTGCATTCCTTTCGCACCGGCTGACTCCTACAGAATGGAATTATGACGTCAGTAACAAGAATTACTGGCTGTCTGGTTGGTCTTGGGCGAGTGGCATCATTGCTTAGAGGGTTTGGGGATACCTTTTATGGTTTGGACTGATCACAAGAACCTAGAGTACATCCGTAGCACCAAACGTCTTAACTCTAGGCAGGCTCGCTGGGCGTTATTTTTCACTCGTTTTGATTTCACCCTCTCATATCGTCCAGGCTCCAAAAACATCAAGCCTGACTCTTTATCTCAATGCTTTGAAATCGAGACCTCTACCGCCCCAGCGGATACCATCCTTCCTGCTTCTCGAGTGGTGGGCATGGTATCCTGGGAGGTGGAGGCCAAAGTCCACACAGCGCTATGACACACGGCATCCCCCGTCACCTGCCCAGCGGGTAAACTGTTTGTTCCATGAGCAGTTCGAATGCACGTGCTTCAGCGGGGCCACTCGTCTAACATCGCCTGTCACCCAGGGGCTGCTCATACCCAAACACTCATTAGACTGCGTTTCTGGTGGCCATCGTTGCATGGGACATTATTATTATTATTTATTTATTTATTTATTTTTACTTCGTTTAACTTGACAATGCAACCTAAAAACGGGATGTTTATGATACAACGCAACATTGACGCTTCCTTAAACAAGCCAATGATTGGCTTATGTTCAACAATATGCAAATAAACAATATATTGCATTTTAAAACCACTTTTTGTATTTTTTTTTATGTTTTACTTGTGTGCCAAAATAATGTAATGCATTTTAATTATCTATATTATTTTTTATTATATATATATATATATATATATATATATATATATATATATATATATATATATATATATATATTACTATTTATAGTTAATTAATCATTATACTGAATATAGAATTATTGTTCTCTGAGGGGCTTTCTCAGCAAATATTTAGGTATGCAATTAATTGCGATTAATTCGGCTAACTATGTAATTAATTTGATTAAAAATTGTAACGTTTAAAGTAAATCATTTGTAGACAACGATGACTGACTATAATACAGTAAAGCATTGAATTAAATGAAGAATGAACAATATAGGAGAGGTTAGGAGAATGTTAGGGGAACATTTGGTTCTTGTAGCTGGTAGTGTATGGCACTAGCAACGCCAAGGTCATGGGTTTGATTCCCAGGGAACACACAGAGTGGTAAAATGTATATTTATAATGCACTTTAGGTTAGATAAAAGTGTAAACATTAGCACACTTAATAATAGACGAGCATGACGAAATATACCTTGAGATCGCATTGCCAGCAGCGCAGCTCGGTCAAGGGCTTCACACAGGGGGACGCTCCATTGACACAATCCTGATATTATGTTTATGCATCCCAATACACTCTCTGTGACAGTGGAAGTAACCTAAGATTTAAAGGTCACACCAGCACAAAGGAGAAGTGCTTTGCATTGCCTGAGGTGCTTTAGTTGACCTTATAATTCCAGCAAAGGATGCTGGCAAATCAGCCTCTCTTTTATACACTTTCCAGGCGCAGGGTCGTTCTACTTAAAGAAATCCCCCACTGGTTGCAGGATGAGGCAAACGTATTGCACCACAAGGTGCAAACAAGGTCTTGGAAGGGCCAAGATAAGGATACAAATCCCCACATTGAGCGGGCCTCTCCACCGCACAGAAGAAAGGATGAAGCAGTTACGGCTTTTGTTAATGAAGTTTCATTTGATTCCCTCTGACAGCCATTGAAACAATGACCATTGGCAAACGTTTCTCGTGCAGGCTATAACAATAGTTTTCGGCGGCGTTTCTGACGAGCTCTTTCATAAAATAGAGAATCTTCCTTCCTTAAAGAAATGAAAGAGTTCCATAAAAGGCACCTGCAAACAAAAGTTGAAAGGGTCAGCAAATTATGCCACTTTTGTAACGGCGCACAAAGCTTCTGTGATTTCCATTGTGGCCAAAGAGCACATTGTGTATGAACAATGTGGCACCGTACACAGAGTACATAGGAGTAATTGGCTTTATTCGTGGACTCTTTTGACTAGTCAGTTTGGATCAGCAGAGGCCTGATTGTAGCAAATGGGGCCATTATTCAACTTCATTTGACCATCAATGTTAAAAGGTATGTGAAATTTATATTACAACATATAACACAATATAAACTTTCAGAGGTGACTAAACTGATGTGGTAGATAGTGAGCAAAAAATAAAATGCAAAAATAGATCAATATTTAATGCACAAAAGGAGCATGATATATTATTGTGTGCTTGGATCAAATTCATTATTGAAATTCTCTTTGGGAATTACCAAAGCAGGCCAAATTTTGACTCTACACTTTATTTGTGGATAATTAAAGGAATATTCCTTGTTCAATACAAGTTAAGCTCAGTCGACAGCATTTGTGGCATAATGTTGATTAACACAAAAATAATTATGACTCGTCACTCACTTCTTTTTAGAATAAAAAGCTAAAATCTGGGTTACAGTGAGGCACTTACAATGAAAGTGAATGGAGCCAATTTGTAAATGTAAAAAAAAAGTAATGTTTCCAAAGTATAGCCACAAGACGTAAACAATATGCATGTTTACATGATTTTAGTGTGATTAAGTCACTCCATCACTTTTTCTGTGTAAAGTTATATCAAATTTTACAACCTTGTTGCCTTTTACGATGCAACATCGGTGCCAAATAACTAGAAACTGGCCTTTCACTGTAACCTTGATTTTTGCGTTTTGTAAAAAAAAAAAAAAAAAAAGGAGAGATGGGTTGAAATGCATGTAAAGCATCAAGTAATTATGCAAACGATACATTAAATACATTTTGCAAAATGATCGCAGCAGTTTTCTGGTGAAATGAACACTAGAGAAGCTACAACAACAACTTTTATTCACGTTCACACAAGTCACGAGTAAAACGGCAGATTAACAGTTCATAAACACTTATTTTTCGCCCTATTCCTCACACAATACTATCTCATGACATCTAAACACTTTTACTGTAGCACATGACTTATTTTAACGTTTGCATTACATAATCAACTACATTTACATGTGGTTTGTTTGTGATTAAATTGTGCATGGTAGCTCAACTGACAGAGCATTGCACTTGTGATGTAAAGGACATCACAAGTGAGTCCTGAAGAGCACACAAGTCCACACGTGAGCCCAAAAGTGTCATTGAAGCACCACAAAATGACCTTAATTGTGTTTTTCATCTCACATTTGCTTTTCCTGACACCATCAGTTAGGTTTAAATTGAAGGTTTAGGGTAGGGAGGTTGATTTTTGTTGATTTAAAACTCAACAGAGCATTAATCTTTAAATCCTCAGCTGTTTGGGAGAACATTCCACTCGCTTTTAGCGCCACACAGTGGACATTTCACCTCAGAAGGAGCCACATTTTATCATTTTGCAAAAATGTCAGCAGAGTAACATAATTTTCAAATAACGCCCTGTAGAAACACCTTTTATGTGCACTATTCTTCTTCTGTATTCTCAATTTTAGTCGACTCTAGCGCAGTGCCACACCCTTGGCCTACTTTTATGAAATCTGTGCCGACCTGTGGAAGTGCCGCCAGCAATCCCGCAATAATTATTTCCAGATTAGGAGCGTTGGGCCACAAAGCAGGCCTAGCCAGGCATGAAATGGCCTCCAAACACACAAACAGCGTAACCTGCCAAACTGTAACTCCTCTCACCTGTGCAGTTGCCATGGATTGGGATAGTGCAATCCCCAGCAACAGTGAATCAAGACCAATGCGTTTGGAGAAAATGTTGCAGATATACATCTGTTTAATTTCTTGTATAAAAACACATGAATTAACAACAGATTCAAATGAGCCCTGAAAGAACACATACATCATCCAGACATCTATTTAATGTGTGTGTTTACATCTGGAAGACGTATTTTTTTACACTGTTTGCTTATCTGCGATATGTCTATAAGATGTATGTCAATAGTTATGTATGAAAGATGTATGAAAATATCTAAAACAGACATTTTGGAGATGTACTAAGGCAATTCTCACCAACTTTCTCCAACGTTTGCAAATTAATCTTTACTTTAGATTTGCCTTTAATCAACATAAACATTTCATGATTATTCATTATTAAGTTAATCATAATAAACAACTCCCAGATAGCACACGTACATCTTCGAGATGTCTGTTTTAGATCTTTTCTTCAGATCTAAAGATCAGATTTGCAAACATTCTAAATCATAAACGTCTCAAAGACATCTGCTGAATGTCTTATTGACATCCGAGACATAACTATTGACATACATCTTAAAGACATATTGCCAAATACATCTTAAAGACATATTGACATATAGCAAACAATATAAAAAATATAATATAAAGCTATACATATGAATGTGGGTAATATAGCTCAGATCATTTGGTCTTGGAAGAATTAGATGAGAAATGTTTAGCCAAAATTGGTTCTGTTTACCGAAATGCAAACACTGCCCCCAGTGGCCAAAGCCTTAAGTGTTATTGGGCGTATGGGCATGTGTGAGTGAAATGCCCACAGAGGGGCACCAAAAGCGAGTTGTGAAGCGAGTTGTTTTCAGCTGAAAAAACCCCAAACCTAAATCTAACCATCAGTGAAGTAAAAATGTAATGCTAGAAGGAAAAATGCATCCTCTGAATCGTGCTCGTCACTGAATGTGAATGTGATTATGTCCTGGTTTCAATGCAGTATTCGAAACCAGGGGAAGGTAAACATGTTGGAGCCGATGCAAAAATGTCTGATAGGAGATGGCGCTTGTTGGTGAGTTGGCATAATGTCTCAGATCCTAGTTTAACAACATGCTGACTTCCAGTTGTAAGAACAGCCCAGTATTACTAGAGGCGAAATCTTTTGTTGCTTCAAAGCTACAGCAACAGAATGGATTTATCATAAATGCTTTTCGGTAACCACTCGTAACTACTTTGTTCAAAGTTAACTTTATCTGCCAGTGTACATGGTATATTTCTGTACAGAAAGCACTTCAAAAAGCCCATTCACCTACCGCATCTGTACAACAGACATAAAGCTTTACCTCGTACAAAGCATCAGACCTGTTCGAAACTGTAGGTCAACTACATCAAATCGTCATATTAATAACTAGCACATTTTACAAAAGCAATATCAGATAGACAAATAAAGAGCCATACCTACAGTACATTAAACAATGATTCATTATTTGGTGAAGGTACGCATTCATATTCACACAGTCTTCTCTGTTCTAGTCTGAATACTCTATGGACTCCTTTGTGTGACAACAAAGCCTGAAAGTAGTGAGTATTTACACACCGCCATTTAAAAGCTTGCAATCACTATGCCGTTTTTGTTTTTGAAAGACATTGATGCTTCTGGTCACCAAGGATGCCTTAAATTGGTCAAAAGTACTGCCAAAAACATCATGTTGAAAATCATTATAACTGTTTGTAATAACAGTTCTTATTTATACATGCAATTTTCATTTTCAGGGTGAACTGTTTATTATCGATGTTTTTACACAAGGACATCTTAAATCACCTGTTCTTATCTTTATTGAAATCTTGGATGTACTGTTTTGGTTGGACAGTCAATTCAGGCCATCAGCTGCAATAATATCAAGCAGTTTGTTATAGCAGCGACCACCAGCCGAGATTTGCACCACTTTTGGGTTTCAACAAAGTCTCGTCACACTTTCACATACTACACATTCAGTTTTGTCCGAGTCACCTGGGGTTCAGACATTGCCAAGCGCTGTCTCCCTGCTCTGAGCTGTACCATGGGAACCAGCAGGATTGCTTCACGATAGGGCGTGTGGCGAATTGTGGTTCCCTGTTCTAATCTAGATAAGGGCAGGAAGTGTGTGTAACACCGCGTGTGTTCCGGGTCTGGCCTTTTAGCATGGAGAAGATCATAACAGTGGAGCACGGCTGTGAGGAGCACACCTGCACCTCCTTTTAACTTGAGCACCTCAATGCCAGCTATAATATATTCTTAAATCCCTTTCTCATTGTCAAGGCCAGGACACAGCAGTCTCCCTGCACTGCCTTTCAAGCAATTAAATAGAGGATGGGGCAGATGGAGAGGCAGTTAAACCAGCAGTCGAGTTTCACACTTACACGGCAACACACCTCAACACTGAAATTACACAAAAGTCTGATATCATCAACTGCTCCAGCTTTGGAGTCATAACTGCTCACACTAAAGGAGGCTGAAGCCTGCAAAACCCAGAATATTCAAGTCAAATTGGCAAAAGTCTGGCTTAGACCCCATTTAGAACTGGTGTTAAAGGAATATTTCACCTAAAATGGGTAATTTCTTATGTAACGGTAGCCAGCTGGTAGGTATGTGCAGTGTGTAAACCTCATTCCACTGGCCTCAAGCGGTGCACTAGCGACTGATGCTAGAGGCTGTAACCCCTAGCATCCTTATTAGTGTGCGCACTTCCCATGCCTGAAGCCGGTTCGAATCCCACTTGGAGCAGGTTGAGCAGGACCGGTTACAGTGGTGCCGTGACCTGGATGGGAGTGAGGTTTAGGGGGGTGAGTGTAAAGGTAGCCAGCTGGTAGGTAGCTGTGCAGTGTGTAAACCTCACTCCCCTGGCCTCAAGAGTCGCACTAGCGACTGATGCTAGAGGCTGTAGCCTTTAGCCTCCTCATTAGCACACCCGCCTCCCATGCTGGAGAAACCGGTTGGAATCCCGCTTGGAGCGGGTCAAGCAGGACCGGTTACACTTACACACCTTCATGTTATTTTTTTATTATTTTTTTCTGTGGGACAACTGAAGAATTTTCAGACAGCATTTGTTTGATATGACCAGTTGTTTATAATGACCACAGCTGTCAGGACACAAAAACAAACATCATAAAAGTTATCCATGCAGAGTATTGTGAAGCCACACTATAGATCTTATTCACAGCAGTGCTATCTTTGATTTTTGACGGGAAGGACAATGAGTCTGTAAGGGACAGATGTACAGTCTCTTCAATGTGTTGTACTGCAGTTTAAAGTGTTTTTGGCTTATTACGTGGACAAAACATTGAAAAAATATCTTTCCAAGAACATTCAGTAGACAAAAAACTCCAGACAACATGAGTTGTGAAAAATCAGATGTGATCTAGGAGCTTTTTACAGCTTTATACCATGTGTGCCATTGAAGAGATGTTAAGTCTATCCCTTACGGACTCTTTGTCATTCCCATTAAAAATCAAAGATGGCGCTACAGTGAATAAGGTCCATAGCTTTGTGTGAGGAATAGACAGAAATTGTGTTCTGTCTAGGGCTGCCAATCGATTACAATTTTTAATCAAATTAATTACATGGTATGCAGATCAATTAATCACAATTAATCACGTACAAAAATATTTTCTGAGAAAACTCCTCAAATAACAATAATTCAATATGTAATGATTAAATAATTATAAATATTTATATTGAAATAATTATAAATAATATATATATTACAAAATAATACAGATAATTAAAATGCATTACATTATTTTGGCACACAAGTGAAGCATTAAAAACGACAATACAAAAAGTGGCTTTAGAAGGCAATGTATTGTTTATTTCCATATTATTGAACATAAGCCAATTATTGGCCTACAGTTCACAGCAATCCATTCTGCAATTGAATTCGTCAATCAATAACATTTATTATGAAGGCTTGTCTAAGGACCCATCAATGTACACCTGCGTCAGACGGGTGCTTTTGGAGCATCTCAGTTGCGTTGCGTCATAAACATACCGTTTTTAGGTCTCTGTGTCAAGTTTAACCAAATTTGAAACTTATAAAAACACGTCTTGAGATCCCTGCCTTTGGATTTGTGCTCCATCAAGCTGTGTTTGTACGCAAGAATGTACGCAAGAATGTTTTCATCTTGTGAAGTCTGCTCTCAGCGAGTGTGCATTGTACTCTGGATAAGCTGTGCATTGCCTATACAGCGAGTTTCACTTACTGCCCCCTGGAGAAAACAGGTGGTACTTCAAGCTTGAATTGCTCAGATGAAGAAGTATTCTTTATTACACTTAGGGGGAAAACTCTATAAGACAGCAGTGATCACCAGAATTTTTTAATTGACATTATCTCCAAAGTCCACAAGAGAGTGGAACAAATATACAGTATATAAACTGTAAATTGTTTATTGCAAAGAACATACCTACTGTAACAAAAATGCATTGCATTTAAAACTAAGGCTATATCCACACTATCTAAGTTTTCGATGGAAAATGCATTAATTTCACTATGTTCACAGTATGTCTCTCATCAACACTACAGCCCCATTTTAACTCCGCCGAAAACGAAGACTTTTGAAAACGCACTCCATTACCGCATACCTTGGAAAACTGAAAACAAACATTTCAGACTTAAACTTATTAGTATGCACTTGGCATAAAGTGCATACAGTTATAAAATAAGAACGTTTTTTAGTTAGGCTTAAGGCTCTGATATACTTCATACAAAATCAAAACGAACGGGTGAGACGTCATTTAGAACAAAATCTGGCCAAAAAGAAGGTGTTTTTGCGTACGTTTCGGTGGTTTGTATTCAGCTTGCCTGAGCGAATTTTTAGGAAAAATTCTTACTGGCTGCTAAACACCTTACTGCCATTGATCATGTCATGTGATTTTATTTTATTTTTTTTGTTTAATTAGTCTACAAAAGGAATCAAATCTACTCAAATACTCTCAAGTGCCCACTCGGCCATCTGCAGCGAAAGCCATTCACACATCTGCCCAAAGTAAGATATCATCATTCTTTTGTCTTTATCCTGCACATTAACACTTTATACGCTCATCTTTGCAATAGTATCAGTGTCATTATAAATTACAATAACAGAGTGTATCAGCTCATATTATGACCGTATATAGCGTGTTAGCGTATTAGCGTCAAGAAGACAAATTAAACATTTTCTACTGCATATAGATTACTTTAAATCATCATCGAGTGGTTAAAACCACTTTACTGACCTCATGTGAATTCTACTCATAGAATGAGGCATAAAGTCATTGATAACACATTTTAATGTCACATTAGTTAAGGTTTTACATGTAGCGTTCTCATATTTATATGTACTTCTAATCTCCTTCTACAGCTTTGTGCTGGATGTCTGAATGTTCGCAAACTAAAAATGTATACCATTGCTCGGCTGATTAGAACTTCTTTTTACCCCCGAACAAAAAACGAAGAAGAACTTATTCGGAAGTATATCGGGTCTTAAGGCTAAAATGCTTCAATAGACAGTTTTATGTTAACTTTATGTTGAACAGTATACCAGTGCCACTGTACTCCGACTGTACTCAGGCTTCATTATAACATGGTACCACAGTGTTTTAATTCATTACAGCTGTACTGTATGTATGCAGGGCCAGTTCAGGGGGGGGTGCTGGGGTGGGCTTTACCCCCCAAATCATACCTATGCCCTAGGTCGCATTTTTTGCTCTAAAATTACATCTTACCACCACTGATGGTTAGGTTTAGATGAGGGCATTTGATTATAAAATATGTATTCCTCTTGATTGAATTACATCATTTACAACTAAAAATACAACTCACTTTTGGCACCACTCTGTGAACATTTGACCTGTAAACTGGAGCTCACATGTGCCAATACATTGAACAACACTTCCAGCTTCGGCCACTGGGGGCAGTGGTTCAAATTTCGGTAAGCACAAACCGATTTCAGCAGCAAAGCTTTCGACCTGCTGTCACCGAATTCACAGTGTGATCTGCCTGAAAGCCTACAGTACATTGCAAAGATTGTGTTAATAGGATAAATAGGTTTGGAGTGCATTTTGACCATATTTTCTGTTGAAAAATGAGCTAAGTGCAGAAACTCTCCTTGCAGTTATGCCTCAGCTGTGTAGGCGCTGCAAAGTTTACGTGTGTAGAGTGAATACTATAATCTCTTAATATTGGCGTCAAAATAAATATGCAAGCAGTGTGAAAGAGGCCTGAGAGGAGCGAGTTCAATGATAAACAAGAGTCTGACATGCTAAGTCGAGTAAACAGCAGTCATGTCATACATAATACAAGCAAAATTATGTGTTCAGAACTCAAGCAGAGCATGCATGTTCTGCAAACACAGCAACAAAAGGCAAGAAGGCACTTTGACATCTTAACATTACAAAATTGTCCACAAGATGCGTGAGAGATCCAGACAGATAGATACAGTATACAGACAGCAGCTTCCAGTCAAAACATCATTGCTGAATTACTGTGTATTTGAGTTTGTGTACAGAGGGAGGGTCTGGACATTTTCTTATGAATGACAATAACACATTCTATTTGTCTTTTGTGTTTGTAATGCTAGTGTTATGCTGACTAGGTAAAAAGAGCGCTACCTCCCCTCTGTTGTTGTTTTTTTACAGAATAGTGAACAGTTGTGTCGGCTATACTGTCTCACCATGTCAGCTCATGAGCATTATTCAAGATAGCGAACACAGAATACCAAAAATCACTTTATAAAATGGATATTTATGTGACCGCACATTCCATTGTAGACCATGTCCACACTAATATGTTTTCATTTGATAACTCAGTTTTCAGTTTGCTGATGTCCTTGTTTCCAAAGTATGCTGCAATGGAGAGCGTTTTCGAAATGCTTAATTTTTGATGGAGGAAAACGCAGTTTGATGGGTGTAAACGTAGCGAGATCAGTGCAATTTCAAAGTCCGAGAACGTGAACAGCTCCGAGTAAAATCTCTGAGTTGTCATAATTACAGTAATTCAGACACGATGTGAGCGCAACATTAATGCGGCAAGTTGCTATATTGCTTTGCAGTCATATATAGCCTGCAGTTAGGCTAATGAATGACCACCCCTTACCTGTGGTAGAAACCTAGTCTCATAGATAGATGTTACTATAACTACATTTTTAATATAAGTGAGTTTTATGTGCCACATTTTACGTTTCGCTGCAGTTTCCTGGTGAAATTAACACTAATGATGCTACAACAACTGTGCGTTTTCACAAAGATTCACAAAAATCACGAGTACAGTGGCTGATTATGACTTTATAAAAACGTATTTTTCTCTGCTATTACTGTATATCAGAACACTTTTACTATAATGCATCATTTGAAAAACGATAAATTTTAATGCTTGTATTACAGACCCACCTACATTTATACACATATTCCAAAATGATTACCTTGCGCACTAGCTCTTCTGATAGAATGTTAGACTTTGACTGAGGTTCGAGCCTGCCAAGCACGCAAACTGACACATGAGAAGAAAGTATCATAGAAGCGACATGAAATGACGTACAATAGTTGCTTCAGAAAATGTGCTATGTCACATTTGTTTTTAAAACATTATTGGTTAGGATTAGATGTTGGTTTAGGATAAGGGTGTCTGTTCTGTTTACCTCTCATTTGCTTTTAAGTTGAAAGTTTAGGTTAGGGTGGTATGTTTTACTCATTAAAACCTCCATCTAACATTCACCTTAAATACTTCATCGGATTACGACACCATTTCACTCGCTTTTGGCGCCCCTCGCTGGACATTTCCCTGGAAAAAGGCAGCAAAACCTGTAATGAAGCACCTAATTTCGTTTTGCAAAAATGTTGCCACGGTCATGTAATTTTCATTAAATGAGGGTGGTAAAATCACTGTCATGTATGGTGTGGAGTGGCATTTTCAAAGGCTATGAGTAGATTTACTATTATTTAAAACTTTTTGGTAGAGTTGCAACCAAATTTATGAGGTATTCTCAAGGCAATTTGGCAACAACACAAACAAATTTTCTTGTCAATGTGCAAAAGTGTTGCGAGATACAGCCTCACTTCCTGTCTGGTGTCTTCAATGCCGAGTCAAATCTGTTATATCTGTTATAAAATGGTTTTGAAAATCAAAAATCCAATTGCTCAGGTTTCTGAGGCTTGACTGGAGATGAATGAAGCCAAATTTTTTCAAGACTAAATCAACTTTGTTGGACGAGTAGTCAAAAAACTGCACACTGGAATCATGTTTCTTGGCCATTCGGTTCAAAACTTATTTGGTAAAATGTACAGTAAAATTTGAAATGCTGCTTGCAGATTTGAGATATTGACCCCAAAATTGGCAAAAGGAATATTGAGACTTTCCCCAATTAGTGTGCCAATATTCACAATGTTTTACCATACAGGGCTGCCATAGACTCCCATCCATCAAAATAAAAAAAAAACAACAGATCTAATAATGGCAAAGCTGTGGCGAAGCGACAATGGAAATCAGGTTCAAATTCCATCTTTCTCTATGTCTTTTCATATAAAGGCATAAAAATGGCCTAAATGAAATAAAAACATAACATCTAACATCTTCTAAAAAGTCCTTCAAGCATTGTCCCCTCCTGTATGTGCCAAACGGGCATCAGTGATCAGTCAGTCAGAACATCTACAAACAAGATGTGCCGATCATGTGTTCTGTTGAAGTTTTCTTGTTTGCTTTCAACTGGGCTAACTAAAACAAGGCCCTAATGTCACACAGTCCTAATCCCCTGTAAGCCATATCAGCTATTCTACACCCAGAAATTAAATTTATTGTATTATCGTGTACTTATTATGAGTCATTATAAGGGATGGAGGAACATCACCTGAAAACCCTGTGAGATACGATTGTGTGAGCACAAGATTACCGAAGAGCCTTGCAAAAATACAAGAAGGGCACTTGACAATTGATTTAATGTTTGAGAGCCTAAGTCAATAGTTTCATTCAAACCAATAATTCACCAACCTGTGCTATCATAATCTCAATCAATAGTCCTCCCTGATGAAGGAAAATGTGTGTACATATTGAAACAAGCTGTGTTTATAAAGATAAGCCTTTACAGTATCTCGCTCTGGGTTTGGAGGCACTTGGATGATGTAGTCGAGTCCGATGTTTGCTCAAAGATCATGTCTGCTGAGCTAATCCCAACAGCTCCAGCATTAACAGGATAACACAGTAATCAAAGACCTGTGATACTGTGTACAATACACTTCTTACTCCATTTATCCACTACTGAAGAGCAAACTCGTAACCATAGCCAAACACTCTGTTAAATGGTGGTTATTCATTATTTACGACATTGTTCGAGATCGCGGTTAATAGATAGTTGGAATATGACGAAGTGTCACTGGGATTTGTCAGACGGATTACAATTGACTCGCTCCAGGACTGTTGACTCTTGCTTTTCTCAGCAGTACTCTTGAGTAAACATGTACAACTAGATATGATCCCAACCACAAACAATGACTGGAAACTCTATTTAAATGATGTCAAATGGCCAATGTTGATACATGCTTAAAACATCAGCATTGTGTCACTTTAGATTTACAGTAGATACAACACAACCGTAAATTACAAATGTATTTCAGTTATTTTTCTATTAATTTTGAGCTAACACATCTATCTATCTGTCTGTCTGTCTGTCTAAACTATTTAAACTTTCAGACCAGGCTTTTAAAGCCAACCTACAGTTTGTCCACAAATTTTTTAATCTAGTTGTAATTGATGTATGTGATAATTGTAACACATTACAATAAATAAAAAGCACTACAATTTCAATAAACAGTATATATTTGTATATAGTGTACATGCTAATGTCAGTCAATAAATTACACGTCATAAGATTTTGAAGCATAGATTTTATTCCTGCCACCAATAAATAAATATATTTAAAAAAAATAAAAAAAACATTTAAATATATAAATAACTAACCCTTTAAATTCTATGGTACTGTTGGTTAACATGAGTAGTTAAGAAATGTAAAAAAAAAAAAAAAGAAAGAAAAAAAGAATATATATATATATATATATATATATATATATATATATATATATATATATATATATATATATATATATAATTATTATTTTATTTTTTTTACATGTAAGTCATATTTATACAGCAAGTTTATATGTAAATTATTGTATATTTATAACTAAAGTAACTTTTAAATGAACTACGCTTTAAATTAATAACACTTTGGAGACGAATCGTGGAAAAAAATGTCTGTAAATATCTGCAAAAGTAAAATTTGGCAATATTTGTGCTGACTTCAGACCTGTATAAATATTTCCTTAGACTTGGCATGAATTTAAAAGCAATTACTGATGTTTTTCTTGATATCGTTTCACAGGTGTTTTTCAAATTACCGCCATTTTTTTCCCCCATTGATCATCACATAAATGTTGGCTGCAAGGGAACAGTCACGTGACTGAAACAGGTATAAACTGTCATATACTTTTATTCTATAAACTTTAGGAGCTGTTTGAAGATTGTCCAAAAACTGTCCTTTTGGATTTTACAGAGAAATTAACAGCACACATGTGTGGAAAAACATGAGGGTGAGTAAATAATGACAGAATTTTCAGTTTTGGGTGAACTAACCCTTTAAGTTCTCTGGTGCTGTTGGTTAACACGAGTAGTTAAGAAATACAAGTGCACAATTGTGAGGAAGTTTATGGTCATGCAGTCTTGCAGCACAAAAGAACACAAAACCACACAGGAGCATGTACGCAACAGTCGCCACACTTTAAACTCAGACAATATATGCGTTCATTTATGATTTAGTTCTCTGCTCACTGTAATTACAGATTAAAGCCTGCTTCATTCCATCGTACACTAATACATACAAAAACTCACAAAAGTGTTCAAAGAACTAGACGAGACCACTTCTAATCTTTTGTACTCTCCTCTGCTGTTTCTTCGTCTATCAGCAGAGCTTTTAAGGAGAATTATCAGGCTAAACATTTTTTTTTTTTTCAGTTTAGCCTTCAAGGCAGCAGATGTTTCCGAGAACCTCCAACACTTTGGAAACAAGAGAAACAACTGCTGTCTAACTGTACAGATGAGGCCTGAGCCATACAACTGAGAAGATACTGGTACATAAAGGACTACGGCTGTCTTTCTAAAGCCCTGGATCTACTCTGAAGCAATTGATGGAAAGACACAATAGACTTGCTTCAACTTTCATCTGCGTCCAGCTGCTGCGTTTGTTTGGAGCTGTTGTGAAGGTGAAGGATCTGACGTACAAAATTATTTTGCATTATTTTCACCACTACAACTGGATGTAATGGGGTTGCACCTATTCCTAATTTAATTGGGAATTCCTTTGGAGTTTAGATGGCTCTGTTAATTGTTTTGACATTATTGGATTTTAGAGAACCATGTCTAATCTGTTAAGAAAATATATATATAAATTTATGTCATTATTTTAAATGATGTAATTCCACCTTCTGTCATTTCGATTAGAAGACCAATTCAACATCCTGTGGGGCGTGGCCAATTCGATTCAAATTCCGACTCATGAGTTGAAAGGTAAATGTGCAGTACCAGGACTGGACCAATGCAAAATATTCCCAAACATCCAAAGAGCTTTAGGAAGTTACCAAACCTGAGCTGAAGCCTTGCATGTGATCATTTATTTTCATTGAAAGCCACCACTTTTAAAGGGATAGTTCACCCAAAAATGGAAATTCTATAATTTACTTGCCCTCATGTTGTTATAAACCCATTTTACATTCTTTCTTCCATGGAACACAAAAGGAGATGTTAGTCTCAGTCACCATTCACTTTCATTGCATCTTTTTTCAATACCAAGTGAATGGTGACTTAGGCTAACATCCTGCCTATTTTTATTTTTGGATTAACCATACCTTTAAGACATTTTATATAGTAAAACTGACTTATAGCATATATTATATTGTTTTTAATATTGTTTAACATCATATACAGTATATATATATATACACACACAGACTGGCGGCCAAAAGTTTGGAATAATGGACAGATTTTGCTCTTATGGAAAGAAATTGGTACTTTTATTCACCAAAGAGGCATTCAACTGATCACAATGTATAGTCAGGACATTAATAACATGAAAAATTACTATTACAATTTGAAAAAAAATGTTCAGAACTTCTTAAACTACTTAAAAGAGTTCTCATCATAAAATCCTCCACGTGCAACAATGATCCTTGTTATTCTAGCTGTCAGTTTGTCCAGATACTCAGGTGACATTTCACCCCACACTTCCTGTAGCACTTGCCATAGATGTGACTGTCTTGTCGGGCACTTCTCACGCACCTTACAGTCTAGCTGATCCCACAAAAGCTCAATGGGGTTAAGATCCAGAACACTCTTTTCCAATTATCTGTTGTCCAATGTCTGTGTTTCTTTGCTACTCTAACCTTTTCTTTTTGTTTTTCTGTTTCAAAAGTGGCTTTTTCTTTGCAATTCTTCCCATAAGGCCTGCACCCCTGAGTCTTCTCTTTACTGTTGTACATGAAACTGGTGTTGAGCGGGTAGAATTCAATGAAGCTGTCAGCTGAGGACATGTGAGGTGTCTATTTCTGAAACTAGAGACTCTGATGTACTTATCCTCTTGTTTAGTTGTACATCTGGTCTTCCACATCTCTTTCTGTCCTTGTTAGAGCCAGTTGTCCTTTGTCTTTGAAGACTGTAGTGTACACCTTTGTATGAAATCTTCAGTTTTTTGGCAATTTCAAGCATTGTATAGCTTTCATTCCTCAAAACAATGATTGACTGATGAGTTTCTAGAGAAGGCAGTTTCTTTTGTGCCATTTTTGACCTAATATTGACCTTAAGACATGCCAGTCTATTGCATACTGTGGCAACTCAAAAACAAACACAAAGACAATGTTAAGCTTCATTTAATGAACCAAATATCTTTCAACTGTGTTTGATATAATGGCAAGTGATTTTCTAGTACCAAATGATCAATTTATCATGATTACTCAAGGATAAGGTGTTGGAGTGATGACTGCTGTCTAGATTTGATCCAAAATGACTTTTTTCAAATAGTGATGGTGCTGTTTTTTACAACAGTAATGTCCTGACTATACTTTGTGATCAGTTGAATGCCACTTCCTTCCAAAACAACAAAATCTGTACATTATTCCAAATAGTGTATGTATATATACATTCTATATCTTTCAGTCAACAAAACTCTTGCTGTTTTTAAATACATTGTTCATACATGGAAGGATCTCGCCCTCTTGTGGGCACAACAAGTTAAGTGGATTGTTTAATCCAGTTTATGCTTGTGGGGTCCAAAAGTCTGGAACCACTAATGAAAATGCTGCTGTTTTGTATTCTTTTCTAACATTCCAACATTTCAACATTTTCTTAAGTGTTTATTATCTTGCCCTATTGCTTCTATGACAGCATGCACTGGAGCTGACATGACCAAACCTGAAAATCATGTAATCCAGCATGATTTGAGAATGTTCAAAAGAGCTTCTTGCAATGGAAGCAAGGAAATCTGACCATCTGCACAAAGGAGTTCACTTGGTCAATGACACAAATTTGCTTATATTTGAATAGTGACCTAGAAATGGTGCAGAATCTGACATATTTCGTAATTATTTTACATCACTATGTTACTTTCGAAAAAGATATTTAGAATGAGCTTTAAGGTGTATTAGGCTAACTGCTCAAATGCACATTTTAACTTCCAAAAATGAAATGTGAGTTAACAGCAGAGGGACTGTATTTTTCCACAGCAGCAGCGAGTGATGCAGGAGGCACAGAGAGAGTCAAGAAGCATGGGAAAGGGCAGCTGAACTGAGACACTGAAGAGGAACAGACTCAGTCTCTTGTTCCAGTTTCTGCTCATTTCCACAGACCAACCTAGAGCTACACAAACTGGAGGACGACAAGTCTTTGGCCATGACATGCACCTGCAGGACGAATGTTGTTTAAAGGTCAACTTGTATTTCATGTAGACCTATATTTGTTTCCTAGACAACAGTGGTGCAAATGCAGCAACTCACATGCCTCACGTTTTTGAAGTGTTGTTCAAGGTTAGCGTATACCATAAAATAACAAAATAAACAGGTGTGACTGTGGAAGTGAGGTCTGAACATAAGAAGCTAAAATCATTGTCTGTGTTTTGGATCTTTCACCTATTTGAGGGTGGGTACAATGGGGCTAAAGGCTCACCGAAGTAAACAGAACTTTTGATTTTATTATCTCCTAAAACACTTTTGAATACTACTATTCTGATGCTAGTGAAACTTTGTAATACGGCACTTTTGTACCACTGTCTCCTTAAGATGATTCGCTTATGTTTTGTAAAAGATGATGCCTCTTTTGTAAGTCGCTTTGGATAAAAGCGTCTGCCAAATGAATAAATGTAAATGTAAATGTCAACAAAAACAACCACAGAACTTTTCTAAACACCTGTTTGCACTATGCACTGCAAAATGGTCCTGATCCAAGGTTGACTTTGAGGTCTTTTGATCTAACATTTACTTATTTCAATGTTTGAAATTTATATAGCTAATGAGAATTCCTGAAATGATCACATTTATTTATTTCCTGTTTTGTTCAAGGTGATTAAATCAAAAGTTTTTCATGCCCAATAGGTGAAAGGATAGTATTTGGGGAATGCATCAACTCTTCGACTACAAACTCTTCAGACATGTTTAGTAAGTTCTGTTCTCTGTTTTGTGTGCAGTTGTGTTGTCACTATCGCTGTGGCAGACCTGTTTTTAGATAAACAAAACAAGTTTTCGCTTGAACGCCCCAATGATTCGAGGGGGCTGTGTGAACTGTTGCTCTCGTGCCCTATCATGAGCGCACACAGGAGATCAACGGTCAGTGAATATTTTCACTAAATAATACATTAGATGTCATTTTGTTTCTCACCAAACCTTATCGTATGCTTTCATAACAATCATGAGTCTCGTGGAATAATTTATTAGACTTCTGAATTATACTTTTGTGTTCTTTTGAAGCTTGAAGTGTTGGTCATCATAAACGTTGTGTTGGTCTTTGTATGACATCACTGAGCACAACATTTTTTCACAATTTCTCCCTTTGTGTTCAGAAAAAGACAGAAAGTCATATAGGGTTATAACAACACAGGAGTGAGTAAACAATGACTGAATTTTCATTTTTGGGTGAACTAATCCTTACATTTACATTTTTGCTTATAACTCAGATGTAACTCAGATTATAGTTTTTTTTATAGTGGTGGGAATTTTGATTCGTTCCAGTGAGTCAAGCCTTTTGAATCCGTTTACCAAAAAAAGATTCGTTCAATCAACATTTTACATCAGGATGTAGCGACAAATGGGAAACTTTCCATTTAAAAATAATCATCCATCCCTATTCTTCATAGACTTTACCATCCACTATGAGAGCTTTGAAGGACTGAAAGAAACTGTGTTAAAATACTATCTTCTATCCCAGCTTAATATGCAGAGACAGCTATAAGTAAGCTCCTCAGAGGTACATTTTCTTGAAAACTGTAAACACTGTGTCTCTGTGGGGCTATAGAAATTCTTGTGTTCGTTTTAAAGTCCAGCTTAGACCCGCCCCAACAACGTTATTCAACCAATGGCGTGAGTTGGGGGTGGGACATTCTGACTGTACTTAGAAACCTGTTTTGAAAACAGTATTTATTTTTGCAATTCCATTCAGTGGCACTAGTGTTGCAGGAATTACACTCTTCAGCTGAATCTTACCCTTACAGCATGACTATTGTGATTGTTTTCCGAAGGCATTCCTCCGAAGGCATTATTTATGCCGTTTGGAACGCAACTCGAAATCGGAAAAGGTGAATGAGTACGATTCGTTCACTTGAAAGATTCCTGTCGTGTACAAAACACTTCTGGGCATATGCTGAAGTAAAGCAATTGGACCAAACGATATGACAAACAGTAGCCTACATAAAATGTGTGTGCATGTTTGTTGTATGTTCTGGGGTTAAACAAATAAAACAAAACAAACACAAAACTAACACTGACCAGCCAAACTACCGTTTTTGTTCTTCAAAAACAAGTACTGCTCACGTTTATTGACGGTGGAGGATCATTTGCAACTACTGTGTTGGACATTGAACCACGGATTGACATAATGCGCTCTCAGAAACAGGCTCAAACGTCAAACTGAAAATGAGAAGTGAAGGTCTATAGTTAATATACTGTGTTTATAATTTAAATATTATGTCAAGGGTGTTTGCATGCATTTGTTTCTCAATTGATTTTGAATTGAGGGATTGTAGGGGAAGCATGTTCATAGAAGACTAGAGAGGGCGTATGTCCTGATTTTTTACATTTTTATAATTATTATTAAGAACGCTACAAAAAGAATTGCCAACATATAACAATAGGGTAAAAATAAGTAAAGTAATTATACGAAAGTGAATACGAAAGTTGCAGTGTTTGTATTGCTTTTATATTTTACTCTTCGATATCGTTTCCAGGTAGGCTATGTTTTAATTAAAATTACAGGCATTTGGGGGCCTGTGTAGCTCAGTGGTAAAATACACTGGCTATCACCCCTGGAGTTCGCTAGCTCGCTAGTTCAAATCCCAGGGTGTGCTGAGTGACTCCAGCCAGGTCTCCTAAGCAACCAAATTGGCCCGGTTGCTAGGGAGGGTAGAGTCACATGGGGTAAACTCCTTGTGGTCGCTATAATGTGGTTTGCTCTCGGTGGCGCACGTGGTGAGTTGAGCGTGGTTGCCACGGTGCGTGGCGTGAAGCCTCCACACTTGTCTCCATGGTAACGCACTCAACAAGCCACGTGATAAGATGTGCGGGTTGATGGCCTCAGACGCGGAGGCAGCTGGGATTCGTCCTCCACCACCCAGATTGAGGTGAATCACTACGCAACCACAAGGACTTAAAAGCACATTGGGAATTGGGCATTCCAAATTGGGAGAAAAAGGAAAAAAAAATAAAAATTACAGGCATTTTTTTCCCAGTCTATTTAACATTGTGTATATAATAGCAAGCCATTATTATAATTAAATCACATGTAAGTACACATTTTTCATCATCATCATCAGTTGAAATACATTTTCAAGCTTCTATTTCTTCAAAATAAATAAATAATAATAATAATATTTTTTATAATTGTATAATAATTTTTATTTATATGGGATGCTTCCTCTTGGAAATAATTGAATTTCAAAATGCCACATATCCATATTCAAGCTTTCAAAATGTATAAACAATTAAAGTTTTTTTTTTTTTTTTTTGCTTCATTATTTGATTAATTGTACTTCTTAAAGCATTCCATTTGGTTTAAATTCATTCATTTCTAATTTCTTAGTTTGCACTGTTATTCTATTCTCATATATTTTCCGTGTCATTTTATATTTGAATTTTTTAACTATTTTGTTAGCCTACTTGTGTACAGTGTTGAAAAGTAACGGAATACATGTAACGGGATTACGTATTTAAAATACAAAATATAAGTAACTGTATTCCACTACAGTTACAGTTTAAATCATTGGTAGTTAGAGTACAGTTACATTCAAAAAGTATTTTGATTACTTCATATTGCATTGTCATTTAATTTAATATTTAGTCTATTTAGTTGGAAAACATTTATCCATATAAATGATGCGATTCGAGGAACGTTTGAACAGCGGTGAAACACTTTCTTATGATGTGTTACATTCATACGAGCAGACAGAGAAGTACGTTTGAAGTAAGTTTGGAGTCAAATTAAATGTGTAAATTGTCATGTGAACATTTAGCTTTATGCTAAGCTAAAATGCTATTTCTAGCCATTTTACATGCACCTGTTACAATCATATTTTTTTTTATCAAGAAATTCCACATTAGACATTTGACATTGGGGAAAAAATCGTATTCTCAATGAGGTAGTCTTGTTTTAGATTTATTTATTTTTTATTATTATTATTATTTTTATTTTATTTTTTTCAGGGAATGTATTTTTGATATGTTTATTTTGTCTTACTGTACTGTAAGATTTTTTTTGTAGTCTAAACAAGTGAAAAAATGTACCAGTGCTGAAGAAGTAATCCAGACTATGAGCTGAATTGGGTGTGTCAGATAACGGAGATACACTATATTGCCAAAAGTATTCGCTCACCCATCCAAATAATTGAATTCAGGTGTTCCAATCACTTCCATGGCCACAGGTGTATAAAATGAAGCACCTAGGCATGCAGACTGCTTCTACAAACATTTGTGAAAGAATGGGCCGCTCTCAGGAGCTCAGTGAATTCCAGCGTGGTACTGTGATAGGATGCCACCTGTGCAACAAGTCCAGTCGTGAAATTTCCTCGCTACTAAATATTCCACAGTCAACTGTCAGTGGTATTATAACAAAGTGGAAGCGATTGGGAATGACAGCAACTCAGCCACGAAGTGGTAGGCCACGTAAAATGACAGAGCGGGGTCAGCGGATGCTGAGGCGCATAGTGCGCAGAGGTCGCCAACTTTCTGCAGAGTCAATCGCTACAGACCTCCAAAGTTCATGTGGCCTTCAGATTAGCTCAAGAACAGTGCGTAGAGAGCTTCATGGAATGGGTTTCCATGGCCGAGCAGCTGCATCCAAGCCATACATCACCAAGTGCAATGCAAAGCGTCGGATGCAGTGGTGTAAAGCATGCCGCCACTGGACTCTAGAGCAGTGGAGACGCGTTCTCTGGAGTGACGAATCACGCTTCTCCATCTGGCAATCTGATGGACGAGTCTGGGTTTGGCGGTTGCCAGGAGAACGGTACTTGTCTGACTGCATTGTGCCAACTGTGAAGTTTGGTGGAGGGGGGATTATGGTGTGGGGTTGTTTTTCAGGAGCTGGGCTTGGCCCCTTAGTTCCAGTGAAAGGAAATCTGAATGCTTCAGCATACCAAGAGATTTTGGACAATTCCATGCTCCCAACTTTGTGGGAACAGTTTGGGGATGGCCCCTTCCTGTTCCAACATGACTGCGCACCAGTGCACAAAGCAAGGCCCATAAAGACATGGATGAGCGAGTTTGATGTGGAAGAACTTGACTGGCCTGCACAGAGTCCTGACCTCAACCCAATAGAGCACCTTTGGGATGAATTAGAGCGAAGACTGCGAGCCAGGCCTTCTCGTCCAACATCAGTGTCTGACCTCACAAATGCGCTTCTGGAAGAATGGTCAAAAATTCCCATAAACACACTCCTAAACCTTGTGGAAAGCCTTCCCAGAAGAGTTGAAGCTGTTATAGCTGCAAAGGGTGGGCCGACGTCACATTAAACTCTATGGATTAAGAATGGGATGTCACTTAAGTTCATATGCGTCCAAAGGCAGATGAGTGAATACTTTTGGCAATATACAGGTGCATCTCAATAAATTAGAATGTCGTGGAAAAGTTCATTTATTTCAGTAATTCAACTCAAATTGTGAAACTCGTGTATTAAATAAATTCAATGCACACAGACTGAAGTAGTTTAAGTCTTTGGTTCTTTTAATTGTGATGATTTTGGCTCACATTTAACAAAAACCCACCAATTCACTATCTCAAAAAATTAGAATACATCATAAGACCATAAAAAAAACATTTTTAGTGAATTGTTGGCCTTCTGGAAAGTATGTTCATTTACTGTATATGTACTCAATACTTGGTAGGGGCTCCTTTTACTTTAATTACTGCCTCAATTCGTCGTGGCATGGAGGTGATCAGTTTGTGGCACTGCTGAGGTGGTATGGAAGCCCAGGTTTCTTTGACAGTGGCCTTCAGCTCATCTGCATTTTTTTGGTCTCTTGTTTCTCATTTTCCTCTTGACAATACCCCATAGATTCTCTATGGGGTTCAGTTCTGGTGAGTTTGCTGGCCAGTTAAGCACACCAACACCATGGTCATTTAACCAACTTTTGGTGCTTTTGGCAGTGTGGGCAGGTGCCAAATCCTGCTGGAAAATGAAATCAGCATCTTTAAAAAGCTGGTCAGCAGAAGGAAGCATGAAGTGCTCCAAAATTTCTTGGTAAACGGGTGCAGTGACTTTGGTTTTCAAAAAACACAATGGACCAACACCAGCAGATGACATTGCACCCCAAATCATCACAGACTGTGGAAACTTAACACTGGACTTCAAGCAACTTGGGCTATGAGCTTCTCCACCCTTCCTCCAGACTCTAGGACCTTGGTTTCCAAATGAAATACAAAACTTGCTCTCATCTGAAAAGAGGACTTTGGACCACTGGGCAACAGTCCAGTTCTTCTTCTCCTTAGCCCAGGTAAGACACCTCTGACGTTGTCTGTGGTTCAGGAGTGGCTTAACAAGAGGAATACGACAACTGTAGCCAAATTCCTTGACACGTCTGTGTGTGGTGGCTCTTGATGCCTTGACCCCAGCCTCAGTCCATTCCTTGTGAAGTTCACCCAAATTCTTGAATCGATTTTGCTTGACAATACTCATAAGGCTGCGGTTCTCTTGGTTGGTTGTGCATCTTTTTCTTCCACACTTTTTCCTTCCACTCAACTTTCTGTTAACATGCTTGGATACAGCACTCTGTGAACAGCCAGCTTCTTTGGCAATGAATGTTTCTGGCTTACCCTCCTTGTGAAGGGTGTCAATGGTTGTCTTCTGGACAACTGTCAGATCAGCAGTCTTCCCCATGATTGTGTAGCCTAGTGAACCAAACTGAGAGACCATTCTGAAGGCTCAGGAAACCTTTGCAGGTGTTTTGAGTTGATTAGCTGATTGGCATGTCACCATATTCTAATTTTCTGAGATAGTGAATTGGTGGGTTTTTGTTAAATGTGAGCCAAAATCATCACAATTAAAAGAACCAAAGACTTAAACTACTTCAGTCTGTGTGCATTGAATTTATTTAATATACGAGTTTCACAATTTGAGTTGAATTACTGAAATAAATGAACTTTTCCACGACATTCTAATTTATTGAGATGCACCTGTAGGTATACAAAATGTGCAGTGTAGGGGCCTCCTGGAACAGGGTTGGGAACCACTGATCCTAAATATTTAGATTACATTACTGACCTTGAATAATTTAACAGAATATGTTACAAATGACATTTTACAGCATGTATAATGCAGGGTTGCTGCAGAGTTTTTAAAATCAAATGTAAGACTTTTTAAGACCGTTTTTAGAATTGGTAGCCAATATTAAATGTTCCTTCCTGTGATGGGGAGGGCCAGACAGAGACTACAAGAGTCCAAATTTAATTCAATTCCAGATGCACTTTATGGGGGGATTTGATTCATACTGTGGAACTTTGAACTTTGAAATACATCAGGGACTCTTATTTTGAAATGTCTGCACTTCACTGTTTCCAGCTGCTCATTCAAACAAATAAGGCAGTGGTTCCCAATCACTGCCCAATCAACTTTTACTCACCCTCGTCATTCAAAATCAGTACTACTTTTTTCATCCGTGAAACAAGACTGAGGGAAGAGACTTAACTTAATTTGTTTACCAAAATAAACATTACACTTTTCTAACTTGGATTGCCCTTGTTGGGATCGCAGTTTTGCGTTTTGCACTTTTGATGCTTAAAACAATTACATTTATCGTATAACATCATAATTACTTTTGCTGTTATGATTTACAGTGTTATCTGAACAAGACACAGCATGAACCGCCACTATTTTGCATTACATACCAATTAATGTTAAAGGGAAACAACTTTACCGCAGTGTTGGAGCGGAAGCTTTCTGAGCGTTGAGAGGATATTGCAAAATGCGCTTTCTCAAACATCCCTGTGACTATGGAGAAGAGTCAGTTTTAACTATAGCCTTTGTGGTCTTCAGGGTCTCTTTCAGACATGCAGTTGTGTTTTTGTACTCTGATACATTACTGAAGAACATCACGCGTGTTTACTGAAGGGCTTAGAAAGTGTGCAAACTGAAAGTAAGACATTTTAGAAGCAAGAGATGAATGACAATATGTGTCCTGTTATATTTGTATTATTATTATTTTGGTTTATTCATGACTTAACTGGGTTTAGTTGCTGAGTAGTTTTCCCAAGGTTTCCTCCTATCTATCTATCTGTCTATCTATCTGTCTGTCTGTCTCACACGATCTCCTATCTGTCTGTCTCACACAATCTCTATCTGTCTGTCTGTCTGTCTGTCTGTCTCACACTATATCTATCTATCTATCTGTCTGTCTGTCTCACACAATCTCCAATCTGTCTGTCTGTCTGTCTCACACGATCTCTATCTGTCTGTCTGTCTATCTCACACGATCTCTATCTGTCTGCCTGTCTGTCTCACACTGTCTCCTATCTGTCTGTCTGTCTGTATCACACTATATCTATCTGTCTGTCTCACACTATCTCATGTCTGTGTGTCTGTCTCACATGATCTCTATCTGTCTGTCTGTCTGTCTCACACTATCTCCTATCTGTTTGTCTGTCTCACACTATATCTATCTGCCTGTCTGTCTCACACAATCTCTATCTATCTGACTGTCTGTCTGTCTCACACTATATATATCTGCCTGTCTGTCTCACACTATCTCCTATCTGTCTGTATGTCTGTCTGTCAGTCTGTCTCACACTATATCTATCTGTCTGTCTCACACTATCTCCTATCTGTCTGTCTGTCTCACACGATCTCTATCTGTCTGGCTGTCTGTCTCACACTATCTCCTATCTGTCTGTCTGTCTGTCTGTCTCACACTATATCTATCTATCTATCTATCTATCTATCTGTCTGTTTGTCTGTCTCACACTATCTCCTATCTGTCTGTCTGTCTCACACTATATCTATCTGTCTGTCTCACACTATCTCCTATCTGTCTGTCTGTCTGTCTGTCAGTCTGTCTCACACTATATCTATCTCTCTGTCTGTCTCATACTATCTCCTATCTGTCTGTCTGTCTGTCTCACACTATATCTATCTGTCTGTCTGTCTCACACAATCTCTATCTATCTGTCTGTCTGTCTGTCTCACACTATATCTATCTCTCTGTCTGTCTCATACTATCTCCTGTCTGTCTGTCTCACACTATCTCCTATCTGTCTGTCTGTCTGTCTCACACTATATCTATCTCTCTGTCTGTCTCATACTATCTCCTATCTGTCTGTCTGTCTGTCTCACACTATATCTATCTGTCTGTCTGTCTCACACAATCTCTATCTATCTGTCTGTCTGTCTGTCTCTCTGTCTGTCTCAGACTATCTCTATCTGTCTGTCTGTCTCTCTCACACTATCTCTGTCTGTCTTTCTGTCTCAGACTATCTCTTTCTGTATGTCTGTCTCACACTATCTCTATCTGTCTGTCTGTCTGTCTCACACTATCTCTATCTGTCTCTCTATCTGTCTGTCTGTCTATCTATCATCTATCTATCTGTCAATAAATTTATTAAACAAATATAAATGTATAATGTCCTAAGTCCTAAAAAGACGGTTCAACGAATACATTATAAACCAAACAGCACCTTGTGATTATTGCAAAAAAAAAAAAAAAAAAAAAAAAACCCTGTTAAAAAACTGCATAATAAATAAAACCCGATTTGACCTGTTTCTCACATGCAAAGTAAAAAGCAAACCGTGCAGAAAAAAACTTCATTTAAAGTTCTGTGTTAACTTGGTATTGCACTTGTAAGCAAATATGCAATAAAACACTGTTATTTTACAAAAAGTTTATTTTTTATTTATTTTTTTATATATATATTTTTTTTATATTAACAATTAACTGTCTGACTATCTATATTGTCTGTCTATCTGTCTCACTTTGTATTATCTATCTATCTATCTGTGTATACTTATTACATATTCATATTCTTAGTTTTTGGTTTTTGGCAATTCGCATTCTTCATGCATATCTCCACCTACTGGGAAGGGAGGAGAGTTTGTAGTGAAAAAGGACTTAAATATTGACCTGTTTCTCATTTGAACCTATCATATTGCTTCTGAAGACATGGATTAAACCACTGGAGTCATAAGGATTAGTTTTATGCTGTATTTATGTGCATTTATGAGGCACCCACACAGATAACCCCCCCCCCCCCCCCACGGTCAACCACTTTGGGGGCGTGTTGAAGCGGGTTTCGCCCAAGACACCATTTGTGCTCTCTGGCGACATCTGTGGTTGTAAATTAAAATTGCAAGCAATTTGCGGAAGCACACTTTACGTCAGTCGTGTTTCGGCACTGCTCTTCTGTTGGATGAATCTCATGATTTGAGTTTACCTGGACATCGCCTGTGTGTGATCATGACTGGGAGATATTCAGAGCCGGAATCAGAACATGTGATTTTCTTGTTTATATTATATTATTCAAGTAAACATTTAAAACTGAAATATTACTTGCTTTGATGAAGATAAAAAAACACTCCAATTTACATATTTTGAGTTAGGATATGACCAAAATCTTATATCACATTATGAGTAATTCTAAATCGTGATAACGATATATATCCCGATATAGTAAAAAAAATTCTGGAAAACCAATAAAAATCGTTAACATAATAAATAACCATATTGTAATGACTATTTTTGAAAAATCTAGTCAGTGAAATAAATACTTTTTAAATGAAAACTACTTCCTCTTATATCATGTTCTCTTTATTTAAAAGTTAAAAATAAAATAAATGCATATCACATAATTTTAGAAAAAAATACACAACGAAAATGACACGTCTTGCTGAAAATAAATGTAAAATATATTTATAAACACTTCTTGCAAAAACAAAAATAAAAAAAGATGGAATTAATGCGGAGCGCATCTTTTGGCTTTCATAATATTCTTCAGCATGCTTCATTTTAAGGTGGTAAAGCAGATTGTTTGTATTACCACAAGTGATTATCGTCACGTGACAGTTTGCAGATTCAGTTTTTCGAATCTGTGTCAGCTGTAGTAAACCAGTTGTCGCACCTGTTTTAATAACAAACTGCCCTTCATTTTCTTAACTTTTCTTTTGATCACATCAGCAAAAATTCATCAAATGATGGAGACGTACAGATGTGCGGTGTAGTCAAGCGCACCTCGGCATGTTAAAGATATGATCCAGGTGTCTGGATCACAGTGATGCTGTCCCGGCAGAGTGTGTCAGTCAGATCATGGTGGACTTCTGCATCCTCCGCTATAAAGCGCTCAGCCACTGCATAATTCTGTTAAACCAGCGTGCGCAAATAACCGGCAAATTCATTCCCCGCTCAAGCCTGATTTCAGTTTCATGTCAAGCATGCCCACTGATAGATACAGTCATGCTGCGCTCATGGATATTACATATTGTGATATAAACTATACAGTAAAATCTCTGTCCATTGACACTTTATATCGTTGCCACAATAGCAGGTAAACAACTTCGCCAAACATGCAGTATAACAGATAAACATCCATCCAGTCTGCAGATATGCTGTGAACTGTGTGAGTATGACTGAACTGAACTGAACAGTGTAGTTTCTTCAGCTGGAAAATGTGACGGCTGGTGCTTCTTTCCTGTTGTGCAGACATGACGTAATGACGCAAGAATGAACGTCATAAGCCAGTGATTTCACAGCAAGTAGAATTCAATGAAGCTGTCAGCTGAGGACATGTGAGGTGTCTATTTCTCAAACTAGAGACTCTGATGTACTTATCCTCTTGTTTAGTTGTACATCTGGCCTTCCACATCTCTTTCTGTCCTTGTTAGAGTCAGTTGTCCTTTGTCTTTGAAGACTGTAGTGTACACCTTTGTATGAAATCTTCAGTTTTTTGGCAATTTTCTAGCATTGTATAGCCTTCATTCCTCAAAACAATGATTGACTGATGAGTTTCTAGAGAAAGCTGTTTCTTTTTTGCCATTTTTGACCTAATATTGACCTTAAGACATGCCAGTCTATTGCATACTGTGGCAACTCAAAAACAAACACAAAAACAATGTTAAGCTTCATTTAACGAACCAAATAGCTTTCAGCTGTGTTTGATATAATGGTAAGTGATTTTCAAGTACCAAATTAGCAATTTAGCATGATTACTCAAGGATAAGGTGTTGGAGTGATGGCTGCTGTCTAGATTTGATCAAAAATGACTTTTTTCAAATAGTGATGGTGCTGTTTTTTACATCAGTAATGTCCTGATTATACTTTGTGATCAGTTGAATGCCACTTTGGTGAATTAAAGTACCAATTTCCTTCCGAAACAGCAAAATCTGTACATTATTCCAAACTTTTGGCCACCAGTGTATATCTGGGAACAAATAAGTTGGCTCTGAAAAACTGCTTTTGTTTTGTTCCCAATCATGCCAACTGTATCTGAGAACATTTTTGTGTTGATACAACAAAGCAATTCAAAGTTATAGCATTAAAAAATAATTTATCAAAGTGTCCAAAAACATCTCCATACAAATAAAACATAATAATTGTACATAAGAACTAATTACACATGCAAACACAACAATGACTAAAGGTTTGCATAGCATGCAGACGTGATTTTAGTAATGAGATTTCACAGAATGAGTTTCATTCTGTGTCATTTGAGTCATCATTGAGTCTGTGTCATGTATTTGGCGCCATCTCCTGGTGGTCATATGTAACATTGTGCTTCATGTGGATTATCTAATGATCTTTGCATCTGATTACCTTGTTTGTGGGTTCGTTTGAAAGATAATCACCTCCTGTAAGTAATGGTATGTGGTATTTTATGTTCTGTTTAATTTTTGTGAAGTTATAAGCAAAAACGCGGCATATAAGCAACACTAACTTAATATTTAATAATTGTCAAAGACATTTACTTAGCTATTACTTGCTATATTTTTGTCTGTGATTAAAACAAATAGGCTGGTTGTATTCTACTCTTTAAGAGCTTTCCAACAACAAATGACAAATGGCCGTTTCATCAGTTTGATGTTTTTATCGATTACAATAATATATACAGTGCAATTTGTTTTTAATAAATTATCAAAATGGAACACTTCTGATTTGTCTGCAAATCTCACAGCACTTGTTCAGTTTTGGTCATAATGTCTACATGCATTGTAAAGTAGAGCTTCTAAACTTTCAAACAGCACCTATTTTGTATTGGTCAAGACTGTAGTTGTTAATATTTTGATTAGCATTTTTGCTTTCAGTGAGGACGGACAAATTATGTGACACCGGAAAGTAATGTCGGTCCTGGTGAGGACACAGTGTAAGGGGCCCTTCAAACCGAATGCGTTCTTGCATTAAAAAAAGCTAAACAGTGCAAACAATAGAAAAGAATGTAAACTGAGAAGCTGTTTTAACAAAAAAATATGCAAAAAAACAAAAACAAAACAAAAACAGCGAGACTAATGCATCTAGTGCATGTTTACAGTACAAAGAACAAAAAACAACTGAAAAACAGCACAGATGGACAAAAAAACACATTCAGTGTGAATGGCTCCTAACAGTTATTGGCTTATTTAGAGTTGGACGAGGTGTCTTTTTTGACCTATTCATTTAAAAGGATCGACTATGCCACATACTGTTGTCTCTTGTGTGAAACTATCAATATACAATAAAAAGCAATATTAAATAAAGCATTGCAATAGAAATATGTGTTCCTCTCTCAATTGCATTCATTTCAGACTGCAAACTCACAATTCAGATTAAACAATTTATTTTGTCATGGTGCTGTAGATTCAGTAGCAGTGAAGTAAAAACTATCAGAGTATTTTAGTATTTGCAGACGTTCAAGAACTGTGACAGAACCGAGTGTCTTACATTTTATTCTGGATTCCTAACCCTAATGACACTAGATGAAGACAAGGCCAATAGCAAGGTTAATTTTTTTATATTTTTTTTTATTATATTTATTTATCACACATTATACATTTGCACATATACAGTGAAATTCTTTTTTTTCACATATCCCAGCTAAGCTGGGGTCAGAGTGCAGGGTCAGCCATGATATGGCGCCCCTGGAGTGGATAGGGCCAAGGGCCTTGCTCAAGGGCCCAACAGTGGCATCTTGGCGGTGCTGGGGCTTGGACCCCCGACCTTCTGATCAGTAACCCAGAGCCTTAACCGCTGAGCCACCACTGCCCCCAAATTTAGGCCGTGTACTCTTAGATTAATTGGAGGATGTTTTGTTTTTCTCTTTTAAGGTGTGAACACTTATTTTCCCTCCTGAAACTCCATGTTTTATGCTGAGCAAACACATCATGTTCCTCTCTAGAATACTCTTTTAAAGAACAAAAACTATTGTGCTAGAATGACAGGGCAGTTTTAACCTCGTTTTTTTTCCCCTCTAGAGTTGCACTGGCTGTTGTTTGTATTCCAACTTCAGATCTAGTCAGCACTTCCCATATCTGTGTGTTTGGTAGAGAAGTGAAAGTTGAAATTCTCAAAGTATTTATACACTTAAAGCGTGCTTAAGCTTTGCAAGTTACGAAATTCAGTCATTGAAAGGGAATTTAATTTGCAATTTATTTCTAAATGGGACTAAACTGTTGTACACATTTTACTTTGACATTTATTCTCATCTTGTGGATTTAATGAGTATTCATTATTGAAATAGTGGATTGAATAGTTTTCGTACAGATACAGTTATGAGTCATTTGCACCTCAATTTGTTTGTTTGTTTATTTATTATTATTATCAGTATTATTATTGTTATTAAAAATATATTTAATTTTTTTTAGTTTAAAACACGCATCAAGTTAGTAGAAGTGTAATCTTTGTGTGATGTTTGCGTACATAAAGTTTTGAAAAACATTTATAGCATTTTCTACAAACAAAATAAGATCATTTATTGTCTTTAAAAATGTCATAGAGTGTGACTGTCAAGTAAAAGGTATTAAAATATTTTCATCTTAAATACATGTGACTGTACCATGAATATCATGGATTTTTGAGTCAGGATTATCAAGAAGTTTTCTCAGTGTCTCATGACCTGAACAAAATATGCCTTTTCATAAAAATGTCAAAATATCAGATTGTTTTATTTTATACTCCAAGTCTAAAGGGCTCCTCTCTGTTTTATTTTATTATTGTTTTTCAACATAAACAACAAAACAGAAACCTTTTTGATTACACCTAGTGCTGTCAGTAGATGAAATTTTTTTAATCGCGATTAATCACAAAGTTTTGTAGTTAATCGCGATTAATCACAGATTTTGAAAGTGCTGAAATCTGAACTATATATTTCTTTTCTGGTCAAAATGCATGTATTTCCATCTTAGAAAAGAAAACAAAAGAATATGTAACAATATAATGTTTTATTAACATTTTTCAGACAATTTTTCACCTTTAGCATCAATGACAGCGTGCAGTCTTTTGTAATAGTTGTCTATGAGGCCCCAAATTCTTGCAGGTGGTATAGCTGCCCATTCGTCTTGGCAAAATGCCTCCAGGTCATGCAAAGTCTTTGGTCATCTTGCATGAACCATACGTTTGAGATCTCCCCAGAGTGGCTCGATGATATTAAGGTCAGGAGACTGTGATGGCCACTCCAGAACCTTCACCTTTTTCTGCTGTAACCACTGGAGGGTTAACTTGTCCTTGTGCTTAGGGTCATTGTCATGCTGGAAAGTCCAAGAGCGTCCCATGCGCAGCTTTCATGCAGAAGAATGAAAATTGTCTGCCAGTATTTTCTGATAACATGCTGCATTCAACTTGCCATCAATTTTCACAAGATTCTCCGTGCCTTTAGAGCTCACACACCCCCAAATCATCAGTGAGCCACCACCATGCTTCACAGTGGGGATGGTATTCTTTTCACTATAGGCCTTGTTGACCCCTCTCCAAACATAGCGCTTATGGTTGAGACCATAAAGCTCTATTTTGGTCTCGTCACTCCAAATTACAGTGTGCCAGAAGCTGTGAGGTGTGTCAAGGTGTTGTCGGGCATATTGTAACCGGGCTTTTTTGTGGCAAAGGCTTTCTGGCAACTCGACCATGCAGCTCATTTTTGTTCAAGTATCATCGTATTGTGCTCCTTGAAACAACCACACCGTCTTTTTCCAGATCAGTCTGTATTTCTCCTGAGGTTACCTGTGGGTTTTATTTGTATCCCGAACAATTCTTCTGGCAGTTGTGGCTGAAATCTTTCTTGGTCTACCTGACCTTGGCTTGGTATCAAGAGATCCCTGAATTTTCCACTTCTTAATAAGTGATTGAACAGTACTGACTGGCATTTTCAAGGCTTTGGATATCTTTTTATATCCTTTTCCATCTTTATAAAGTTCCATTACCTTGTTACGCAGGTCTTTTGACGGTTCTTTTCTGCACCCCATGGCTCAGTATCTAGCCTGCTCAGTGCATCCACGTGAGAGCTAACAAACTCATTGACTATTTATACACAGACACTAATTGCAATTTAAAAAGCCACAGGTGTGGGAAATTAACCTTTAATTGCCGTTTAAACCTGTGTGTAATTTTATAATAATAATTAATTAATAATTTTCTTTATTTATCACATTATACATTTGCACATATACAGTGAAATTCTTCTTTTTTTCACATATCCCAGCTAGGCTGTGTGTCACCTTATGTGTCTGTAACATGGCCAAACATTCAAGGGTATTTAAACTTTTGATCAGGGTCATTTGGGTGATTTCTGTTATCATTATGATTTAAAAAGGAGCCAAACAACTATGTGATAATAAATGGCTTCATATGATCACTATCCTTAAATAAAAGACAGTTTTTTTGCATGATCAGTCATATTTTCAAAATCAATGCCAAAATTTCACAATTTCTGCCAGGGTGTGCAAACTTTTGAGCACAACTGTAAATATGTTGACACAATTCAGTATTAATGTGATTCCATCACAACTGTCATTTTGATATATCGATTCGCTATTGTTTTATAATAATAGAATGTATATATTTTCTATATAACCAAGTTACGTTACACTAATGAATGGAGCTTTTTGCATTATCTTGAACATTGTCTAGCATTCATTTCATGTGTTATTGTAGTTTACCTTGCTGAATAATTACAGATTAACATTGGCATTAACCTGACTTTTAGTATAAAGAGAAGATCGTTGGAATTATTTGAAAGTTACAAAGCAAGGTAGCTTGCAATTTGTCAGCATTAGCAGGCAAGATCAAGTTAGCTAAAATGACACCAGTCAATCCTTATGGCACTATATTTCACATGCTTTGCAGTTATGTAAGCTTACCTGTCCAATGAGAAGAACGCCAATTCAGGGTCAGTTTTGATCCACAAAACCAAACGAAGGTCCCTCCAGGAATCAAATGCCCTGCCGATGTTCAGTGTAGTTTTATCTCTAAGATAATTTTACCTAGTGTTGCAGTTTGTTGTTGCAGTTGAATAGTGGAAGAGAAGCTATTACTGTCTGAATCAAGGCTCTCGGGAGCACGCATAAACGTCACATCCTTTGGATTTTCCCGGCAAAGGCGACCCGCATCCTCCGCATGAAAATCAGTCTACAGGCTTTAATAGGCAACCTAGGAAGTCCAGGAAGGGCTCATTTTTTAAGTTGCGTTACAAGCCGTTCACCAACTGGCAAAAAAATGGCGAATTTTACATGAAAAATTTTACATATTGCACCTTTAACTATTAATTATATTATATTATTATATTATATAAATTTTTCAAGAAATATTAATAGAAGATTATACTGCACTACTCTTTATTTACTGTCTCTGGATGTTACACCACATGACATTTTTTACTTTAAGCCCCAGAAAAAATATCAAAATGTCTATGAACTCTATAAGAGGTGTATTTCTTTAATTTTGTGTTAATTCCATTTTCTATGTATTTTTGAATAATTTAAAATATCTGGACAAAAAATAAATAAATAAATAAAATAAAATGGTGTCACTTCATTGGCCCATTATTATTATAAATTAAAGTGTAAATAGACACTTTTGACTAGTGGTTGACCAAAATATCAAAAAGGCTGTTAAATCAGCCATTTGATATTTTAAATAATCAGCATTTCTTTGTGTGAACAAATTGCTAAAATGGGAAAACACTTAAAAATCTTGTTTTGTTATGATTTTTGTACCTAGTTAATATATTTGTGTGAAATCGACTAAATATTATGTTTAAAAAAAAGTTTTTTGTTTTTTTTTGTATGTACATAATTTACTGTCATATTAAATTGAAAAATATTCTATATATCGGCATTTTATCGGCCATTGACCATCCTGCTCTCGATTGTCATTCGCCATTAAAAACCCATATGCTTTCGACTAACTTCTGCAATAAAGCAGAATCTAGAATGAATCATGTAGAGTGAAAATGAGTCAATGAAATGAAGCTTTTGAACCAAGTAAAACTCAATTATAGCTCACTGAGTATGTTTGAGGTGCATCCTGAGATGCTTATTAACCAGTTTTGCCCCAATTCATCCATTTGAAAGACTTAAAAGTTACCTTTTGTAAAGAAATGTATATGTAGACAGTAGGCAATTAATGCTTGTCTACAAAACTAGTTTCAAGCTTTTATACATATTTATTTATTTATTTAATACAATCAAAAATCATGTAGAACATTAATTTAGTTAAGTGCATCCAAACAAATTCTGCACAGCTTTTATGAGAATGTGTATTATGAACTTGTATGGGACTAGTTACGGATTTGTGTAGAATTATCAGGTATTTATTATGCCTTTGTTCGCTGATTTCTAACCCTTGCCTAATAGCCTCTTTACATTTGTTTTTTCCTAACAATGAACTTATTAGGCAAAAACAAAAGATACCAATAACCTTAATAGGTTCTTATTACACTGTGTGAATGTGCAGCTTATAAGTATAAAATAAATATAGAAGGCAGAGACTTTTTTTGTTTAGTGTAAACAGCAACAAAAAGCATCTTCTTTGCACTAAGTGCAAATAGTGTTAGATGCTATTTGCACCCCTATTAAATACCACCATACACTATAGGGGCATCAACATGTTTATTGTGTTTATTTACACCAACCCCTACCACTAAACCTAACCCTAAAATAACCCTGCTTTGTTGAAATACTATATGCATACTACATGTATTATATACTTATAGGCTGCACATTCACATAGAGTGTTGAGAACCTTTAAAGGATGTCATTTGCATGATACTAGATATTGATATGTTTTGTTTTTAGCTAATTAATTCATTATGACAAAAGCAAATGTAAAGGGGCTATAAAGCAAGAATAAGAAATCAGCCAATAAAGGCTTAATAAATACTTTATAATACCAAACAAGTCACTTACAAGTGTAGTTATTAGTCAGGAATTACGGTCTAATTTATGAACCCTAAAATAAAGTTTTACCTTTTACACATATTATACTTTGTATTTTTATGAAGTATTTTTATAGTTTAATATTGAAAGTCTGGATCTGGGATAAGACTAAAACAGTCAAATCTATACATAAAAGGCATTTCAAAAGTACCAAAAATAAATGATGAAGGCCTGGTTAAAAAAAAAAAAAAAAAGTTTCCAATTCAATTATAATGAGACCCTCTTAACAAAATGAATGACATGAGATCTCTTCATTAAAAAATATATAAATAAATAAAATCAACCACGATGACGTGAAATTGACCAAAGTTGAACACCTGTATATAAACATTGAATTAAAAGATAAAGGCACAAGACTTAAATTCTTTCTCATCCCATGAATCATTAAAATAATAAAACATAAGGGGGGCTGGGTAGCTCGGCGAGTAAAGACGCTGACTACCACACCTGGAGTCGTGAGTTCGAATCCAGGGCGTGCTGAGTGACTCCAGTCAGGCTTCCTAAGCAACCAAATGGCCCACTTGCTAGGGAGGGTAGAGTCACATGGGGTAACCTCCTCGTGGTCGCTATAATGTGGTACTCACTCTCTGTGGGGCGCGTGGTGAGTTGTGCGTGCATGCTGCGGAGAATAGCATGAAGCCTCCACACGCGCTATGTCTCCGCAGTAACGCACTAAACAAGCCACATGATAAGATGCGCGAATTGACGGTCTCAGACGCGGAGGCAACTGAGATTCGTCCTCCACCACCCGGATTGAGGCGAGTCACTACGCCACCATGAGGACTTAGAGTGCATTGGGAATTGTGCATTCCAAATAGGGGAGAACATTTTTTTTTTACTTAGTCATTATCAGTGTTGGATAAGTTACTCAAAAAAACTACTACTTACATCTTCTACAGTGTAATTAGATTACTGTACTAAAAAGTAATTGCATTTCTTATTACTAATTACTTTCTAAAACCCTGATCAACCTTGACCAGATGAAAAATACAAGGATAGACATAAAATTGTTCTTTTAATTCTTTCAAATAAATCATATAAAATCAAATAAATTATTCATGAACTGGCGAATTAATTTAAGAGGGCAGCGTTAAATTAGAAAACATATATTTTAACATTAAACGTTAAATATTGATTTTAAATTCACTATTGTTTTATATAGAATTGTTCTAAAATCTATACAGTATTTAACACAATTACATCAGAAGTACCTGTAATTAAATTACTGAAAAATTAAGAGTAATACATTACTTTTTCAATGAAAAGTAATTTAATTACAGTACAACCCTGGTCATTGCATATAAGTAGTTTAAAGTATATAAGTAAAAAATAGTCTGCTGTGTGGGAGTGGGTCGTCGTTGATTTTAATTTCCATGGTAACAGCCAGGTGTACAATGCATTATGATTGGATCAGTCAAGTGCATTAAATGCAAGGTCAATTCAATCCAGTTAAAGAATACCCACACACTATCCAGATACGAAAGTCTGAAACAGACTTAAGGAGATGAGAACTGAAGACATTGAGGTTGAACGTGAGAAGGACCAAAGCTTTCTTCTAAATGTGACCAGGGATAGGTTGGTAAGTTTGATTCATAATGGGTAAAAGATTAAACATGAACAAACACGCGGGAGAGGTTGGGGAGGCCCCATGGATTTAACTGAAATGCCCAGAGGGGTGGGGGAATTCAGAAGGAGTTCAGAGTTTTATTTGTCACATGCAACTGGAGTAAAATGTTTTATACTGTGTATATATACATATATGTAAGAGCTTTAGCAGAGAAAGAGTTTAATCCATCAACCTATGCCTTATGATGCACACAGAATCTGTCAAGAATATATCTGGGTCATATTTCACATAAAATAAAAAATGAAAATGCATTTTGCCTAAAAACAAAAAACAAAATAAAAACTCTTTTTAGGACCAGTACGTTTTGTTGTATTATGACATTATATTTAATGAAAATTAAGCACCCGCTCCCCCAGCTATTATTACCGTAATATGAAAAAAATCGTATTCTCATTACTGCAATATATTTATGCAATATATATATATATATATATATATATATATATATATTGCATATATATATATATATATATATATATATATATATATATATATATATATATATATATATGCAATATATATATATATATATATATATATATATATATATATATATATATATATATATATATATATATATATTTTTTTTTTTTTTAACTGTAAAAAAAATATTTTAAATGTTTGTAGATATCATAGATAATATGTAACACTGCCTTTATGCTCTCTTATAAATTAATTATATAACAGTATTTTTACTGTTTGACATTACAGTAATGAAAATATAATGTGAATCACTATTGAAAATAACGGAAATATAAAAAATAAAAAATAAAAAAATAAAAAAAATCAAGAGTTTGAAGTCTGGATGCATTACCGAGAATATTTTTTTCTTTTAGCTATATTGGCATGAAAATAATCATAACAGTCATTTAGACTTAACTTTCCTAATGCAAAATATGTTTTTTGATTTTGGTATGTTATGTGACCTGGAAATGTTTTACATGAGATTCACCCTTCTACTGCAGCCGTCTGTTGACCAAAGGGATTAAATGAATGAAAAGGTCAGGAAAGGTTGATATATGGAGTTTCCAGGATGGTGTGCTGAGTAAACCTGATGAACAGTGGTTAAGTGTTGGCTGGTGAGGAAGATGGTGACCTTTAAACAATCTGCTGCCACTAAACACCCACTCACACTCACTGCAGTACAGGCAAAAAAAGCTGTAAACAAGCACAAGGTCAAGAAAAAATTCTTTCTATGTTTTTAAAATGACAAAAATACAGATTTAAAAATAAAGCAATTTAATGGTTTGTTGATCTTCTGTGAAAAGGTGAGACCACAGTGTTGGCTTCCTAACTTATTTACATGAGTACTGTTAGAGGTCATTCACACTGAGCATGTTTTTGCATCTGTCTGTGCTGTTTTTCAATTGTTTTTCTATGTGAACATGAACTAGACAGATGTCTTTGACTGTAACGCCTTGTCTCACTGTTTTTTTCAGCATCGCATGAAAAACATGTCTCAAGACATGCGTTCTGCTCTATTCGTAGCAGTGTTTTTTTCCCCATTGTAATAAGTTTTGCGTTCTCTCGCAATAAGTTTTGCTTTCTATCTCAGTAAGTTTTGCGTTCCATCGCAGTAAGTTTTGCATTCCATTGCAATACGTTTTGCATTCCATTGCAATACATTTTGCATTCCATTGCAATAAGTGCTGCATTCCCTCGCAATAAGTTTTGCATTTCTTCACAATAAGTTTTGCATTCCATCGAAGTAAGTTTTGCATTCCATCGCAATAAGTTTTGCATTCCATTGCAATACATTTTGCATTCCATTGCAATAAGTTTTGCGTTCTCTCGCAATAAGTTTTGCGTTTCCTCACAATAAGTTTTGCATTCCATCGAAGTAAGTTTTGCATTCCATCGCAATAAGTTTTGCATTCTCTCGCAATAAGTTTTGCGTTCCATTGCAATAAGGTTTGCATTCTCTCGCAATAAGTTTTGCTTTCTATCTCAGTAAGTTTTGTATTCCATCGCAGTATGTTTGCGTTTCCTCGCAATAAGTTTTGCATTCCATTGCAATAAGGTTTGCGTTCTCTCACAATAAGTTTTGCTTTCCATCGAAGTAAGTTTTGCGTTCCATCGCAATACATTTTGTGTTCCCTCGCAATAAGTTTGCGTTTCCTCGCAATACGTTTTGCTTTCCATCGCAGTAAGTTTTGCGTTCCATCGCAGTAAGTTTTGTGTTCCCTCGCAATAAGTTTTCCTTTCCTCGCAATAATTTTACCATGGTTGTACTACAGTAACCATATTTTAACCATGACATTTGTAATGGAATCATATTAATAATACAGCAAAATGAAAATCTTAATAGTTTATGGGTTTATGGTTTTACTCTACAAATACAATAGTTTAACTCTGGTTACTGTAGTAAAACAGTATAGCTTTACTATAGTAGTAACCATGACTGTAGTTGGCTAACCATGTTTTAACCAAGCGGAATCCATGGTTTTACTATATTAATAGTATGTAGTAACTATGAAAAGTAACCATGGTTTTAATACAGTATACTGTATCCATATTGTAATCATGGTTTTACTATAGATTAACCATAGTTAATCTTGTGGTTACTATTGCTTTACTACAAATATCATGGTTAAATTATTGTATTTGTAGTAAAACCATAATAATCACAAAATTAAGATTTTTATTACCATAGTTTTCGTTTTCCTGTATTATTACTATGGTTTCACTACGAATAACATGGTTCCCTATCTGTCACTCACTCGACGTTGGTGTCGATGTAGTGACACTAGGGGTCACTCTTGGGAGCCCGAGACACCTCTGGTCTTTGATAAAAGGCCAATGATAATTGGCGAGTGGTATTTGCATGCCACTCCCCTGGACATACGGGTATAAAAGGAGCTGGTATGCAACCACTCATTCTGATTTTTTCTTCGGAGCCGAACGGTCATGCTCATTGAGCTGAATGCTACTGTTCATTCACCTCTGCTGGATCTGACGGCGCATTTCAGCGGCTTCTCCCCCCTCTGCACTGGTGCACTGCAGAGAACGCCCCTGGGCGCTTCGGCAGAAAAACTAGAGAGTATATTTTCTGAAAGAGCATTTTCCCTCTAAAAGAGTATATATTTCTCTAAAAGAGCGCACACATGGAATGTCTTTTTAAAGACGCGTCTTTTTAAAGATGCTTTTCTGATTGTGTGTTATTCCTGGTTGTGCTCGTTATCTCTCGCCTTCTAACGGTCATGATCACTGTCTTTCGTGTCTGGGCACTGCTCACGTGGAGACAGCATTCGTGGATGGTCATGTTCTCATTGCGAGAATATGTCCATGGCAAGGTTGTGGTCGCGGCTCACCTTCGTAAGAAAGCGAGCCACACCAGAGGCTCCCACCTCGTCCTTTTACCCACGGGTATGAGGCCAGCGCGGCTAGCACTGGGGGCGATTTGGGGACCCCAATGGGACCGCCTCCGCCGGGTATCCCCCCATGGACCTCCCATTCCCCAGCACGCTCGTCTGCCCCGATCGGGCTTCTGGGTGAGTCCGCCGGCTCGTCTCACGGCGAGTTCGACCTCTTATTCGGAGCCCGCGAAAGTGATGAGCTCTCGAGCGCAGCATCGGAGAGCGGGCTCGTTCAGTCGGAAGCCTCAGCTGGGGTCCTCCCTTCGGGGTCAATTGCCCAGTCACAGGCTGATGCGGAGATGACGACATGCTTTCCCGGGCAGCCGCGAGCGTCGGTTAGAGTGGATTTCACTGCGCTTCCCTGAACCCTCGTGGCTCGGTGATTGGTTCCTGGGCTCGCGGCGCCGCTCAAAGCCACGCCCTGCCCCCGTTCCTTTCTTCCCGGAAGTGCATGAAGAGCTGACAAGGTCGCGGGAGGCACTTTTTACTGCCCGGTCCCAATCTTTTCAGCTTCCCTGCCCTCACTACCATCGATGGTGTGGCGGCCAAGGGCTATTCGGCAATCCCCCAGTGGATAAAGGTGCTCGCGGTGCACCTATGCCCGCAGAGCACTGCCACCTGGCGCAGGTGCCCAAAGCCCCCGTCCAAGGCCTGTAGGTTTAAGTCGTCTCTGACAGCCAAGGCCTACGGTGCCGCTGGACAAGCCGTCTCCGCCCTGCATGCCATGGCTCTCCTGCAAGTCCGCCAAGGCACTAAAGGAACTGCACGAGGGTAGTTCCGCCCTGGGATTGATGCAGGAACTGCACTCGGCGACCGACCTCACTCTCTGAGCGACGGAGGTCATGGCGCGGTCTCTCGTGCGGACGATGGCCACACTAGTGTTCCAGGAGCGCCACCTTTGGCTCAACCTGGTCGAGATGGGTGAGGCCAACAAGACATGATTCCTTGCTGCCCCCATTTCCCAGGCGGGCCTATTCGGCGACACCGTCGAGGACTTTGCCCAGCAGTTCTCGATGGTAGAGCAGTAGATGGATGCTAGCCAGCAAATCCTGTGCCGGCACGGCTCAAGATCCCGCACCCCGTCTACTCATCGCCAAGGGCGTCCCCCTGCGGTGACTGCACCGGCTCCGCCGCAGCCCGCCCCTTCGGCCCGGCCCCGGCATGGAGCCCACCGCAGGAAGCAGACGCCACCTGTCTCCTGGCTGCCCCGAACCCGTGAAAGGCTTCAAAGCGCCCTTGAGACGGGCGACCCAGGGACAATGAAACCCGCTGCTCTGGAGCTGGTAAGCAGATCTCCATCTTTTTGTTACCTTTTGCATTTAATTGCGCTGCATGCCCAAGTGGCTGCAGTACTCAAGAGCTCAGCAAGAGCGGTTTCCTTGTTCCCTGGGTCACGTATCTGGTGTGTATGGCCGTCATCACGACCACCGTCCACCACTCTATTTGGCAGGTTTGGCGCTTCAGCGGCAGTCTCCCGCCCCTGAGCGCCCAGCTGTGGCACAAATCCACCCCCGAAGTGACAGTCTCCATGGGCCACGAGCACAGGTCTCTTCTTCCCCTGTCCCAGGCTGTTCCGGGGATGGTCACAAGGAGCCAGGTAAGTGCTTCGATGTCCTTAGACTCAGAGCTCCGCCACGCCGCGAGGCTCCACCTGCCGGTACATCCGATGACGTTGTCCCTTTGGTCCCCCTTGCGCGGAACTTGGACGCATGGCTTGCGCTTTCCAATCTGTCACGAGGGCTGGTCCGGACCGTCCGACTCGGCTGCGCGACTCACTTCGCCGGGCATCCGCCCAGGTTCAGCGGTGTCCACTTCACCTTGGTGAAAGACGAAAACGCTGCTACCTTGCGCGGAGATCGCTACCCTCCTACGGAAGGGCACGATAGAACCTGTCCCTCCAGCTGAGATGAAGAAGGGGTTTTTCAGCCCCTACTTCATCGTACTGAAAAAAGGCAGTGGGTTGAGGCCAATCTTGGACCTGTGAGTTCTGAACTAGGCTTTACACAGACTCCCGTTCAAGATGCTGACGCGAAAACGCATTCTGGCAAGCGTCCGGCATCAAGATTGGTTCATGGCGGTAGACCTGAAGGACACGTACTTCCACGCCTCGATCCTTCCTCGACACAGACGCTTCCTGCGGTTCGTGTTCGAGGGTCAGGCGTATCAGTACAAAGTCCTCCCTTTCAGCCTGTCCCTGTCTCCTCGTGTCTTTACGAAGGTCGCAGAGGCTGCCCTTGCCCCGTTAAGGGAGGTGGGCATTCGCGTTCTCAACTATCTCAACGACTGGCTAATCCTAGCTCACTCTCGAGACGTGTTGTGCGCACACAGGGACCTGGTGCTCTCACACCTCAGCCGACTAGGGCTTTGGGTCAACTGGGAAAAGAGCAAGCTCCTCCTGGTTCAGAGCATCTCTTTTCTCAGTTTGGAGTTGGACTCAGTCTCCTTGATGGTGCGCCTTACGAATGAGCGCGCCCAGTCGGTGCTGGCCTGTTTGAAGGCGTTCAAACAGGGAACAGCGGTTCCACTGAAACTTTTTCAGAGGCTCCTGGGGCATATGGCATCCTCGGCGGTGGCCACCCCACTCAGGTTGATGCATATGAGGCCGCTTCAGCACTGGCTCCAGACTCGAGTCCCGAGACGGCCGTGGCGCCACGGGACACACCGCGTGGCCATTACGTTGGTCTGTCACCGTCTTTTCAGCCCTTGGACCGACCTCTCGTTCCTATGGGCAGGCATTCCTCTAGAACTGGTCCCCAGGCGCATCGTGGTCACGACAGATGCCTCCAAAACGGCCGAGGCACCGTTTGCAATGGGCACACAGCTGCCGGCCTCTGGATGGGTCCGCGACTGCATTGGCACATCGACTGCCTCGAGTTGTTGGCAATTTTGCTCACCCTGCGGAGGTTTCAGCCATTGATCCAGGGCAAGTATGTGTTAGTTCAGACAGACAACACGACAACGGTAGCATATGTCAACCGCCAAGGTGGTTTGCGCTATCGTTGTATGTTACAACTTGCCCGCTGTCTCCTCCTCTGGAGTCAGCAGCACTTCAAGTCGCTGCAAGCCACTCACATCCCGGGCAACCTCAACACTACGGCGGATGCGCTGTCACAACAGGTTACCCTCAGGGGAGAGTGGAAACTCCACCTTCAGGTGGTCCAGCTGATTTGGAGTCGATTCGACAGGCACAGGTGCACCTGTTTGCCTCCCAAGAATCCTCCCCACTGCCCGCTATGGTATGCCCTGACCGAGGCCTCCCTCGGCATAGATGCGCTGGCACACAGCTGGCCCCCTGGCATTCACAAATATGCGTTTCCCCCAGTGAGCCTGCTTGCACAGACCCTGTGCAAGGTCAGGGAGGACGAGGAGCAGGTCATCCTGGTAGCACCCTACTGGCCCGCCCAGACGTGGTGCTCGGACCTCATGCTTCTCGCGACAGCTCCCCCCTGGCAAATTCCCCTGAGGAAGGACCTTCTTTCTCAGGGAAGGGGCACCATCTGGCACCCATGCCCAGACCTCTGGAATCTCCATGTCTGGCCCCTGGATGGGACTCAGAAGACCTAAGCTGTCTCCCACCTGCGATGGTAGACACAATCACTCAGGCTAGGGCCTTTAAGTGGCATCTGTTTGCTAAGTGGTGTTCTTCCCGTCGGGAAGACCCCCAGAGATGAGCAGTCGGATCAGTGCTTTCCTTCCTGCAAGAGAGGTTGGAAGGGAGGCTGTCCCCTTCCACCTTGAAGGTGTACGATGCTGCCATAGCAGCACACCACGACGCAGTCGACGGTAAGTCCTTAGGGAAGCACGACCTGATCATCAGGTTCCTAAGAGGCGCCAGGAGGCTGAACCCCTCCAGGCCATGCCTCGTTCCCTCATCGGACCTCTGTAGTTCTTCAGGGTCTACAGAGAGCCCCCTTTGAGCCTTTGCAGTCAGCCGAGCTTAAGGCACTCTCCTTGAAGACTGCCCTCCTGACTGCGCTCACTTCCATCAAGAGGGTAGGTGGCCTGCAAGCGTTCTCTGTCAGCAAAACGTGCCTGGAATTCGGTCCAGGTTACTCTCACGTGATCCTGAGACCCTGACTGGGCTATGTGCCCAAGGTTCCCACCATCCCTTTAGGGACTAGGTGGTGAACCTGCAAGCACTGCCCCAGGAGGAGGCAGACCCAGCCCTGTCGTTGCTGTGTCCGGTGCGCGCTTTACGCATCTATTTGGATCGCACACAGAGCTTTAGAATCTCTGAGCAGCTCTTAGTCTGCTTTTGGTGCACAGCGGAAAGGAAGCGCTGTCTCCAAGCAGAGGATCGCCCACTGGCTCATTGACGCCATAACTATGGCATATGTCGCCTAGGGCATGCCGTCCCTGGTAGGGCTACCAGCCCATTCTACCAGGGGTGTAACGGCTCCATGGGCCCTGGCCAGGGGTGCCTCTCTAACAGACATTTGCAGAGCAGCGGGCTGGGCAACACCCAACACCTGTGCAAGGTTCTACAACCTCCGGGTGGAACCAGTTTCGTCCCAGGTAGTGGCACGCAACACAAGCGGATAAGCCCGGGATAGCTGGCCGGGTGTATCGCTTGCACATAGCGCCTTCCACCTCCCTTGGAGCTGAAGACGTGCGCCATTAATTCCCTGTAGTGTTCACAGACTTTGTTCCCTGGTTGACTTCCTCTGAGCCCTGTGGCAATCGAGTTTTCGGAGAGACTCGCTGCCGGCCCAGTACATGCGCTAACTAAGAGTCCTATTCTGGGGTAGGTGCTCTGCATGTGGCGGTTCCCTGTAAGGCTAACCCCATACGAACTATATCTTCCGCTAGTTTGTTTCCCTGCTGGCAAACTGTGTCTTCCTTGGGCAGAGCCCCTCTGCCCCAGTCTCCATGTTTGTAGTAACTCCTCCCCCATTGGGCAGGATCTACCTTGAATGCTCTCCACATGGTTGGAAAGACCATGTGATGTATTCTTCCACTTAAATATCCCCCCCTTTCTTGGGGCAAGGTGTGATCTCCGCAGTGTCTTCCCCTTAGGAGGGACCCCCCTCAGACTAGACCTGGCAGCCCAGCCGGATAATCCCCCTTCTTTTTTAGGGAGTGGAAAAAGAGAAGGGGAAAAGAGGCCACGACTGGGTTAAGCCTGTCTCTATCTTTGGGTAGTCGACTTGTCCCCAAAAAGGGCCGTTCGACACTCATAACTGTGTTGGGGGAGGTTATGTGTCGACCTGGTGTGCTGGCTATGAGGCACACAGCAAGTCTGCCCACCACACACCGCCAGTTCACGTAACACAGTTCAGCCTTGTGGCGTTTTGTATAGGGACCCCTAGTGTCACTACATCGACACCAACGTCGAGTGAGTGACAGATAGGGAACATCATGGTTATTGGTGTAACCTCCGTTCCCTGATGGAGGGAACGAGACATTGGTCCCTCCTGCCACAATGCTGAACTACCCGCTGAAATGGCCGGACCTTATATCGGCTCCTCAGCGTAAAACCTGAATGAGTGGTTGCATACCAGCTCCTTTTATACCCATATGTCTGGGGGAGTGGCATGCAAATACCACTCGCCAATTTTCATTGGCCTTTTATCGAAGACCAGAGGTGTCTCGGGCTCCCAAGAGTGACCCCTAGTGTCACTACATCGACACCAACATCTCGCTCCCTCCATCAGGGAACGGAGGTTACACCAGTAACCATGACGTTAAAATATGGTTACTGTAGTAAAACCATGGTAAATTTATTACGAGGGAACGCAATCTATTTAAAAAATAAATAAATAAATTCTGCCCTGTCCTTTAAGGGGCTCTGTAGAACGGCGCAGTAGTCAAGGCTAAAGATACAGTCTTAAGCAGATATTTTAAGTGTTCTTTCTCAGGTTTCCTACTTTGAGAACAGTTGCCCTAACATGTTAAGCAATTTTTCTTTAGATCTTTAAGTTGAGGCTTTAAAATCATGTTTCCTCTCCAGCCCAACCTTTAGAAAGCAATTTTAAAAGGTTTTACAGATAAACCTTAAAGGCATAGTTCACCCCAAAAACAAAAGAAGAAAATTAACAGCCTTGGTCACCATTTACTTCACAACATTCTGCCTAACATATATTCTTGTGTCCCATGGACAAAATAAGTAAATCAGGTTTGGAACAATATGGATGTGAGAATACCCATGGTTATATTAAAGTTGACAGAACACACAGTATTAAACATACATGTTAGACTCAACAGAGGGCAGCATTAATCATCTTTATAATACAGAATGTGTGTGATCTGTCTGATTGTGTTCTGTACTCGTGTTTGAAACATGAAAGATACTGAATGTTACTACTCACCTTCACGATATTCACAGGAACAAAAACAACTTTCAAATCAAAAATCAAAGTTTTAAGTCTTTTATAAGCTTATATTTTGTAATTATTTTTGAGGGGAGTGCAACAGTCTGGTTCTGTAAGTAAACAGCCAATTCATTTTTTTTAAACCTTTAAAAACAGAGTTGGTTGGTTTGGTTCATAGTTTATAAATATTTTGTGAAGGATTTTATGAAATTACTATAGAAAATATAAATGGGAAAAATACTTCTGGAACCAACACACTCTATATCAGCATGTTTAAAATGTTGCAACTACCTGACGTATATCATGGAGACGTTTTCCCTGCTTTTGCACTTGCAACATCTTCTGTTTATCTTTTTAAAAATGAATTTCATCAGTAACATCTTTCTTGTCTGTTTCTTTTGTCATATTTCAACAGAAATCTAAGTGAGTGCTACAAACAGGCGACAGTGTTGGTAGTTGGTAGAAGAGATGACATCAGAACACTGTGTAGGACCCAAGACGAGCATACAAAAAATCGATTCTCATGTGAATGATCTTTTCTGAAATAGCAGTGTATGCAAGGCAGCAAAGGAATAGTGTTAAAGTTTGAGGTTAGTTTAGGTTAGGTTTTTGTCTGTGATTCTTTTTAAATGAAATTGTTGTGGCACTCAGGACATTTTTGTTTCGGTTTTTTTTTCTCGGCTGTGCACAAGAATCCACCATCACCATCTTTGTAGTGTAAAGAAGACTATATAGATGATTAGATGGACTGTATGAAAGAAGACCAATTCAGTATGCAAACTAGTGCCTGACTGATATTAGCCTTTCACCGATATATCAGTATCGGCGTATATGTTTACTGATATGCGATATGCTTTAGAATTGGTGTCATAACGTATTTTTGTCGTGCTCCGACTCCATTGTTTACGGAGCTGAGCTGACGGTGGCTCTGCAGACAGGGCGGATTTAAGCGGTGTCTTCTCTGTAAGTTGCTAACTAATTTGTGAAACACATACTGGAAAGTTAATAAACAATGACCCCATCATTTTCCCTTTTCAATGTAACTAATATAACATTAACCCTGTCCCTGACAACCATGTCACTCATGTTTATCACATCTGTTTGCTGTTCACCAGCTAGTGCAGTAAGTAATGTAGCAGATTGAAAGGTAAACATCAGAGCATCTTTTCGCAGCTCAGCAGACAACGGTGCAGTGGTGGATTTTGTCTGTTGAGTGTTGATTTCATGCTATGTTGTTACCTAGTTGGTGAGACGCAGTGCTGTTCCATCTTTTACTCTCCATGACTACGAGCTTATAGCTAACTAGCTAACCACATAGCTACTTTCATTGTTGTCAGCTGAGTGGAAGCTAATGTGTAAACATGTATTCACCAAACTGTTTTGTTCAGGATTCACAGTTTGGTACCCCCTTCAACCGAACAATTCCAGTCATTGCATTCATAAAATGTAATATTTAAAAGTCTGGTTTTCCACCATTGAAAGTTTCCCCTGAACTTGTATAGCAGAATACGGTGTAACACTGCTGCCGCTGTTTATCTTGACTCGACAGGTGTAAATGCTTCTTGTTTTATAACCTGCCCCTAATTGACTGGCAGTATTAAAATAGTCAGCATTTGACTGATACTAAACATTCAAATTTATTCTTTATTTTCTCAGTGTTCATTTCTAGAATTTGTTGACAGTGTATAATAATGATGTCAAATATTCTTTGATAAAAATATTTGTTTAAGAAAGCAGCCTTCCGAGTACCTTTGCATAGACATATCAGTGCAAAATCAGTGAACAATCCACACTGAAAAGGTCTGTTTTCATTCCAGCTCAAAAATTAACTATATCGGCCACCATATTGGTAATCAGTGAATTTCCCCCTTCTAAAATCGGTATTGGTCTCAAAAATCCCATATCGGTCGGGCTCTAATGCAAACACTACAATGACGTCATCAGTTAGATTTTGAATGCTGTGCATTGTATGGTAACATTTTACATGTTAATATTATTAATTACTATAGTAATAACAATATGTAAATAAAAACACCTCTATAAAACATTTGCAGAGTAATTACATGTAGTTCATTAGTATAACTCAGTAATTACCTATTTAATAACACAGTAAAATAAACACTAAAATAAAATGTGACCCATTCAATCAATGTATGTCAGTGGGAGATTTTTAAAGTTCACTCTTACATTTCTTTAAGTACAAAGTTTACAAAAACCAAACATAAGACTGCACAAGACAAAGTTAAATGGAGTCTGTGCATCAAGTGGGTTTGGGGTGAATTTATTGCAAAAGTTTAATTCTTTTATGCTTAGAGGTACTTAGTGGTTTAGAAAAAAGCACTAACCAGAATGTTTTGAATATATATATGTACAGTGCTGTTTTACAGTTACTGTAAAGACCCAAAATGTGTATCTCCATACTAAGGCTGGGCAATATATCAAATATTTCTGATCTATTCACAGTGATTGCATCTGTGCTATAAAAATAAGCAGCAATGCAAACATTGCAATTACCATTTCAGAGCAAATACATAAATATAGAGATATAAAATAGGCAACACTTTATAATAAGGTTCTATTCATTTACATTAGTAAATTAATTCCGTTTCATGAACTAACAATAAACAATATATTTTTTCAGCATTTGTTAATCTTGGTTAATTTTACTTTATAAAAAAATACAATATGGGTCATTGTTAGTTTATTTTAGTTCATAATGCATTAACTAATGTTACCATATACTTTTTAAAAATGTATTGGAATATATTGAAGTTAACATTAACAAAGATTAATTCATGTAAAATTGTAAGTGCTGTTAATGCAACTAATCTAGTTGACTAATGTTAACTAATATTATCTTTTTGTAAAGTGTTACCATAAAATACCATTGCAAGGCTAAAAGCTTATGTTCGAATTAAGAAATTTTAGAATCAATTGTGACTCCGATTCTAGCTTGTAGGAATCGATGGAAACGAATTAAAACTAAAACTTTGAATAGCTGAATTTTTCCCAAAATCAGATTAGCATGAAGAGCAATAAAAAAGGGAGTTATTTCAATATTTTTGTGATGAGTTGGACATTTTATTTATCTCTTTTTTGTTTTCTCATTCAATCATATACAGTATTTTTTTCATCATTTAAATTAAATGTAGCTTTGAAATGCAATCAAACAGTCTTGAATGCTAGTTTAGTTATCAATCAAAACAGCATTTCAACGTGTCTGTATAAATCTTTTGAAATCTCTTATTTATATCTAAAAGGATCATCGTTCATGAAGCAGTGCCCTGTGTTTGTGGCGGGTAATGGCATTATATGGTTGACGTAATCTGGACATGGTTTAATGGATCTGAAGAGAATTTCATCTCCCAATATAAAACGGATTGCATTCATCAGAAATGCCTCAAGTGTTTACAGCATTTACTTCTGTTTGTGTGTTGAAGAGAACAGGGTGGCAATATACAAAGCACTTTAATACTAAAGATGTCCTACTTATACTGTATTGATGAATTTTGCATAACTACATAAAATGTTTATTTTTTGTTGTTTTAACCCTTTAAGCATGGATGGGCCCACGGGCGGGCCTGCCGTCAAAATATTAATAACTGCAGTCTTGGGGGCCTGGGTAGCTGAGCGAGTATTGACACTGACTACCACCCCTGGGGTCACAAGTTCGAATCCAGGGTGTGCTGAGTGACTCCAGTCAGGTCTCCTAAGCAACCAAATTGGCCCAGTTGCTAGGGAGGGTAGAGTCACATGAGGTGGATCGCGGAGAGTAGCATGAGCCTCCACATGCTGTGAGTCTCCGCGGTGTCATGCACAATGAGCCACGTGATAAGATGCGTGGATTGACGGTCTCAGAAGCGGAGGCAACTGAGACTTGTCCTCCGTCACCCGGATTGAGGTGAGTAACCGCGCCACCACGAGGACCTACTAAGTAGTTGGAATTGGGCATTCCAAATTGGGGAGAAAAGGGAAAAAAAATTTTTTTAACTGCAGTCTTGACCAACACAAAATAGGTTTAGTTTTAAAGCTTGAAAGCTCTACTTTCCAATCCATGTAGGCATTATGACCAAAACAGAACAAGAGCTTTGACATTTTCAGACAAATCAGAACTGTTCCGTTTTGATAATTTATATATATATATATATATATATATATATATATATAAATTGCACAGTATTATGTATGTATGTACTGTACGTATTATTGCAATCAGTAAAAACATTAAACTGATCAAATAGCCAAGAGTCATATGTTGTTGGAAAGCTCTTAAAGAGTAGAATATGTTGGTTTTGCTTATATGCAGCATTTTCAGTTATAACTTCATGAAAAATAAGCAGAACATAACATCTCACATACCATTATTTAGAGGATACATAGATCATTAGATAATCCACATGAAGCACAATGTTGCAAATGGCCACCAGGAGATGGCGCCAAATACATGACACAGACTCAATGATGACTCAAATGACACAGCATGAAACTCATTCTGTGAAATCTCATTACTAAAATCATATCTGCATGCTATGCAAACCTTTAATAATTGTTGTGTTTTCTTTTCAATGATATCAATCACTTGACCCTCCTTGTTTTTTTTTTTGTTTTTTTTTGGTTTGTTTTTTTGTCGAGTTACAAGCCTTTAATTTTGGGTTTACTACTGAAACAGGAAATTTAAAGGGTTAAACCTTATAGACTAGGGTGGGGCAGTATGATGGTGCATATATAGCATTCAAGAGTAGAAATGTGTCAACTGATTTTGCTATAACGTTTACAGCGGTATAAGTGCACATGCATTCATAGTATATTTTGATGAATTTGCTCACAATCTAAAATTCCACAAGATGAATTTTACAATATTTACAATAATGTGCTTTTAGAGCACGTCATTAGATTAGTTTTGCAATCCATCCTGGACTCTCGAGAGAGTATAAAACTGATGTTTTAGTAGCATTCCGGATTTAAAATTCAAAAGCAAAAATGCTATTAGAGTTGGTAAGTTCGATTCGTTTCATTGAATCAATTAATGACTATGATTAAAACTTGATTTGCGCTATCACTCAGAAATGATTAAGGAAGTGTCCTAGTGGCATTTTTCATCAAATAAAATATTGTTATTTATATATGTTGCATATGAACTAAATGGTTTAAAGTTCTGAAAACAATATTCCGGGATCAATATAAGTTTAGCTCAATCAACAGCATGTGTGTCATAATGTTGATTACCACAAAAACATTTTGACTCATCGCTCCTTTTCTTTAAAAAAAAAAAAAAAAAATAGATAAATAATTTAGAGGTTACAGTGAGGCATTTACAATGGAAGTGAATGATGTCAATTGAGCTTAACTTGTTTTAAACCTGGAATATTCCTTTAAAATATAATTATTTTATGTGTTCAAAGCCTTGACTCTTAACTACATTTTTTCTGTATTTACATTTTTTGCATTAAACTATTTGAATTTGGCAACACTGGCTGTTTGGTTAAAATTATGATTCCTCTGACATAAAAAATAAATAAATAAATAAATAAAATCACCCATTTAAGCTGTTTGTGAACAAATACATAAAAGTACAGATTTTTAAAAATTGTATATTTTGAGATATACAGCCCACCCGTAGATGACACACTCCCAATCACAATTGCAAACTAATCTAAACATTAATTGAATTTTCAAACAGTATTGCATCATTATGTCTGCTCTGTGAAAGTGTTAATGTGTCTTTTCCTTTTAAAGTGAAATTCTAGTGGATGACGGTATTTGACTGATTCACACACGCTGAGTGTCTGAGGTATCAGAGGATGATTATAATCTGAATTTCACCTGTATGATGTTCAGCTCGCGATGACTGAACACAGGTCAATTCACACTCTTCCCTGCAGATACAGGAGTTCAATTTACAATATTTGCCATTTTAAAGTTAAACTGAAACACTATTCAGAACTCCATTTCATGTTGTGCCTTAAAACACCCTTTTGCTTGTAGTAAAATCACTGTTATTTATTGCTTTATTTAACTGTGTTTAATTCATAATTACTACTCTTTGGATGTACTTCATGAAACACAATCTTTTTTCACCTCTCACTACATCAACAGATCCAAACATTGTTTGGAAACACTGCTGTTCATTATCGGAGCTCTTCTGTGCCAATCATTCAAGGTGGAGCTGACCTTGGGGGTCAGGAAGATGTTTCCATTCTTCTACAAAACCACAGGTAGTCATATAAACAGGAAACATCTTTTACACTTTAGCACAGTTACTTGGAAATGACCTACATTACTGCAACTAGAATTCACACCTTCTGATGCACTCACAGCATTCTTAACTGTTTTAATGTGTTATTAGTATATTATAAGTATAGTTTGGCAATCGAGAATCTGTTCTTATACAGAACTGGTTCCATATTTAAATATATATATACACACACACACACACACACACACACACACACACACACACACACAAAAACCATGTGGTTTTCATGATGTTTAGTTCTGTTTGCGGTTTGGATCGTCTGCATTCTGTAACAGTAATGAAATATGCAATAAAAGCATCAGAGACATTGTCATTATGATCATGTCATGATATTGTCTTTTGGCTGCGCATGTGAATCAACAGCCAACTTTGGAGCACGTGAATCAGAGTGTTTAAATGTGCAGTTATAATCGAGCAACAGCTGTTTCTTGCCTAGTCGAGCAACAGCCGTCCGAGTATACACGAAACAATGCGTAATCGAATATTTGAAGGAAGGAGAAGTGACTAGAAGTGGCTGTCATTGGAACTGCTGTTTTCTGTTTGAATGCCTTCAAACAGGCCAGCACCGACTGGCCGTGCTCGTTCGTAAGGCGCGCCGTCAGGGAGACTGAGTCCAACCAGGGCACCGCTGGAGCGCCAATCCTGCAAGATAAAGCCCGTGGACGGTAGTCGTGGTGATGACCGTACACACCGGGTATGTGACCCAGGGAGGAAGGAAGCCGCTCTTTTGCTGAACTGTTGGGTACCGCAGCCACTTGGGCGTGCGGCGAAATCAAACAAAAAGGCAACAAAAGATTTTCCACCCGGTCCTCCACCGGGGGATGGAGTGGTCTTTCTACCAGCTCCACGTGAGTGGGTTCCCTCGTCCCTGGGTTGCCTGTCTCAGGGGCGCTTCGAAGACCTCCGTGGGTTCTTCGGTGCTGGCTGTGAGACGGGTGGCATCGGCTTCCTGCGGTGGGCTCCACGCCGGGGCCGGGCCGGAGGGGCGGGCTGCGGCAGAGCAGGGGGACACCCTTGGCGACGAGCAGACGGGGTGCGGGGTCTTGAGCCGCGCCGGGGCAGGATGTGCCGGATTGCTTCCATCTGCTGCTTTACCGTCGAGAACTGCTGGGCAAAGTCCTCAATGGTGTCGCTGAATAGGCCTGCCTGGGAAATGGGGGCAGCAAGGAACCGTGTCTTGTCGGCCTCGCCCATCTCGACCAGGTTGAGCCACAGGTGGCGCTCCTGGACCACTAGTGTGGCCATCGTCCACCCGAGAGACCGCGCCGTGACCTTCGTCGCCCGGAGGGCGAGGTCAGTCGCCGAGCGCAGTTCCTGCATCAAATCTGGGGCGGAACTACCCTCGTGCAGTTCTTTCAGTGCCTTGGCTTGTTGGACCTGCAGGAGAGCCATGGCATGCAGGGCAGAGGCGGCTTGTCCAGCAGCGCTGTAGGCCTTGGCCGTCAGGGATGACGTGAGCCTACAGGGCTTGGACAGGAGCTTAGGGTGTCCACGCCAGGTGGCGGCGCTCTGCGGGCATAAGTGCACCGCGAGCGCCTTATCCACCGGGGGAATCGCCGTATAGCCCCTGGCCGCCCCGCCATCGAGGGTAGTGAGAGCGGGGGAACTGCGGAGTCGGGGTCGGGCAGTAAAAGGTGCCTCCCACGACTTCGTCAACTCCTCATGCACCTCTGGGAAGAATGGCACTGGAGCGTGGCGCGGCTGGTTTGAGCGGTGCCGCGAGCCCAGAAACCAATCATCAAGCCGCGAGGGTTCAGGGGAGAGTGGAGGGTTCCACTCTAGCCCGACGCTCGCGGCCGCCCGGGAAAGCATGTCCATCATTTCGGCATCGGCCTGTAACTGGGCGACCGTCCCCGAAGGGGGAAGCCCAGCTGAGGCTTCTGCGTCCGACTGGACAAGCCCGCTCTCCGATGCTGCGCTCGAGAGCTCATCATCTGCGACGTGCCGGCGAACTCATCCGGAAGCCCGATTGGGGCAGACGAGCGTGCTGGGGAATGGGAGGTCTGCCATTGAGGTCCCCAAATCGCCCCCAGTGCTAGCCGCGCTGACCTCATACCCGTAGGTAGGAGGACCAAGGCGGGGAGCCGCTGGGGTGGCTTGCTTCCTTATGAAAGCAAGCCGCGACCGCAACGTTGCCATGGTCATGTTCTCGCAGTGAGAACATGAACCATTCATAAACGCTGCCTCCGTGTGGGTCACGCCCAGACACGAAAGACAGCGATCATGACCATCCGAAGTTGAGAGAAAACGACCGCAACCAGGAATAACACGCGAACGGAAAGGCATCTTTAGAAAGACGCGTCTTTAAAAAGACGTTCCGTGTGTGCGCTCTTTTAGAGAAATATACTCTTTTAGAGGGGAAAAAGAAAATATACTCTCTAGTTTTTCTGCCGAAGCGCCCAGGGGCGTTCTCTGCAGTGCACGAGTGCAGAGGAGGGAGAAGCCGCTGAAATGCGCTGTCAAACCTGTATTTATAGTACTCTTAATTATTTACCTGTATTTAATATTTTTCTAGTTATTTTACCTGTATTTAATACTATTCTTAATTATTTACCTGTATTTAATTATTTTTCTAGTTATTTTACCTGTATATAATACTATTCTTTGTTATTTTATCTGTATTTATAGTACTCTTAATTATTTACCTGTATTTAATATTTTTTCTAGTTATTTTACCTATATATAATACTATTCTTTGTTATTTTACCTGTATTTAAAGTACTCTTAATTATTTACCTGTATTTAATATTTTTTCTAGTTATTTTACCTGTATTTAATAGTATTCTTATGTTACCTGTATTTAGAATATTCTTAATTATTTTACCTGTATTTAATACATTCTTAGTAATTGTACCTGTATTTAAAATGCTCTTAATTATTTACCTGTATTTAATATTTTTTCTAGTTATTTTACCTGTATATAATACTATTCTTAGTTATTTTACATGTGTTTATTGTATTCTTAATTGGTTTACCTGTTTAATAATTTTCATTGTTATTTTAGCTGTATTTAATAGTATTCTTAGTTATTTTAGCTGTATTTATAATGCTCTTAATTATTTTCCTGTATTTAATATTTTTTCTAGTTATTTTACCTATATATAATACTATTCTTTATTTTACCTGTGTTTATAGTATTCTTAACTATTTTACCTGTGTTTAATAATATTTATAATTATTTTACCTGTATTTAATAGTATTCTTAGTTATTTCACCTGTATTTATAGTAATCTTAATTATTTACCTGTATTTAATATTTTTCTAGTTATTTTACCTGTATTTAATACTATTCTTAGTTATTTTACCTGTGTTTATAGTATTCTTAATTATTTACCAGTATTTAATATTTTTTCTCATTATTTTACCTGTATTTAATACTATTTTTAGTTATTTTACCTGTATTTAAAGTACTCAGTTATTTACCAGTATTTAATAATTTTTCCAGTTATTTTACCTGTATATAATACTATTCTTAGTTATTTTACCTGTATTTAAATTACTCAATTATTTACCAGTATTTAATAATTTTTCCAGTTATTTTACCTGTATATAATACTATTCTTTGTTATTTTACCTGTATTTAAAGTACTCTTAATTATTTACCAGTATTTAATAATTTTTCCAGTTATTTTACCTGTATATAATACTATTCTTTGTTATTTTACATGTGTTTATAGTATTCTTATTTATTTTACCTGTTTAATAATATTTATAGTTATTTTACCTGTATTTAAGACTATTCTTAGTTATTTAACATGCATTTAATATTATTCTTAGTTATGTTACATGTATTTATAGTATTCTTAATAATTTTTCCTGAATGTAATTTTTGTTGTTATTTTACCTGTATTTTGTACTATTCTTAGATATTTTACCTGTATTTAATACTATTCTTGGTTATGTTACCTCTATTTATAGTATTCTTAATTATTTTACCTTTATTTAATACATTTTCTGTTATTTTACCTGCATTTAATAGTATTGGTTATTTTACCTGTATTTAATAATATTCTTAGCTATTTTTACCTGTGTTTAACAGTATTCTTAGTTATTTTGCCTGTATTTCATCTATAAAGCACTTTGTGCTTCACCGCTGTTCAAACGCTCCTCGGATCGCATCATTTACAGTATTTTATATGGGTAAATATTTTCCAGTAGTCTAAACATTCAATAAAACAAATGATAACGGGGGGGTGGGGGGGTGGGAGGGCTGTGTAGCTCAGCGAATAAAGAAGCTGACTACCACCACTGCAGTTGTGAGTTTGAATCCAGGACATGCTGAGTGATTCCAGTCAGGCTTCCTAAGCAACAAAATGACCTGGTTACTAGGGAGGGTAGAGTCACATGGGGTAACCTCCTCGTGGTCGCTATAATGTGGTTCTCGCTCTTGGTGGGGCACGTGGTGAGTTGTGCGTGGGTGCCGTGGAGAATAGCGTGAAGCCTCCAAATGCGCTATGTCTCCGCGGTAACGTGCTCAACAAGCCACGTGATAAGATGCGTAGATTGACGGTCTCAGACGCGGAGGCAACTGAGATTCATCCTCCACCACCTGGATTGAGGCGAGTCACTACGCCACCACGAGGACTTAGAGCACATTGGGAATTGGGCATTCCAAATTGGGGAGAAAAGGGGAGAAAAGCAAACAAAAAAGAAAACAAATGACAATGAAATTTGAAGTAATCTCTTCAGTAATCAAAATAGTTTTTGAATGTAACTGTAATCTGATTACCAACAATTTAAATTGTAACTGTAGTGGAACACTAATATTTTGTATTTTAAGTACGTAATCACGTTACATGTAATCCACTTCTCTTATATAAATATTTTATTTATTTTAAATCAGTGAAAAAAAGTTACCTTAACTTGTCTGAAATGCAATAAGGTGTTAAGAAATAATTCACCCAAAAATGAAAACCCACATGACTTCCTTTATTCTGTGAAACACAAAAGGAGATGTTCGGCAGAATATTAGTCTCAGTCACCATGAAGTTGCATAGAAGAAAGAAAGTCATATGGGTAAATCGTGACAGGATTCATTCATGTTCATACACACACAGACGTAATAATTGTGTTTCCAGCAAGTACTTATGTGTCTTTCAAACAGGTCACTCTAGTTCTATAATGTTCTTACATTGTCTTCTTCATCACTAGCTTCAACACCGTTCAATTTAAGTTTCACAGGTGGTTTTAAAATGTTAGTAACCACAAATAAGGTGAGAAGCAAGAACATGTTTCTGAGGTCAGTATCTGAACAGTCATTTGAAACTGAACTGGTGAAATGCCTCACTTACATTTGTTAACCGCAGAACAAATAAAACTAATGACAACATAACGGTCTCAGGCTATGTTTAGAACAGTATGCTAAACATGGAACCAGCACTGTAAAAACCAACCCATGTAACAATCATCAACAGTTTCACTTATGTAAAAACTAGAACTGTCAGAGTTAATGTGTAAAATGCATGCACTTAATTGTTTTCTTTCCTAAGAAGGAAATAAGTGCATTTTGACAGGAAAAAATCTCGATGAACTATGAAAAATGATGTGATTAATCGCGATTATTTAATCGACTGACAGCACTAGTAAAAACAGACAGAGGTAAAGAAGAAACCTCATCCATACTACTTATGTAGCTGTGCTTAATAAATAGACCGAATAATAAAACTATATTATTATTACAACAGTTTATGATATAATGGCAAGTGATTTTCTAGAACCAAATTAGCAATTTAGCATGATTACTCAAGGATACTCATTTGTATTGTCTCTGACAACCTTATTTTTAGAATATAGGGAGACTGTCTCAGTTAATTATTCACACTGTTTCATGGAAGTGGACGCTCTTTTGGCCTGATTTCCATTTTTATGGTAACAGTGATTTCTCTAATTGGTTTGTGATCACTACAAAATCTCTACACTGCATAGCGTAGTTCCTCACTGGGAAATTAAATGTGATTTTATAAAAATTAAGATAAAATCACTCTGGCTTGTGGCTTCTACAGAAGCATATATCATTGCTATAAATATTTGAGCTTATGGTAGGTTTATCTGGAAAGCATCATACATTATTGCAATAAATCTACAGTATTCATCTCTGGAGACAATGAATGCAATTTTTACTTTTGGTCGGAACTCCACTGTTGCGCTCCATGTACATGTACAGAATGGCTCCGATAACAAAACTTTCCATATGATTGCTCCAGAACATTGTTGTCCACTGAACACGAATCCAAAGCTCCACAAAGTGAGAATTAAAACGTCTATTTTTATGTTTACATGAGAGAGATGTTGAAAATTGGAACTCTTGCATACCAGAATTAATACAATGTTATCAGATGTGAAATATCACACAAAAAATAGCAGAAATTATGTAAATAAATGCAAACAGATTCATTCATTTGTCATCATATGCTCACCCTCATGTTGTTCCAAACCCCGATGACTTTATTTCTTCATTGGAACACAAAAGGAGATGTTAGTCTTAGAGAATGAGTAAATGATAAATATTTTTATTTTGTAATTTTACTTTTCTGATTTTTATTTTATTTTTCTGTTTGTTCTGTTTGGGGAAACTTGTTTGAAATCTGTCATAATTTTTTTGCAATTCCATTTGATGCCAAGCACACACAGTAAATTGCACCCGTTGCCTTTAAATGCAACACATGAAGATTTTCAGAAAGCCACAAATGACAGTTTCTTCCAGTTTCAGTTCAATGCAGCCTGCTCTTTATCTCTCTGTAGGAGTTTCTGTGGTATCGTGACCTACAGACTTCAGTCAAATCACTCAAAACATTTCCAGTCTTGAGATATGAATCAGGATAGGCTTTTGATATATTAAACATAATATAGATTTATAAATAAATCTGATCTCTGAACAAGGGATATAATTAGAAGCTAAAGAGCAATAATCTATGAATCACTTTTAAACAGAGGAACCTCTTACCAATGACCATTTTTCACTACAAGGCTCTTAAGCTAAATTGTTCTTTGGAGAATGAAATTCTTGATGTTTCATCACAGGTTCTTCAGTTTGAATGTAATATATTGGGTTGTTTGAGACCTACTTTAACAAAATTGCAACACCTTTAAAACATTTATTTTGCTCTATTTTTAAACAAAATATGGGTTAAAACTACATAAAACACTGATTAATCATAGCAACAAATTTGGAAGGAAAATATTTCCCAGCATGCAAAAGTCACACATGGTCACTAGTCTAATCACTCTGTTTTGGGTCCATCTTATTTGACTTACAGTAGCCCATTTATTTACTTATTTAAGTATTTGACCAGCAGACTAATATTTTCCCCGAAATGTTTAGTTAGAGAAATGCTTAAAATGACATTTGAGATACTTTTTCTGAATGTTGCGAAAAACAAACGTTGCCATTTACACAACAAAGTTATTTTTCCACTAAATTATTTTCAGTGTTGCCTAATGAAACTTTAGAGGTGTCAGAGGGCTGCTCAAAGTCAAAACCAACTATTATTACCCCTGATTTTATAACCAGTGGCTTCCTTGAAACACTTTTAAAAGGGGAAACTGTCGATCGGTGCTTGGGGTCTCTGTTGAGGTTAAAGCATAGACTTCTAAAGAACTAAAGAATAAGTTATTTGAACATAGATTCTCATATGTCAAAAAGCAGTAAAATCCTTTTCGATTTCAATTGGAACATTTGATTCACGTGCCCTCGCAGGATCCTTTTATGATTAAAAAACCCCCCCAGACTGAGAATTTTGATAAACAGAAGTCACACACATATTTCCTGAGGCAGCAGGGACGGATGCTGTACTCTCCACACATGGGTGTGTGAATGCATAGTGTCTAAACTAACCGCAGTATTCTGAAGAAGGCAGTATATAATACAGTGTGCTGCAGCGGAAAACAGTCGTAACGTAAGCAGGTGGAAATTCCAAGAAGGCGCGAGAGCAGTTTTGAAAGCGTGCGCATCTCCAGTGAGTTCACTGTATGATTATTACAACACAAGGTAAGGCAAGACTCCTTCCCTCTTACACGTATTTGCAATGAATTCAACTAATTTTGATATTTTGTATCAGAGCGTTATTATATTTTACTTGTAGTATTCTAACTAATCACGTTGCTTTTATGTGATTGGACATTGTATTGAGGCCTTTTAACAATAAATATTTTTTTTCTAGGAAAAATCCGTAGTGCGTTGAAACCAACGGAGAACGTTCTACAACATCATGCATTGAACACGTTTTCGCACAACAACAAAAAAGCTAGACTCAGGTGTGTTTTTTTACAGTTTTAGGGGCAGTTGACTCGGAACGTGTTTTTGCATCTGTCTGTGCTAATGTTCTTTAAAAGTTCTCAAAGTTATGAGCAGATGTTTTTGCAGTAATGTTAATAGAACGTTTTTCAATATTTTCCGTTCATAAACGTTCTCAAAACGGCGTGAAAACGTTATTCATACTTTGTAAGTGGAACGTTTTTGAAACGTTACTAAAATACTGTATGTATATTTCCACAATTTTTTCTTGAGTCAAATTTATACGTACAGCTACTAATGTTGTTCAACTAACAAGAAAATGTTTGTACAATGAGAAAATAATGTTTCAATAACATTCCTATAACCATGCAATGTTCCCAGGAGAAGGTGAGGGAACGTTTGCACAACAAAAAAAGTAACGTTCCAATATATTTTCCAGAATGTTCCTATAACCAAGAAAAAAAAAAAGCTCTTAAAACATTTAAAAAACTGGACGTTTATAACGTTCTTAGATCTTTCAGAAAAAAAACGTTTTCACAACATAATGGTAATGTTAGGAAAATGTTCTTAGAACCTAAATTTGGTGGCCGAGTAGATGGGCATCTCGTGCAGGATTGCATCTTATTTTTACACCAGTTGAAACCAAATCAGACGTGCACAAAAATGCGTTCAGTGTGAACAGCCCTTAAGTTTTTTTTAACATATTTAAAAACATTTTAAAAACGTTTCTGCACAAGATGCATCGCAACGGTTAAAAATGTTCGTCTAGCACATGTTTATATAGAACACCAACTGAAAAACAAATCGGATGGACACAAAAATGTGTTCGGTGTGAACAGCCCTCAAGTTCTTTTTAACATCTGACAGGGCTTCTAAAAACACGCCGTTTCTACGAAAGACAAGTCGCAACGTTTAAAAACATCCGTCTAGCGCATGTTTACATAGAACACCAATTGAAACCAAATCGGACACACATAAAAAAGTGTTCGTTGTGAATGGCCCCTTACTACAATACTACATAGGCTACACTACCCAATAATGTGTCTTATTTTGAAAGAGTAGCTAGCCTAGTTTTTGTGTAACAACCAAATAAGAACATATACAGAACGTTTTCTAATGGGTCTTTTCGAAATGTATGATGTTCCCAGAACGTTACAGTTTTTCCTATAAGAACTTAGACAGAACATTCCTAGAACGTTAAAGAGAGGTTATCTATCATAAGAACTTCATTTTTTGTTTATTTTTTATTACCATAAACCAGGGGTGTAGATTCCAGGGGGTAACCACTCCACCCCCCCCCCTCCAAATAATCAAAACAAGCAAGTGCAACCCGCCCATTATTTATACCATGATCAATGGAAACGTAAATGCTTCATGCTGCAACCCCCTTCAAACCAAATCTACACCCTTGCCATAAACTACTGATCCCAGAACAGGTTTAAATGAAAACATGATATAACTTGACATTCTGCTTTGTCATGTTCCTCAGAAGAAAAGGGGAAATAGCACAATTAGATGTTTTGGTAAGTGTCAGATTGCTCAACGTCAGTTAAAATAAGTGTCGGCTACTCGACGGATGAGGTGACTTTGGACGATCTTATATTCAAAGAATAATGAATAATAGGCTAATATGCTTTATGAAACTTTCCAGGCATTGCGATCACTCTCTTTAAACCTGACTGATCACTCCTGAAGGACGTTTGAGATAAAATGCTCCTGCAGCCACAAAAACCCGAAATGAGCTTTTCCGCATTTTACTTTCGGTGGATTCTACTATTCGCGCTTTGTGTTGAAGGTAAGAGTTTATTGTCATGTTGTTTGTTTTACTCAGCACTGTCTTGTCTAGTAGTCTAAACTAATTTGATCTGGTTAGTCTATCTATTTTCATGTTGACTTTGAGGATATGACATTCAAGAGCGAGGAATATTCTGGGTTTAACACAAGTTAAGCTCAATCGACAGCATTTGTGACATAATGTTGATTTCCACAAAAATTTAATTAGAATTGTCCCACCTTTGCTTTAAAATACAAGACGTAAACAACATGTGTGTTAATGTGATTGTAATGTGATAAATCGATTACTAACTTTTTAAGTGCTTCACATTTCTGCATTTAAACCCTCCAAACCCCAATTCACTTCTATGGTAAGTGCCTCACTGGAACCTTTTTTTTTTTAAAGAAAAGCAGGGACGAGTCGAAATTAACTTTTGTGGTAATCAACATTATGCCACATATTCTGTCGACTGAGCTTAACTTGCATTGAACCCGGAATATTCCTTTAAAGAAATAGTTGATTCAAAAAATAAAATTTCAGCCATCATATACTACAGTACTCACCCTCATGTCATTCAAAAACCACATGCCATTTTTCTGTGGAACACCAATGGAGATATTTTGAAGAATGTTTACGCAGCTCTTTTGCATACAATATCAGGTCATAGTGACCTTGGCTGCCAAACTCCATTAAAGTAGTCCATGATTCTATTTCCCAAGTCTTCAGAAGTCGTACGGTAGTTTTGCATGAGAAACAAACGTCATGGTTACTTATGTAACCTCCGTTCCCTGATGGAGCGAACGAGACATTGTGTCGATGTAGTGACACTAGGGGTCACCCTTGGGAGCCCGAGATACCTCTGGTCTTTGATAAAAGGCCAATGAAAATTGGCGAGTGGTATTTGCATGCCACTCCCCGGATATACGGGTATAAAAGGAGCTGGTATGCAACCACTCATTCAGGTTTTACGCTGAGGAGCCGATATAAGGTCCGACCATTTCAGTGGGTAGTTCAGCGTTGTGGCAGGAGGGACACAACGTCTCGTTCCCTCCATCAGGGAACGGAGGTTACACAAGTAACCATGACGTTCCCTATCTGTCACTCACTCGACATTGTGTCGATGTAGTGACACTAGGGGTCCCTATACGAAACGCCACAATTGCTTGAACTTTGTTACATGAACTGGCGGTGTGTGGTGGGCAGACTACTATGTGCCTCATAGCCAGCATACCAGGTCAACACGTAACCTCCCCCAACATAGTTATGAGTGTCGAACGGTCCCTTGGGGACAAGTCGACTACACAAAAGATAGAGACAGGCTTAACCCAGTCGTGGCCCTTGGCGACGAGCAGATGGGGTGCGGGATCTTGAGCCGCGCCGGGGCAGGATGTGCCGGATTGCCTCCATCTGCTGCTTAACCGCCGAGAACTGCTGGGCAAAGTCCTCGACGGTGTCGCCAAATAGGCCCGCCTGGGAAATGGGGGCAGCAAGGAACCGTGTCTTGTTGGCCTCGCCCATCTCGACCAGGTTGAGCCAAAAGTGGCGCTCCTGGACCACTAGTGTGGCCGTCGTCCACCTGAGAGACCGCACCGTGACCTTCATTGCTCGGAGAGCGAGGTCGGTCGCAGAGCGCAGTTCCTGCATCAATCCTGGGGCGGAACTACCCTTGTGCAGTTCTTTCAACGCCTTGGCTTGGTGGACCTGCAGGAGAGCCATGGCGTGCAGGGCAGAGGCGGCATGTCCAGCAGCGCTGTAGGCTTTAGCCGTCAGGGACGACGTGAGCCTACAAGGCTTGGACGGGAGTTTAGGGCGTCCGCGCCAGGTTGCGGCGCTCTGCAGGCATAGGTGCACCGTGAGCACCTTATCCACCGGGGGAATCACCGTATAGCCCCTGGCCACCCTGCTATTGAGGGTAGTGAGAGCGGGGGAACTGCGGAATCAGGGCCGGGCAGTAAAAAGTGCTGACTTTGTCAGCTCCTCGCGCACTTCCGGGAAGAATGGACCTGGAGCGGTTTTTACAGTGCTGGTTCCATGTTTAGCATACTGTTCTAAACATAGCCTGAGACCGTTATGTTGTCATTAGTTTTATTTGTTCTGCGGTTAACAAATGTAAGTGAGGCATTTCACCAGTTCAGTTTCAAATGACTGTTCAGATACTGACCTCAGAAACATGTTCTTGCTTCTCACCTTATTTGTGGTTACTAACATTTTAAAACCACTTGTGAAACTTAAATTGAACGGTTCAGCTAGTGATGAAGAAGACAATGTAAGAACATTATAGAACTAGAGTGACCTGTTTGAAAGACACATAAGTACTTGCTGGAAACACAATTATTACGTCTGTGTGTGTATGAACATGAATGAATCCTGTCACGATTTACCCATATGACTTTCTTTCTTCTATGCAACTGCATGGTGACTGAGACTAATATTCTGCCTAACATCTCCTTTTGTGTTTCACAGAATAAAGGAAGTCATGTGGGTTTTTATTTTTGGGTGAATTATTTCTTAACACCTTATTGCATTTCAGACAAGTTAAGGTAACTTTTTTTTTCACTGATTTAAAATAAATAAAAAAATTATATAAGAGTAGTGTAATACATGTAACGTGATTACATACTTAAAATACAAAATATTAGTGTTCCACTACAGTTACAATTTAAATTGTTGGTAATCAGATTACAGTTACATTCAAAAACTATTTTGATTACTGAAGAGATTACTTCAAATTTCATTGTCATTTGTTTTCTTTTTTGTTTGCTTTTCTCCCCTTTTCTCCCCAATTTTGCATGCCCAATTCCCAATGTGCTCTAAGTCCTTGTGGTGGCGTAGTGACTCGCCTCAATCCGGGTGGCGCAGGACGAATCTCAGTTGCCTCCGCGTCTGAGACCGTCAATCTGTGCATCTTATCATGTAGCTTGTTGAGCATGTTACTGCAGACCTAGTGCGTGTGGAGGCTTCACGCTATTCCCCGTGGCATCCACGCACAACTCACCATGCGCCCCACCGAGAGCGAACCACATTATGGCGACCATGAGGAGGTTACCCCATGTGGCTCTACCCTCCCTAGCAACAGGGCCAATTTGGTTGCTTGGGAGACCTGGCTGGAGTCACTCAGCACACCCTCATTCGAACTCGTGACTCCAAGTGTGGCAGTCAGCGTCTTTACTCACTGAGCTACCCCGGCCCCCCCGTTATCATTTGTTTTATTTAATGTTTAGACTATTCTGATGGAAAACATTTATCCATTTAAAATACTGTAAATGATGTGATCCGAGGAGCGTTTGAACAGCGGTGAAACACTTTCTTATGATGTGTTACATTCATACGAGCAGACAGAGGGCACTTTTACACTGTTATGAGTGAAAAGATGGATTTGTTGTTATTGAGGATCTTTGGGAGCTTAATAGAGAAACTACAGCATGTTTTTTTTTTTTTTTACAGCTTAACAGAAAACAGTTAGAAATACTTTAATAGATGAAACATAAATCCAATAAATAACAGATTACATGATTCATGTCTTGTCAATGTTTTTCATGTGGTTAGGGTATTTTTTTACAAGAAATGCTAACTAATGTAGCCATTAACAACTTATAGAAAGCTACAAATAATATATTTTCTGCCTCATTCTATGAACAGAATCCACATATGATCAGAAAAAGATGTTGTTGTGTATACGCTGTGGGGTTTTGAAGTTTGGAGCAGCAGAAATAGTTAACCTTGTGTAAATTGTCATTGAAGCATTTAGCTTTATGCTAGGCTAAAATGCTATGACTTGCCTTTACATGCATCTGTTACCAGGCGTGATTATATTTTATAGTGAATTCTATGACAGATATTCACATTGGGGCATCACTTCTTTTCTCTAGTAAGACCTTTGATATTAGGGTAAAAATGTACTGCAAAAATCTTATTCATAATGAGAATTTAAATATTGTTTTTCTGTAAAAAATAAATAAAAATGTAATCTTTAAAACAAGATGAATTTACTTCAGTAGCAAAACTGCATAAGATATTTAGGCTTTTTTTTTTTTTTTTCCAGAGAATGTTTGTTTTTAAATATAGGTGTTTTTTCTTTATTTATTTGTTTATAGTCAAAACAAGTGATAAAATCTACCAGTGCTGAAGAAGTAATCCAAAGTATTTATATTATGTTCCTGACCTTGAGTAATCTAACTGAATACGTTACAAATGATATTTTACAGCATGTATTCTTTAATCTGTAGCGGTATACTTTTTAAAAGTAACCTTCCCAACACTGTGTATATTATACTGACCTTTATATTTCCCGATCAACACTGATGGAATGAATGAAACATTAACAGTGTTTAATAGATGGGCAAATCAGAACACATTAAATGTTACATTTGTTTATATCTTAAACTTTACATTTGAGAATGTTCATTATGACATTTTTGCGACTCACTTTGCATTGAAATAATTTAATTATTTTAATTATTTTTTATTATCATCTATGTCTTGTTGCTGTTTTTATATTGTTGTACACTGAACGCTCCTGTCACCAAGACAAATTCCTTGTATGTGTAAGCATACTTGGCAATAATTCTGATTCTGATTGTAGGTATGCATTTTATTATTATGTGTGTCACCTGGAAATTAAACCCAAACCTTTGCATTGCTAGCACCATGCTCACTGTATAAAATGCAACAATAAAAAATGTTTTTATTAGTTAACAGATAGTTACCTTAACATGTTGTATACAGTATGGTAAAAAGTATGATTTTACCATCAAATTAACTGTAAAAATGTATATTATGTTTAAGAAGACAATACATGGACTTTTTTAACGTTTAAAATTACGGTAAAAAACAATAACAAATACCAGATAGTTTACAGTACGGTTAAAAATTATAATATATTTAATAAGACAGTATATGTAAACTATTTTTACAGTAAAATATTTATTTAAAATATTGCAAAAAAATAAATAAAAATAAATAAAAAGTGGTTAGTATTTTAGTTTTTTAGATGTAAGAAGTATGATTTTACCATATAGTTAACTGTAAAAATTTATATTTTATTTAACGAGAGACTACATGTAATTTATTTACTGTTAAAATTACAGTTAAATTACGGTATGGTACAAAATTATGATATTTTAACAAGACAATACATTTAAACTATTTTTACAGTAAAATGTTTATTAAAAATATTGTAAATAAATATTTTCTTTAGATCTAAAAAGTATGATTTTACCATATAATTAACGGTAAAAAAAATTATTATGACCCATCACATTTGATTATACCAGTCAAGCTAAAGAAATATTTTATTTATAATTACATTTATAAATATATTGTATATAATTAATATTTATGAGCTAAGCCATTACCACGTCATGACATCACAATTTATTTTTCCAGCACCTCAGTCCCTCACTAACCTTTATTATTGAATATATTAAAACAGTTATCAATTCCATAAAAACAAATTTCATTGTAATTTTTCCTCTTCAAGGGAACTCGATGCACATGACACATCTCAGAAAATTTCACTTCACTGCTGGTATTGCATTTAAAATTGAATGCAACAGAGTCAGTGAAATGCAGAATGTGAGTGTGAGCTGGAGCCAAAGGACGAATCGCAGCTTGGAAAACATCACAGGAATAAAAATTAAACACAACACACTGTGGTTTCTACCTGCTGAGTCCTTCCACAGCGGAAATTACTCCTGTTTCAGCAGGTATGGATGCAGTTCACAAAGTTCCTGATCATTTGTACATTCTGAAAACTAGAGCTTACTGATTTTACCACAAATACCAAGAGATTGCATGTTCAGTCAGTGTTATTCTTTATGCAGTTACTGAAGTATTAAAAGGGGTCATATCATGCAATATTTTATTATTGAGTAATTTTGTGTCCAAAAAGGGCATACTTGCAACATTTTATTTTCTGAACAATTCCTGTCAAATGCAAGGGATGTGGAACCAAATACTGAAAACTACTTTATCAATAAAAAAGTGCAAAGTGCGAGCACAAATGTCTAGCTCATGTAAAAATATTTATGTGACTAACTGTATGTTTTGCATCCAGTATTGCGCTGTGGCCGGTCTTTCATCCAGATTGTTGTCTCTCTTTTTGTGTGTGTGTGTGTGTTCTATATGGCAGAAATGGCAATGAAACCTGGGAAACCATCTTTTTGGTCTCCGTTGTGAATGGAACGTGCCCTCATTGGAACAGAAACGATATTGCAAAGAGCACAAAGGAACTTCGTTGTTTCCTGGATCACATCTTTGACTTCGACCCGCAATATCAAATCACCTGGTTCAAGGTAAGACATGACATAACAGAACTGAATCAACAGAATGACACATCATATGTTCATCATATCAAGGGCTTCAGCTTTAGCATGCTTATAGGCCACATACACAACACAAAGTTTTGGGAGTTACAAATGCATCAAAATGCAGAAGTGAATCCCCTTTACACTTAGTCATGCATTTGTACTGTTCAGATGGCTATACAACCATAAAAAGAGCATACATCTGCATACAACTACATAAGTAATTAATCATCCTATGGTATTTGGTCATTTTTGACCTAAATAAATTTTCCTCATTTAAGAAAAATTGTTTCCTTTATCTGAGCAGTACAAGACTTGGTGACTTTTCCTCCATTTGCCATCTGAACATACAAAAAAACAAAAAAACAAATTGGGCTTGATTCGATAAGTCCTTCTGTATTTGCAGTCAAAATTGACCGAGCATTGAAAATGAATGGGAAAGTCCAAAAAAAAGAGCAATATGTTTTTGATCTGTCAAACACAATCAATAAATCAGCCACAATATAGAAAAAAAAAAAAAGAAAAAAAGAAAGAAAAAACCCAGACAGAAATTACAGGGTGAGACTCTAAAACATCCTCAGTGCAAAACATAAACACCCACTCACACACAAACACACTTAAAAACACACAAAAATGAACTGGTGAGACTATAACACAGAGCTTTTTTCTTACATTTGTCCAAAAAAAAAAATTTTTAAAAAAAATCGGTCACATTGTAAACACACACACTCACAATGCAGAACACACACACAAAACAAGAGCATCAATAAGTGGAGCTCTACAGCCATCTTTTGGTCATTGTTGGCATTACAAGTCATCTGTTGTTTTCCAGCTGATGACAGCAATCTGACACACACACACACACACACACAAACACAAGTTTGCAAAATTTTTACTAAGAAAGTTTGAAATTGCAAAATTTACTCAGATTCTTCTGTTTTATACTCTAATTGAATTTTCAGAATTTTGCAGTTCATTTCTGTTTGTTGATGTTCATTTTCTTGACATTATTATGCATTTACTTTGAGTTATTACATTTTTATGTTTGAAATAAATTATTGGTAGAAAAATGTTTATTCTGTGTCTTCTCTTTGTAACACCATGGTCAGGTTTGATTGCAAACATAATGACAAACTGCAAAAACTGACACTTTAAAACATTTTTAAAATACTAAACTTTGACAAATAATAGTTTGATAATGTCTAAATAAACATCCAAATGTATATCTTGTGATAAAATATAACTTTAGGTTACATCAATCTGCCTCCAATTTATGTCACATTCTCATATTTTCTTCATGTTTCAACTTATAGAATTGTATGTTCTGAATTTATTTTTATTTATTTTTTTAAATAAATGTGCTTATTTGTATATACAAATTAATGGTAAAACTTAGAAACATACATGTAAATAAGATCAAAATAGCATTAAATCCCATAAGAAATGTATAATTTTAATGTTCTTACTCCAGGGAAGAAGAAATATTATCATTATCATCATCAAAAAAAAGGGTTACACATCTGACCCTTCTGGTCAAAAATGGCCACGAATACCAAAAGGGAGGTGCCATTTTTAAATACCATTAAATACCAGAGTTTATTATGTAATGACATCACGCTACAAATAATCATTATCCTTCACTGTGGGTGTTGTGTTGTAGCTTCTTGGCATTTTCTTTTTTTTATTCCACTCTTGAAGTTGGAAAAAGACACTGCAGTCGATCTTGTCTCCTGATTTAATGAACAATATACCACGAATTATTTTACTGGACTACACTTGAACGTCTTCTGTGAGTGGTCCCTCATAAATAGAATAGGATAAAATTTTGACTGCTGACATAACACTGTATGTACTGTAAGTGGTGTTTTTAATTTTGCTAGGGTAAATGAGATCTGATCACAGAGATGAGATAAATATCCATATGCTATTCGGATACAAAATGCATGTTTGTGCCATGGGTAACTGGCCAGAGCTGCAGTGTGAACGTGACCATAGACTGCATTTTAATCATCTATTGATTTAGCAAATCTTCTTTTTCTCCCTCTGTAGGACTGCAGCCCATTAAATGTGACTAACAGTACGGTTGTCCAGATCAACAGATCATCAGAGATGGCTGGACTGTACACTTGCTTTGTGACCTTCACTTTTGAAGGGCAAAACTACACTTCTGCCCAGACCACACTAATTAAAACCCACTCCTTAGATGATGGTAAACACAACCATACACACAATATGCAATCTGAAAAGAATGAAGCCACACAGGGAGGGAATTTTATTTTCTAAAATAGTTTGAGTTCCCTTGCAATTATTTTGGGTTCCCTCGCAATAGCTTTATCCATCTCCTATGAAAATTAACCATGTTTGGAATTTGAAGTAAAAACATTACCACAACACTTACCATGAATTTACTACAATAACCATATTTTAACCATGATATTTGTAGTAAAATCATGGTTAATTTGTTGTACATGTACTATGGGTATTTTTTACACCATGATACACTTACGTTTGGTTTTACTACAAAAACCATGACGAAACTATGGTTACTGTAGTAAAACCATTGTTAATTTTTGTAAGGGAGACAAAGCAAACTATTTCAAGGAACGCAAAAGTTATCGTGAGAGAAAGCAAACTGCTGCGAGGGAACGCAAAACTTTTTTTATTGCTGGTATTGAGTGTAATTGTATCTGTTCAAATGCTGTTTAATAATGTCACCTGAAATTCTCCTTTGATTTTGTGGCAGATAAATACAAAAAAACAATGCCATCTGAAATATTGATATACTGTATATTATCATCTGATAGATGTTATGTTATATATTTCAAAAGATAGTGCCTCTATTTAATAGCTTCAGTATATCCCACCCCAAATAACTTGTAGTTTGCTACTTTCTATTAGAAGATTTATTGTAAATAACCACTTTTTTCTTAATTAAAATTATGAGTAACTTGTAGTTTGGGATGGTGCAGTTTCAAAGTAGCTTCCAAAGCACTGAGCAGTAGATGGCAGTATGGATTTGGGGTGGAAAGTTCAAACCTTTAGAAGGTGAATGGTGCAGCTTCAGAAAATAAATCATAATCAAAAGAGAGTTCTGTCTGTGGTTTAATGATGGCTTAAGTGTCTGTCTAATGTTAATAGGATTTACGCAGCCCACAGTTATCTTCCCCAAGAATGAAACACACTCCGTAAAACTTGGTGAGTAATGATGATGATTATTATATTCATCACCTATTATATTCATGTTTTAATTTAATTTATTCATTTTATTGTGCTTTTATTTCTAATTCTAATTCTTTTCATTTTAGTTGAATTTTTATTAGTGTCATGCTATGACTGTTGAACTGTTAATTATTATTATTATTATTATTTAATATATAGTATTTAGTTGCTTTATTTTAATTTTTAGTATTTTATCATTGCCAACTGGTATAATTTAACACTATTAAGTTTCCCAGAGCTGTCTTATCATTATGTAGTAATATTTTCATATTTAATGAAGACGGGTAAAAATAGTTTATTTTTTATTTTTATAAGGTACTGTATATCATAAAAAAAATTTAGATAACATTTTAGTTTAATTTTATTTAGTTTTGGAGTCATTATTTTATTTTATTATTATTATTTTACTTCTGCCATTTCTGTGTTTTTCTCATCTGGTTTACATCTGTATTTAAGTGTACATTACCACTCAAAAGTTTGGACACACAAGCTACATTTTATAAACCTTTAGATCTAAATGCTTAAAATTAGTTTTGTAGACGTATGTTTTTTTGTTTTGTTTTTACAACACTATATTTTTAAATGTGTTAATGGATGAGTTGGAGTGAACAGTGAAAGTAAAGCAGCCAATAAGAGTCCAGCATACATGGAAACTCCATCAATATTGTTTAAAAGCATTTCCAGATGAAGCACCTAATGAAGTTGCTTGAGTGAATGAACACAATATAAGATGGTTTTGAGTTGTGTAATGTTTTTAGACAGCTTTACTCACCATAAGTTCCCTTTGTGTTATTTTATAGTTTTAATGACTTGACAATTATTCTAAAATGTGGAGAGAAAAAGTCATAAAGAATGAGTATGTGTCCAAACTTTTGACTCATCATGGGCATGTGCAATGTGTGTTTGAATTTGAATAGTGCATTAATATGTGTATCACTACAGGTGAAAGTTTTAAGCTCACCTGTAAAGCGTTCATTGGGAAGGACAACATAGAGGAAACAATGATGTATTGGTCGAGTGACTCTGAATCTATAAATCTAAACAACTGCGACATCACGTAAGTACACAAGAAATATTTGCACTTTTGTGTAGCCATTGTCTAGATGGTAACCTTTGCTCTGCGAAATGTTTGTGTGTTACAATGTTTATCCCAAACCTACCTGTAACCACAGTCACCAACTGCCCACAATGTTCACTGACCACTTGATGTACTGTATATTGCTGCAATCGCCAGTTTCAATCTGATTGGTTGGTGCAAAGCAAGTTTTGTGATATGGGACTACCACCTAACCCCGGTTTATTATCATCATATCTACTATATCAGATAAATAAGGCTCTATATGGCTTGTAAAAACAAAATGACCTGTCTTAAGTGGGCAGTTCTTGGCAAGAATAAACTGCAAACCGGACCAGTTTCAATAGTTTAAAGTCTAGCTACAGAACACAAGATTACCCTAACTCTAACCACGGTAGCAGCAAATACAAATTTCACTTTGAAGAGCAAAGGTTACCATCAAAAAATTATGGAAGCACTAAACCGCACCATGAAAAAATTCAGTAGGTGAAAACACATTTTTTTTGGTGTCTAGTGCCTTCTGGAGCATTTGTCCTACAAAAAAAAAAAAAAAAAACTCTCTAAAAAATGTTTCTCTCAATTTTTTTTAATTTATTTATTTATTTTATTTTTTTCACTCAGGTGAGAATTTCTTTTTTTTTTTTTTTTTTTTTTGCTTGCTAGCTAACAATTAGCATGTGCTACCAACCTCAGCCACCAGGTGCCACTATCAGTAAGCCTGAAATATTATTCAGTGATACTGTTGAAGGTAGTGATGTTAAACACAAAGATTTTCGGAGCTCTGAATCATCTGAATCAAATGACTCATTAAGTGATTCAGTGTGCCAAAGAGTTTGAAAAGCCACACATTGGTAACACCTGCTGGTGAAATCATGTGATTTAGCCAGTATCAAGCTTAGAAGCATTGGTTAGAAACATATGATTATTGTTAAGATTTCAAAGCTTTAAAAAGTGTGTTTCTTAAGTGCCTATTAATTGTGTAAGTTTGTTGAGACCTGACCTATTGATTGTTAAAGCAAGACATCAGTTTGATCATTACTATCTATCAAGAAAAGGGAAATAATGTCTCAAAGTGGCTAGTAGTCACTCCTTTTCAGTCAATTCCCATACTATACAACTATTAATGTGTGTGCCAAAAGTGCACAAGTTTTTATGTCAGCCAAAGTTCAGTTGAGGTGTAGGCTAAAAGTGGGTGGGCTGTGCCCCCCTGGTTCCGGCGGCCCTGTATACAACTATAAATCAACAGATGAAGTACCACAGCTGTCATCTGTCACCTCGTAAGATATCAGGCTAACTGATAGTGGCACCTGGTGGCTGAGGTTGTTACCACATGCTAATTGTTAGCTAAAAAAAAAAAAAAAATAATAATAATAATAATCATGTGTTGCCTTTTCAGGAGAGAAAAATAAATAGTTTTGAGAAAAAAAATTGAGGATGTTTCTTTTATTTTATTTTAATTAGAGAGATAGAGAGAGCTTTATTGTTATTTGTTACTGTTTTATTATTATTATTTGTCTTGTCATTATCTGTTTTGTGTATTAATGCTTTGGCAATATTGTATGCAAACACAATCATGCCAATAAAGTACTTTAAAATTGAAAAATTGATAGAGAGAGAGAAAGAGAGAGAGAGAGAGAGAGAGAGAGAGAGAGAGAGAGAGAGTAAAAAAAATGTTTTGAATTATTATTTTTTATAGAGATTTTTTTTTTTTTGAGAGAGAGAGAGAGAGAGAGAGAGAGAGAGAGAGAGAGAGAGAGAGAGAGAGAGAATATATATATATATTTGTGGGACATAGGCTCAGGAAGGCACTAAGACGCCTAAAAAAATGTTTTCACCTACTGAATTTTATTTATTTATTTATTTTTTTTTTTACAGTGCGGTTCAGGGCTTCCGTAAAAATTGACACTTTGTGCATTTAAACAGATTGAAATTCCTTATCATTATGGATGTCACTATCCACTCATAGAATGTGTGCATTTATCTTTTTTTTTTTTTTTTTATTTAATTTTTTTAATCTTTTTTTATCAGTGTGGAAGAGAACAAGTATATGCTTTGTACGCTAAACATCCCTGAAGTCACGGCAGAATTTTTGCATACTAATCTTTACTGTCGCATTCAACACTCAGCAGGACATGATTATGGAACATTGCGGCTTATTCCAGGTGGTTATTTCACCCAGTTACATTTAGTTACAATTAGGCATTAACCGATATTGCAATTTAGCCCAATGCTGAGACATTTTATTGTTCAATACAAAATTAAATGGACAATATTATAAATCTTCACTGTTTTGTCTAAACAGAACTATTTTATAATGTTTGTTAATACTGTTTGTTGTTCCAAACCCACATGGCCCGGATGAATTCTGTGGAACCCAAAAGGATATGTTATGCACAATGTTAGCCTCAGTCACCATTCACTTTCATTGCATGTTTGTTTGTTTGTTTGTTTTCTGTGAGAGTGAATGGTGACTAAGTCAATCTGCTTAACATCTCCATTTGTGTTCCACACAGGTTTGGAACAACATGAGGGTAAATAAATGATTGAAACTATAGTCCACAGTTAAATATCCAACATCTGCTGATAAATACCCAACTTTGACAATACTGATCAATTTTAAAATCCTCCATATGGACTGTTTAGTAATATACTAATGAAATTGTGCATCCCTGCTTACATCTGATGTATATCTAGTCATGTCTCCTTTTTTCTAACCTACTCTATTCTCTTTATCCCTGTAGCCAATCAGAGTGAGCGTTATTGTTGGATAGTTGTTGGTGTAGTCACTGTGCTCATATTATTGGGTGCAGTGCTTTTCCATCTGTTTAAAGTGGACCTGGTGCTGACTTACAGGGATCTCTGCTTGCCTTTGTCTGTACAGAGTGGTATGTGTTTAATTAAGATAATTTAAAATAATGAGTGTGTTTACATGCACAGCAATACGCTGATAACTATCATAAAATCCGACAATCCAAGAAAATTACGTTTACATGAAATTTGAAATCATCATGTTGTTCTTTGCTTTTGACATCAAAACGTAAACAGTCACAACACTAGCGGACATTGGATAAGTTCGTAAGAATGGCGGTAAAGGTGTTTATATGCAACATGAAGGTAATGGGCAAAAATGTACATGTGCAGATCGGTTTATGCTTAAATCGTTTACGATCTTACTTCAATAAATGAACACCATTTAATGCGTTTACATGACCACACACATTGTCAGTTTATTTAAAAATAATGCTTTTAAAAAGAATTACGCAATTAATCATGTAAGCGAAACTTCAGCTGTACAGGCAACATGCAGCTTATACAGAGAACAAACCAACCTTCAGCAGATAACATGAGATGATAACACATTCTTGCGTTCAAAACACAGCTTGATGATGCACATATAAGAACTTAGGGATCTCAAGACGTGTTTTTCTAAGTTTTAAAATACGTTTAACTTGACACAGCGACCTAAAGTGAGACAAGTGTCCGTCTGACGCAGGTGTACATTGACAGGCCCTTAGACAAGCCTTCATAATACATTTTGGACTGATTGACAAATTCAGTTGCAAAATGGATTGCTGTGAACTGTAGGCCAATGATTGGCTTATGTTCAATAATATTCAAGTAAACAGTACATTGAATTCTAAAGCCACTTTTTGTATTGTCTTATCAATGGTGAACTCCTCTGCCGCAATAGTGTAATGCATTTTAATTATCTGAAACAATTCTTTATAATATATATATATATATATATATATATATATATATATATATATATATATATATATAGTATGCATTATTTAGTCATTTTTACAAATATATAATATATAAACAGTATAAAACTATTGTTACATTACAATAATCAGATATTTTTTGGGTTCTGCAATGAAAATGGGGGAGGGAACATTTCTTAAATTATATACATATATATATATATATATATATATATATATACATATATACACACACACACACACACACACATTTTCTTCATGCAAAATATGATTTTTTTTTCTTTGATGTTGTTGCTGCATGTGACCTGGAAATGTTTTTATGACATTCACCCTCATACATTACAGTGTATTTTAAAATATATAATGTAATTTTTTTTATTTATTTATTTTTTTTATATTCTCATGTTTAAGATGGAAAATCTTATGATGCGTATGTCAGTTATCTCCATGGTGACCAACTGAGCTTATCTTCGACAATGACCTTTGCCCTGCATTTCCTTCCTGCGGTCCTGGAGGATCTTTATGGTTACAAACTGTTCATCAGTGGACGTGATGAAATTCCTGGAGAAGGTAAACATGCTGTCAGTCATGTGAACACACTGAGATCGTTCTACAGACACAAACACATGGGCGGGTGATATAACACTAAATTATCTTAAAATAACATATTTGTTTGATTCAGTTCTCAGTATATTTATGTATTTGCTCTGAAATGGCTTAACTTCTTAAACTCTGAATATAAACAATATTCATGTGCATTGTTGCAAAACATTTTAATACATAAAAAATGCCAGGCAGTGACTTTGGTACTTCAGACTTTTGGTGATGTTTCATAAATGGAAATAAATTGAACTTTTCAAATCAGTGAAGCTATTAAAACAAATCTGTATCTGCAAGGAGGGATTCCAAAACTAGTGTAATGACACTTTAAAATAATTTTGATATTCATGATGGTTAATTTTTATATCACCAGCAAAATTATGAATATATCATGAATGTTCGATATATCACACAGTGCCTTTACAAACACTTGCATTGCACAAACACATTTAAAAAATGCAAACATTCTTTTTCAGCGGTGCAGGATGCCATTGCTGATAGAATGAATCAATGTAGAAGGCTGATCATCGTTCTTACGTCACAGAGCTTTGCAAAGCCTCAGACTGACGCCAAAAAGAGTCTTTTATCCGATTGTGAGCTAGCTGTGATGCAAACAAATCCTGTGCAATTATGGGGCACATACGAGCAGCGAGTGGGTCTCTATGACGCTCTTGTGAAGGAGGGTCTGAAAGTGATCCTGGTGCAGGTGGACGACGGGGTGGAAGAGTCTCTGCTGCCAGAATCTCTGCGATACATCAGCCGCAACAAAGGCATCCTGAAATGGAGGACAAACAGCAGCGAAAGCGCAAACAGAAAGTTCTGGAAGTATCTACGGTACCGTATGCCTCCAACACGCCAGCAGAAGAGCAAACAGATTATGACGCTTTGAGAAATGGTCTATCATTGAAGAGACTAGCATGAACTTCAAAGCTGGTCCTGGCTGGTTTACACTGGTTTGCTGCTGGTCTAGCTGGTGGATAAGCATAGCCATGCTGTTCACCAGCAAAACAAATAAACAAAAAATATACTGAACTAGTTGCCAATGTTTTAAAAATAATTTAATAAATATATATATATTTTTTAATGCAAAAAGTTTATTTTTCTTACACCATTAAGGGACTCTACCACCACAGTAATCCAAGAAAGCATGCATGTACCATGGGACTTTTTTACATAGACTGTTATTTGGCCTCAGAGTTGAGAAACTTTGCGAAGTTTATTTTATAGGAATATTCCTAGCTTAAGACATGTTATGCTCTGTCGACAGCATTTGTGGAATAATATTGATAATTGATTGGCACTTACAATGGAAGTCAATGGGGTCAATCTGTAAACATTAAAATACTCACTGTTTCAAAAGTATAGACACAAGACGTAAACAATATGTGTGTGTTAACATGATTTTAATGTGATAAAATCACTTACTAACCATTTCAGTGTAAAGTTATATCCAATTTTACAACTTTGTTGCAATGAACAACGTAATGCTGCCACAAAAACAAAAATGTAAACAATTTTACAGCTCAAATAACACACGAGTTTTAACAGAAGAATTATTGTAAATGCTTTTATAAAATTATAAGCATCACATTTCTGCCTTTAAACCCTCCAAAAATTGGCCCCATTGACTTCCATTCCATTGACTTGTGTTGAACCTGGAATATTCATTTTACTACACAGGAAGATTGGTAATTTTATTACCGAAAATAATTTTTTCGTATTTTCAAAAATAAGTAACTACATATTTTCTACACATGGTATATTTAATTTATATGTACTTGATTGTTTTTTAACATGATATTGTTGAAACGTACAACAATGCGGGTTGTACTTGCATGGATTTATTTATATGTATGTAATATTTACGAGAACATTTGAAATGTAAAGAATGCCACCCAATTATTCTTTCATTTCTGCATGTTGAAGTGTTGAGTTTTATGTGTTTATATGATTCATTCATTTCATTTGAACAACAGTTCAAAGTTTTGATATTGCTTTTTCTAGACTTTTTTGGTTTTGTTATTTATTTTTATTATGAGGAAATATGAGGGAATTATTCATATGTTTGGGGATATTTGGGTATATACTGTATGTACACTTTACAGTTTTTCATTTTACATACATTTATTCATTTGGCAGATGCTTTTATCCAAAGTGACTTACAAAAGAGGAAAACATAAGCGAATCATCTTAAGGAGACAGTGGTATGAAAAGTGCCATATTACAATGTTTCACTAGCATCAGAATGGTAGTATTCAAAACAGATTAAAGTGTAACAAGAATTATTTTATTTTTTTGTTGAAAAACTGGTTAAGTGCTCATGGAAAAAGATGTGTTTTTAGCTGTTTTTTGAAGACAGAAAGTGAGTCAGCTTCACGGATGGAGTTGGGAAGGTCGTTCCACCAACGTGGTATTATGATGCCGAAAGTCCGGGAAAGTGTTTTGGTGCCTCTTTGTGTTGGTACAACAAGGTGACATTCCTTAGCCGACCACAGGCTTCTGGTGGGAACGTAGATCTGCAGAAATTATTTTAGGTATGCTGGAGCAGACCCAGTGAATGTTATGTATGCCAGAATCAGAGCCTTGAATTTGATACGTGCAGCAACTGGCAGCCAGTGAAGAGAGACAAGGAGTGGTGTAACATGCCAGGAGGCTTGCAATGAGAGTGTTACAGTAGTCAAGTCTAGTTATAACAAGTGACTGAACAAGAAGTTGTGTGGCATGTTCAGAGAGGAAGTGTCTTATCTTCCTGGTATTGAAAAGCATAAATCTACATGATCTTGTGGTCTTTGAGATGTGGACTGTGAAATTTAGTTTGTTATCAATGGTTACCTCTAGATTTCTGACCATTTTGGAAGGCATTATTGTAGTTGAGCCCAGCTGCACGGTGATGTTGTGTTCAACATCAGGGTTGGCTGGAAAGACAAGGAGTTTCATCTTGGCTGGGTTGAGTTGCAGGTAGTGTTCATTCATCCAGGCTGAGATGTCTGCCAAACAGGCAGAGATTCGAGCAGTCACTGTGGTGCCATTGGGCTGGAAAGACAAGTAGAGCTGCGTGTCATCAGCGTAGCAGTGGTAAGAGAAACCATGTGCCTGAATGATGGGTCCCAGTGATGTTTTGTATATAGAGAAAAGAAGTGGCCCAAGCACTGAACCCTGAGGTACCACAGTAAGTAGCTGATGTGGCTTGGACACCTTACCTCTCCAGGCTACCTTGAAGGACCTACCTGAGAGATAGGAATTAAACCAGTTAAGCACAGTTCCTATGATGCCCAGCGAAGAGAGGATGGAGAGTAAGATCTGATGGTTGACTGTGTCAAAGGCTGCAAAAAGGTCCAGCAGAATCAGGACGGATGATCTGGATTCAGCTTTGGCCTGTCTCAGTGACAGACAGCAGGGCAGTCTCGGTGGAGTGTCCACTTTTGAAGCCTGACTGATTGTCATCCAGCAGCTTGTTCTGTGAGAGATAGGCAGAGATTTGATTGAAAACTGCCCTTTAAAGTGTTTGATCTGTAGTGTTCTACTTGTGTGGGGTTAAGTGCAGGTTTTTTTCAGCAGCGGGGTAAAATTGTTGTCTTTTATTATATTGTTGTTACCGTGTTATTGAAGCAATAAGCTACAGTCATTTTCCATGGCGAAGGGGTCTCATTTTCATGTTTTGCTGCCTAAGAACACGTCCCACCCATGATAAAATCACAGTAACACACTGCCTCCAGTGGCATATTGCTTTATTTTACATATGAAAGGGATTAGAAATTAAACTTCTCTTTGTTAAGGGGGTCAATTTTATGTGCACTTAACCTTATGATAACCTGTTTTGCACTTACGAAAAATGAGCAGGAAGTTTTTGCCCTACTTGTGGCTTTTTATTTTTATTTTTTTACTTTGAAAATTTTGGCAATCTTGTGTTTGTGTGAGGATGTATTATCTTGCTTCACCACCTACAACACAAGAGGATGTCATTATCTGACTTGCATGAGTGACTAAGCTATGAATGTTTTGCAGTCATATTGTAAATAGGTGTTTTATGCCATAGCGGTTACTATATCATGTATTTTAGCACAGCTGGAACACTATTGCCCAATTCAGGACCGTAATTGCCCGTTTTATAATTCTCAAGTAATGCTGTGTCTTGGGTGGTTAACTAAAGGAATGAAGTGTATATCTGAGACATAGTGTTGACTACTGCACACTCTTCAAATAATATCACACACATTATCTATTGCTATACAGGATATTTTCCCCCATGTTCTCTTATCTGCATTGTCCTTCCCCAAACACACAGACAACATACAAAACATTTTGAGCGAGGTTAATGAACAGTACTTGAATTATGGTCTAGAACGGGTCCACATTCTAAACTGCGATAGAGGGAACTTAAGTACAGATGTAATCACCCAAATCAGCCAAAAATGAAAATTGTCATCATTTACTCACCCTCATGTTGCTCCAAATCCTTAGGAATATCTTTCTTCCTTAGAACACAGAAGGAGAAACAGACTGTCAAAAGTTAAGACATTTCTTTTACACAAAATTGGACAAAATGCAAATAAACGTTTTTCCGCAAGATGATAACTGACCACTGACAGACTTGCTGCAGTGTAATGTCATGTGACAACAATGTAGCAAACTACAGTTTAAAATGTTTAGTGTTGTGTAATGTTTGGTGCATAGACTATTAAAAAATGTGTATATACAGGTACAGTACATATATTAAAATAAATTAAAAAAATATATATATACAGTAGAGTTGAGGTACTCGAGTCAATTTTAATGGACTTGGACTTGTCAAGGACTTGGCATTTTTACTCAGACTTGACTCAGATTCGAGTGTTTGGGACTCGGGATTTTTTGCAGAGTCCAGCCGAGTCCATGACATTTGTGATGCAATGAAAAAATAAAAAATAAATAACAAAACAGAAATTAATGAACACATCTCTGTCTGCATGCAGCTGTATTAGCCCCTGAAGTCGTAGACATAGCCTTGAGTTGTTTCACTGTGTTTAAGCAAACACACGCACACACACCTACGCACGTGCACAGGTACACTCATCAGTCAACCAATATGCTTGAATGTTACAACAGAGACTGCTGTATAACATCGACTACCGAGGTGGCTGGCACAAAGAAAACATAAAGACGGGTATGTATCTAACGTAATAGAAACTAAACAAGGCAGTTTCACATGACACGGGACCTGATAACTGGTAAAACTGCATGTGCCGTTTGTGCAGCCAAGACGGTGCTCGCATCGCAGTTTCATCGTGGTTAAAAATTTAAAATCATTGAATCAAGTCACCCACATCATGTCTCTCACAGTTTACTAAAAACAGCATATCGAAATAAAAATACATAAAAATAGGATTGATATTGGATATAAAGTCTTTTTAGGCGTAATGTATCTACACATGTAGGCTTCTGTAGTCTCCACGCAGTGTTGTCAGCTTGAACTGGTACATAATAGCTTGATGAATTAACTGTGTAACTATTTAAATAGTCGGGGGAAAAGCGTTATTGCTAAAGCAGACAGCAACTCTAAACAGATAAACAGCACCTGTTTATTATTGATTGACTATTTTCAAAGCACTGACGAGCTGCTTAAATGACATTCTTTTACAGCATTTGTCCAACATTCACAACATTCAAACATGCACAATAAAATATTAGGATATTCTGGGCAGTGAAATGTTTTGTTTATAATTTAATTATAGACTATAAAATAAATGTATTATTCAATGACAGAGTTTGTGTATGAAGCTAAACTTCATGTTACGAGTTGAATTTAGTTGGTTATGATGTTTTTATTTTAAATGTTTATTTTATTTTATTTTTTATTGTAAACCAGCGGGTAACTTATGCACATCTTTTTTAGCCTATATCTCTGACACTTTTGAAGGACAATTCTGTTAAATTTATGACTCAAAATTATTATTCTCCATGTTTTTGCAGTTAAAGAAGAGCTCAATGAAATTTTCTTTGGTTGGTATTTAAATATTTCAGAATGATTGCAGACGAACGCGGCTGCCGCTCAAGCAAATATCAATTATTATTATTTGTATCTTCTGTGGCAGCAGCTGTGAGACACACACGGATGCATAAGCGATTTAGGTACACGAGCAGCATGCAGAACTGCCCTGCATTGTGCGGTTTCCTGCAAATTAACTAGAAAATCATGTCCATGACGTCATGGCCCTAATATTATCAGTGGGCTTTTCCAGTGTTTTAGGATGTAGCATTTGCAGTCAAATCGTGAGACGTAAATTCTCAGCGAGTGCTGATTACCACTCTGTTGACTCATTTGTACAGTATGTATTTTCCCAAATCAGTCAGCAGATAGAAAAAAAAGTTTCAGAAAGAAATCTCAGTATAGACGATTATTTCTTTAGATAGGGATGATTTAAAATAAAACTAAATTAAATTGAATTGACAAACTGAAAATGACCTTGGTTGTTATGACAAATTCAGCTTTCACTTTCTTTAGTCTATGTTTGAGTGGAGGGCATCTGAAAAACAGACAGATATCTATAATTAATTTCTTAGTAGTTGAAATTCTAATTTCCAATTTCACATACATATAACAATGTATACTTACTAATAAAAATTATATTTTTTATATCAATAATTACATTGTTACTAGTGCAAGTGTCCATTCCTGATATCAACAATTAAATTACTAGAAAAAAATGCTCATTTTTAATATCCGTAATCTTAGTTTTCACTAGTGGCTATGTTATTTTCAGATATCTAAAATGTAGTTGCAACTAGTAAGAGAGTCTTTAGATTTTTTATTTTAATTTTTAACTGCACTTCAGTTCATTGATATTTGATATCGCTTTCCAGATATCGGAAATACCGAATGTAACATGTCGAAATACACTTACAGATTAAAAATAAATCTCATTTTCACCAGCTGTAATTCGATTGTTGATTTTAGGAGTGGACACTGGCAGTAACAAAGAAATTATTTAATTTAAAAATGATCATTTTACTAGTAAGAAGTACATAGCTGATATCTGTATTTGGAATTCAAACAATTACGAATGAATTACAGATATCTTTGACTGCATTTTGAAAAGGAGTGAATGACAGATCATTGCGAAATTCTACTAGTATAAACTCTGTTACAGATATCACTTCCCCGAGACAAAAGAGCCCACCCCCATGTCTCTACGATGTTCTGATCCTGAGATATGAGTGTTGCTCTATTGTTACTAGGGTGGTCCATCTGGTTGCTAGGCAGTTGCCAGGGCGATGCTTATAGGCTGCTTGCTAGCCCAACTCAAAGGAGCCCACCCCCATGTCTCTACGATGTTTTGGTCCTGAGATACGGGTGTTGCTCTATGGTTACTAGGGTGATCCATCTGGTTGCTAGGCAGTTGCCAGGGCAATGCTTAAAGGCTGCTTGCTAGCCTGACTCAAAGGAGCCCATCCCCATGTCTCTACGATGTTCTGGTCCTGAGATATGGGTGTTGCTATATGGTTACTAGGGTGTTCCATCTGGTTGCTAGGCAGTTGCCAGGGTGATGCTTAAAGGCTGCTTGCTAGCCCAACTCAAAGGAGCCCACCCCCAAGTCTCTATGACATTCTGACCTAGAGAAGTAATCCCTGTGATCCTTTTCTCAATGTATGTCTATGGGATTTCTTTCGCCCGATCACTTATAAAAGTCATAGAAACCATCTCCTCAATAAGCCGGTCCATTTGACACCTCATTCATGTGTGTACAACAAATGGTGTGGGAAAGTTAGGTGCAGAAATTTTGTATGGAAGAAGTATTGGTTTAGGGTTTTTGCAAAATCCACTAGTTTTTACTAGTGCAAACATACTGTAATTACTGATATCAAGCATTTTAATTAATACAAATGTAATTATAGATATCTATATTTCACATACTGCACATGATGAAGTCAGTTCAGCTTGCCATATACTACACCAGATTTGGTAGGAAGTAAGTTTGTATTACATTGCATACAAAGTCATTATCATAAATATGCACTACTTGCCATATGTAGTGTTACTTTATATTAATAAGTACAATTTAAGTTTGCTTTATACCTTCTGATGTTAGAACCTTTTAATGTTTTAAGTATTTTCTGTTTGTTTTTATAGATTCAGTCTTGACTTATGATATCCTGTTCTCAAAAGTATCAGTAAGCAAGAGAGATAAGGTAAAGATTATGTGATATAAGAAGCGTTGTATGAACTGCAACACATCCTCTTTTTTAATGTTCTTCACAGAATTGCCTCGGCACACAGTAGCTGGTTACTTTACACCAAACTCAAATAACTTTACTCCTCAACTTTATTAGACCTTATCCAGAGCCAGTGACACTTCCAGACTTTAATAAGGTAATGTGCTTAGTTATACTTTAATTCTGCTGCAAGTTTGAACTTCTCACCATGAACAAGAAAGACGAGATTGATGCATGTATGGCGATTTGTTAAACAGAATAGATCTTGATGAATGTGAATAATCTGGAAAAGCTTTTCTGAGATATTGCATCATAAAACTGAGATTTTGCCCTTAAATCTTTGAGGTCATTTGCCATACAGAGATTATAATGATGTGGCAGATGTTGATGATTTTCCTCCTGACTGAATTCATTCCAATCTCTTCATATACATCAAACTTCACAGGTAAGATTTATATACAATACCTACATTTTTGTAAAATGATTTTTGCGTGGCTCGTTGTACACATTGAGGCAGATTCCTGGTGAAATGAACACTGGAGGTGCGACAACAATGAATTGTATTCACTTTCACACAAATTACGAATAAAACTGCAGATTATCAGCTATGAACATTTATTTTTCACCCTGTTCCTCACAAAATTCTATCTTATGACATCATTCTATAATTGGGGGTACATTTCATGTAAAAAAAAAGGATGTTTCCCTAGTGAGTTTGTCAACTATGTTAAGGACAAACCGCATGGCATTACAGACATTGATTAAACGCTACATTTCAAGTAACACACATAATTAAGGGTTCGTTTGTCTATCCGGCCATATGTGCAGTAATTATTTTAAAATAATGTTAAGAATTGTATGTTTTTGCAGATATTCATGTGACATTTTCAGCATGGTCACTAGTGACACAATTATTGTTTAAAAAAAAAAAAAAAAAAAAAATCATAAACGAGGGCACACACACCCTCAGTGTCCTCTGACACATACTGGCTTAAATGATGACAAACTGATCTATGGAAAAGAATTCATTATCATCAGCGGACATCAGCGGACACATTAGGGTCATGTCAACTGTGTTACCCTACACGGTAAGTTGACAGGTAACCAGGGTTGGGGAGTAACAGAATACATGTAACAGGATTACGTATTTAAAATACAAAATATAAGTAACTGTATTCCACTACAGTTACAGTTTAAATCATTGGTAATCAGAATACAGTTACATTCAAAAAGTATTTAGATTACTGAAGAGATTACTTTGCATCTTATTTTCATTTGTTTCATTTAATATTTAGTCCTTTCAGATGGAAAACATTTATACATATAAATGATGTGATCCAAAGTGCATTTGAACAGCGGTGAAACACTTTCTTATGATGTGTTACATTCATACGAGCAGACAGAGAAGTACGTCTGAAGTAAGTTTGGAGCAGAAGAAATAGAAATAAACCTTGTGTAAATTGTCAGCTTTACGCTAAGATAAAATGATATTTCTAGCCATTTTACATGCACATGTTACCAGATATGATCATAACGTTGGATCATAATTTCTTTTTTTTCTAGTAAGATCTTTGATATTAGGGCAAAAATCATATTCTTGATAATAATTTTTGTATTGTTTTCCTGTAAAAAAATCAGGGCGATCAGTTTGAATGATCTTGTTTTAGAAACAACACTGCATAAGATATTTATGTTTTTAACATGTGTATTGTGTCTTACTGTACTGACAGAGTTTTTATAGTCAAAACAAGTGAAAAAATCTACCAGTGCTGAAGAAGTAATCCAAAGTATTTAGATTACGTTACTGAGCTTGAGTAATCTAACGGAATACATTACAAATTACATTTTACAGCATGTATTCTGTAATCTGTAGTGGAATACATTTCAAAAGTAACCCTCACAACCCTGCAGGTGACATAGTTTACAATTGCCCCATTTTGACTTGTATTTCAATGGTAGGCCTTGTCTGGCCAACCACATGTCATTTTCTTGATAAGGTTAACCTCAAATTTTAACATATATTTTAGTTCATATAATAAAAATATTGCAAACCATAATACTCACTTCAAAAACACAAAAACTGTCAATTAAGAAAACATCATGACAGTTTCAAGCAAAAAGAAACATGGAGTGCACAAAATATTTCTGTGATATTACAATATGCTTTCCCTTAGTGGATAAAATGGGATTTTTCTGAAGAAAATGGTTAGAAAATATATAATTATCATCAATGTACCCAAAATTATAGAAACACTTGACTTGTGACTTGTTTTAATGTTTGCATTACATAATCAACAGATGCCCCACAAAATGAATTGCATTTTTCATCTCCTATTTGCTTTTTTGCTATCGGTTAGGTTTAGGTTTAAGGTTTAGGGTAGGGAGGTCAGTTTTGTTGATTTAAAACTCGATAGAATATTAACATTAAAAACCTCATCTATTCAGGAGAACATAAATCACTTTAAGTGCCACACAGTGGACATTTCACCTCGAAACTGCCGAAACTGCCTTGATACGTGCAATGAACCTTGTAATATTATTTAGCAGGAAATGTTGCAACAGTTATGTAATTTTCATGCCTGTAAAAGGAGCTTAAGATGATTTGCAGGAAAATGACATTAAAAGAACAAGTGGGGCACAAAAGTTTTAGTCATTTAAACCTGAAAATAAACAGATTTTGAGGATTCTGAAACATTGGAAACAAAGAAAAGTTGCGCTGTAAAATAATTAAGAAATATCTGATATTCTGCACAGCTTCTTGGTCACAAATCAAATTAAATCAAATTTGTCACATTAATCATGTGAACAGATGTTCAGATTTCAGATGCTCTTTGGAACATTCTCAAATCATGTTCAAACCAAAAAAATATTTAAATACATATACATTTAGCAATTCAACTTTTCACTCAAATTGTTAGCTGATAATATAATTTCTGTTTAAAATGTTTGTATTAAATTAGAAAAATGCTAAATTTAGCATTTTCACTAGTGGTCTCAGACTTTTAACCCCACTATATGTTAGTAGAGAAAAATAATTTCCTAAAAATATTCTTAAAAAGCATTTGCGCTTTGGCTGGTCTAAAACAGTTGTGTCTCTTTTTTAGTTTCATGTGAAAGATTTCAAGAAAAGAAAACTTTGAGAGTGAGAGCTGGTGAATCCTTGTATTTACCCTGTTCAAATCTTGACTGCTATGAAGCAACTGAAAATACTTCGTATATTTGGTACAAAAACCTCAGCAAAACATTGCAGTTTGAGCAAATCGGAACGGAGGAGAGCGAGCATGTGCATTACCATGAGTCTGTGCTGTACATCCTTAACTTAACTACGAACGACACAGGAAGTTACATCACACACTGGTGATTACACCTATGCCATTCACTTGTTTGTGCAAAAAATATAAAAAATGAAAATTCTGACATCTTCTACTCACTCTCATGTGGTTCCAAATCCATATGACTCTCTTTCGTTGAATACAAAAGGAGATGTTTTGAAGAATGTCAGAGCTGTTGTTTTCCGTACAATAAGAGTGGACATTGATTTTTACCGTCAAGCTCCAGAATAAGAACACAATAAAGAATAAAAACACAATAAAGCATAAAAAAATATAACAAGATGGCGCCGCTGATTTTTGTTACTTTTGTTTGTTTGTCATGTTTTTTGTCACTCTTTCCCGATCAGTTTCACCAGGGATGAACTGCTGAATATTTGGCAGAGCATACCTGATCATTTTTTTCCAATGTGTTTGATTATTCAGACGTTTTATTAGACATCTTAGATGGAGGTGCAGTGGTGTTCTACAAGTGCTCTAAGAGACACAAGCGATAGTATGCGAGCCGGCGCACTTGTGAAGCTTCGTCAATGCTGCTTTAGGACTCCGCTGCCAAGTATTCATCTGGCGGATGTCCGCTCCCTCACCAACAAAATGGATGAACCGCTTCTGCTCATTCAAACAAATAAGGACTTTTCTAACTCTGCTGCTCTGTGTTTCACGGAAACCTGGCAGAATGGAGGCATCCCGGATAGCGTGTTACATCTGCCGGGCTTCTAGCTGTTCAGAGCGGATCGTGTTGCGGAATCATCAGGGAAAGCGAGAGGCGGTGGAACATGCTTTTACATCAACAAAAGTTGGTGTACGGATGTAACAGCATTGAAGAAGATTTGCTGTCCTAATTTAGAAGTGCTCTTCATCAACTGTAAGCCCTACTCGCCGTGGGAGTTTTCCTTGTTTATTCTGGTGAGCGTGTACATCCCGCAACAAGCATGCATGAACGCAGCGTTGCAACAGCTGTCTAATCACATCACAGACACAGAGCAACACCCAGACTCTCTTATCATTATTCTTGGATATTTAAATAAAGCTAACCTCACACATGAACTGCCAAAATACAAACAACACATCACATGCCCCACCAGAGACAGAAATATACTGGACCACTGCTACACCACTGTAAAGAATGCATATTGCTCTATCCCTCGAGCAGCTTTGGGATTCTCTGATCACTGTCTGGATCTCCCGACCTACAAGCAGAAACTATAATCAGCTAAGCCTGTAGTAAAGTCTGTGAAGAGATGGACCAATGAAGCAGATCTGGAACTACAAGCCTGCTTTGACTGCACTGATTGGAGTGTTTTTGAAGCTACAGCCACAGATCTGGATGAGCTCACAGATGCTGTGACATCATATATCAGTTTCTGTGAGGATATGTGCATCCCTACTAGGACATTTTTATTATTCAATAACGATAAACCATGGTTTAAAGGAAAACTCAGACAGCTTCGTCATGCCAAAGAGGATGCTTACAGAAGAGGGGATAAAATATTGTACAACCAGGCCAGAAACACTCTGACTAAGGAAATCAGAGTGGCTAAAAGAAGCTACTCTGAAAAGCTGAAAAAACATTTTTCAGCCAACGATCCTGCATCTGTGTGGAAAGGCCTGAAAAGCATCACCAAGAACTAGACACCACCCCCTCGCTCTCTAGAGAATCAACAAATGGCTGAGGACCTGAATGTGTTTTACTGCAGGTTTGAAAAGTCAAGTCTCACACCCCTCCCTCGCTGTAATCTTCACTTCACTTCACACACATACTAACACCTCCTGGAACCCCCGTCCACCCACCTCCTGCTACTCAACCTGCACTTATGGTCTGTGAGGAGGATGTGTGCCAGGTCTTCCGGAAAAAACAAAAGACTAGGAAAGCTTCAGGCCTAGATGGTGTTTCACCTCCCTGTCTGAATGTCTGCACTGACCAACTGGCCCCTATCTGCACATATATTTTCAATAGATCACTGGAGCAGTGTGAAGTTCCCTGTTGCTTCAAATGCTCCTCCATCATTCCAGTCCCCAAAAAATCCAAAATCACAGGACTTAATGACTACAGACCTGTCACTCTCAAATCTGTGGTCATGAAGTCATTTATGAGACTGGCTTTGGCTTACCTGAAGGGCCTCACTGGATTCCTGCTAGACCCCTTTCAGTTTGCTTACTGAGCAAACAGGTCTGTGGATGATGCTGTCAACATGGGACTGCATTATATCCTGCAACAGCTCAATAGACCTGGGACTTCTGCAAGGATCCTATTTTTGGCCTTCAATACCATCATGCCTGATCTTCTCTCAACCAAACTGACCCAGCTCTCCGTGCCCAACCATATCTGTTGATGGATCACCAGCTTTCTGGCAGATAGGCAGATAAGTTTGATTCAGCCACCAAATCAGACAGAAGGAAACTACAACGGACAGTCAGGACTGCTGAGAGGATTATTTATTGCCCCCCTGCCCACCCTCCAAGACATAGACAACTCCAAAGTGAGGAAACGTGCAGGTAGAATCACTCTGGACTCAACAAACCCTGCCCACTCCCTCTTTGAACTGTTGCCCTCTGACCGGTTCTACAGGGCAATGAGTGCCAGGACATCTAGGCAAAAGAACAGTTTTTACACTCAGGCCATTTTCCACATGAACAATTAAACAGCCTTCAGGACTCCCCCATAGTGCAATAATGTAAATACAGTGGTGTGAAAAAGTGTTTGCCCCCTTCCTGATTTCTTATTTTTTTGCATGTTTGTCACACTTAAATGTTTCAGATCATCAAACAAGTTTAAATATTAGTCAAAGATAACACAAGTAAACACAAAATGCAGTTTTTAAATGAAGGTTGTTATTATTAAGGGAAAACAAAATCCAAACCTACATGGCCCTGTGTGAAAAAGTGATTGCCCCCTAAATCTAATAACTGGTTGGGCCACCCTTAGCAGCAACAACTGCAATCAAGCGTTTGCGATAACTTGCAATGAGTCTTTTACAGTGCCGTGGAGGAATTTTGGCCCACTCATCTTTGCAGAATTGTTGTGATTCAGCCACACTTGAGGGTTTTCGAGCATGAACTGCCTTTTTAAGGTCATGCCACAGCATCTCAATAGGATTCAGGTCAGGACTTTGACTAGGCCACTCCAAAGTCTTCATTTTGTTTTTCTTCAGCCATTCAGAGGTGGACTTGCTGGTGTGTTTTGGATCATTGTCCTGCTGCAGAACCCAAGTTCGCTTCAGCTTGAGGTCACGAACAGATGGCTGGACATTCTCCTTCAGGATTTTTTGGTAGACAGCAGAATTTATGGTTCCATTTATCACAGCAAGTCTTCCAGGTCCTGAAGCAACAAAACAGCCCCAGACCATGATGTTGTTTTGATGTATGATGTTCTTTTTCTGAAATGTGGTGTTACTTTTACGCCAGATGTAATGGGACACACACCTTCCAAAAAGTTCAACTTTTGTCTCGTCAGTCCACAGAGTATTTTCCCAAAAGTCTTGGGGATCATCAAGATGTTTTCTGGCAAAAATGAGACGAGCCTTAATGTTCTTTTTGCTCAGCAGTGGTTTTCGTCTTGGAACTCTGCCATGCAGGCCATTTTTGCCCAGTCTCTTTCTTATGGTGGAGTCATGAACACTGACCTTGACTGAGGCAAGTGAGGCCTGCAGTTCTTTGGATGTTGTTGCGGGGACTTTTGTGACCTCTTGGATGAGTCATCGCTGCGCTCTTGGGGTAATTTTGGTCGGCCCGCCACTCCTGGGAAGGTTCACCACTGTTCCATGTTTTCACCATTTGTGGATAATGGCTCTCACTGTGGTTCTCTGGAGTCCCAAAGCTTTAGAAATGGCTTTATAACCTTTTCCAGACTTGATAGATCTCAATTACTTTCTGTCTCATTTGTTCCTGAGTTTCTTTGGATCTCGGCATGATGTCTAACTTTTGAAGATCTTTTGGTCTACTTCACTTTGTCAGGCAGGTCCTATTTAAGTGATTTCTTGATTGAGAACAGGTGTGGCAGTAATCAGGCTTGGGTGTGGCTAGAGAAATTGAACTCAGGTGTGATAAACCACAGTTAAGTTATGTTTTAACAGGTGGGGCAAACACTTTTTCACACAGGGCCATGTAGGTTTGGATTTTGTTTTCCCTTAATAATAACAACCTTCATTTAAAAACTGCATTTTGTGTTTACTTGTGTTATCTTTGACTAATATTTAAACTTTTAATGATTTGATGATCTGAAACATTTAAGTGTGACAAATATGCAAAAAAATAAGAAATCAGGAAGGGGGCATACACTTTTTCAAACCACTGTAAATATCTCATGTACAAATGTAAATTCACATATTTAATTCAATAACTGTACATACCCCTACCTTGCACATACATTACCATTTGCACATGTACTTACGCCATTCTATGTTATATGTCCTATTATTTGTATGTCTATTTATACTCTTACCTTGTTTTATATTCTGTGTCTCACTGTAATGTTCTGTGTGCACTTGCTTGTTTCTCCTATCACCCAAAAAAATTCCTTGTGTACGTGAGAACACTTGGCAATAAAGCTCATTCTGATTCTGATTCTAAAAGTAGTCCATATGATGTGTGTGCTATATGCCAAGTCTTCTGAAGTCATGCGATAGTTTTGTGTGAGGAACAGACCAAAACTTAAAGGGATAGTTCACCCCAAAATGATTTTAGTTCAACCTGTGTTGTTATAACCCTATATGACTTGCTTTCTTCATATGCTTTCATAACAATCATGAGTCTCGTAGAATAATTTATTAGACTTCTGAATTATACTTTTGTGTTCTTTTGAAGCTTGAAGAGGTGGTCACCATAAACTACCATTGTATGACATCACTGAGAACAACATGTTTTCACAATTTCTCCTTCTGTGTTATGAAAAAGACAGAAAGTCATATAGGGTTATAACAACAAAGGGGTGAATAAACAATTACTGAATTTTCATTTGTGGGTGAACTATCTCTTTAAATTGTTATTCACTGATAATCTTCACTTCCAGTTGCTGAAACTGGATTATTGAGTTGAAGTAAGAACCGTATCAGTACAATTCATTAACAAATCATTCAGACTGATTCATTTGAACAGAAGAAAGTCATGTGGATTTGGAATGGCATGAGGGTGAGTGAGTGATGACAGAATTGTCATGTGTCAAGTGTTAATGCATACTTTAACAGTGTTTTACTGTATGTTGCCTCTCTGTAGGTGGTATTCAAATAACAGTTGTGATGAATATGAAATTGACATTGTGGTTTATGAAGAATTCAACACAAATCTGTTATACAGTCCAATGTCAGAGATAAAAGTAGCTGGAATTTACTGCCCAGTGTGTGATAAACAGGAGGGTACCTTCACCTGGTATAAGGTATGCTTAGGATAACTGTTATGTATTTGTTATATCTAACAGATGTAGATGCACATGCATGTATGCATTGTGTCCAAAAGGCGTCTAATGAAAATGCTTTTTGCATTTGAAAATTTGTTTAGCATTTTTCGCATTTTTTACGGAAGCAATATTAGTGTTAACGTGATTTTAGTGAGATAAAATTTGCTTACAGTGTGTTGAGTCGTCATGACAACAAAGTTGTAATATTGAATATAACTTTACACAGATAAGGTAAGCGATTTTATCTAACTAAAATCACGTTAACACTTATAATGTTTACATCTGTTTACATTGTTTTCAAAAAAGCTTTCTGAATGTCCCCACATCTGTTATTGATCAAACAGATAGCTTGGTACGGTGGATGACCCAACGTACACCATTGGTTGAGTAACGTTGTTGGGCGGGCCTAAGCAGGTGTCTCAAAACAAACAGAGGAATTTTAATAGCGCCACAGAGACACAGTGTTTTTAATTTAACTATGAATGGCTTACTTATAGTTGTTTCTGCATATTAAGCTGGGATAGAGGAAAGTATTTTAACACTGATTTTTTAACACAAAAAGTTACATACTCCAGCTTTAATAATTAATTAGTTAAAAATAAACTGAAGATTAAATGAAAAAAATCCCAGATTTTCAACATGATCTAAAAAAAATTCAGACCCCACTTTGTTTGTGTATATCAATTCTGATCTAAATTATTGTCCTGAACCAAAACTGATCATACACTAATTTGTATTTTATTTTATTTTTTTTTTTGAGAATTTCACTCTTATTCCAAACCAAGAGTCAGGGCGGATTTTACGCATTCGTAATGCTTCAAAAGACAGCGCTGGAATTTACACCTGTGTTTGTACCTGGGAGCATCATGGCAGAATGTACAACACTTCTGGATCTCGTGAACTGTTGATCAGAGGTAGATTCTTCAGTCGCCCCTATTAAGGAACAATATTTGTCCAATATTACCAAAATACACTTCATATAATGTACACATTCAACAACACCAGACTCTGAGACAGTAAAGATATCTGACAGCTACAGGTCACTACGGTGTCTGCTACTAAACCACTGGATAGACTTAGAAAAAAATGTATGAAATATCAAATGTTAGATGACAGCTAAACCAACAAAATAATTTTTGTTCCTACATTTTAAATATTTGGGGCATTTTTGTCACTTTTAGGTTAATTTCTGACCTTAGGTAGAAGTCTGATCTTTCTCATGATATTCTCCTCTGGTTTATAGATCAGCCTCCCAGCAATCCTACAATCATTCTTCTTCCTGTCAATTCCACTATGATCGCTGATCTGAGTGAGTAAACACAAACAAATATACTAAACAGGTATTCGTTCATCAGTAATGGAATCATAAACACTTTTCAGGACACAAATGGGCCAGGAATCTGTTAAACAGATATCATCATGCTGCTACCGTATTCAGTGGCAAGAAAAAGTATGTGAACCCTTTGGAATTAGCTGGTTATAGTGTAGACAAACACACACAATGTGCTTAAGCCAGTAACACACAAACAGTTATAATCTTTCATGTATTTATTGAACACATCCCATTAAACATTATTGCTGTGGAAAAAGTAAGTGAACCCTTGTATTTAATTACTTGTAGATTCTCCTTTGGCAGCAATAACCTCAATAAGCTGTGGATTAGACCTGCACAACGTTCAGAAGGAATTTTGGACCATTCTTCCTTACAAAACTGCTTCAGCTCAGACATATTGTTAGGATGTCTGGTGTGAACGGCACTCTTGAGGTCATTCCACAGCATTGCTATTGGGTTAAGGTCTGGGCTCTGACTGGGACACTCCAAAAGGTGGATTTTCTTTTTTTGAAGCAATTCTGTAGTGGATTTACTTCAGCATTTAGGGTTATTGTCCTGCTGCATCACCCAACCTCTACTGAGCTTCAGCTGGCGCACAGCCACCCTGACATTATCCTGTAGGATATGTTGATAAACTTGGGAATTCATTTTTTCCCTCGATGATGGCAAGCGGTCCAGGCTCCAAAGCAGCAAAGCAGCCCCAAATCACGATGCTCCCTCCACCGTACTTCACCGTTGGCATGATGTTTTCGTGTTGGTATGCGGTGCCCTTTTTATGCCATACATAGTGCTGCGTGTTCTTCCCAAACAATTCAACCTTAGTTTCATCAGTCCACAAAACATTTTCCCAGTAGCGTTGTGGAGTGTCAAGGTGGTCATTGGCAAACTTCAGGCCTGCAGCAATGTTTTTGTTGGAAAGCAGCGACTTCCTTCATGGTGTCCTGCCATGGACACCATGCCTGTTTAATGTTTTCTGTATAGTAGACTCATGAACAGAGATGTTAACCAGTTCCAATGATTCCTTCAAGTCACTCTAGGGTTCTTTTTTACTTCATTGAGCATTCTGTGGTGTGCCCTTTGAGTCTTCTTGGCTGGACAGCCACTTCTAGGGAGAGTAGCCACAGTACTAAATCATCTCCATTTATAGACAGTTTGTCTATCTGTGGATAGTTAAAGATCTAAGCTCTTCGATAACTTTGTAACCCTTTCCAGCTTTATGCAGAGCAACCATTCTTGATTGTAGGTCTTCTGTGATCTCTTTTTTGAGAGGCATGGTCCACATCAGCAGATGCTTCTTGTGAATAGCAAACTCAAAATGTTTAAGTGCTTTTTATGAGTAAAAGTAGCTCTAACCCACACCTCCAATCTAATTTCATCAACTGAATTCCAGGTTTGCCAACTCTTGATGTCTTTAGCCTATGAGGTTCACTTACTTTTTCCACAGCAATGGAAAACTAATTCCAAAGGGTTCACATCCTTTTTTTTTGCCACTGTATTTTTCAGTCCTAATGTCAAATCTGAACACACTTCTTGTTTGCCAGATACAGAAATAGTCCTCTTGTGTTCTGTGCGCTTTGGAATCAATGTCAGAGGTCAGTGTAAAGTTGAGTGGGAAAGAAATAGGACCCAGCTGATTGGTGTGGATGGATATAAGCAGGAATTCAGGTAAATAACACCAGATGTAGTGTAGAACATTGAGATCTTTAAACAATTTAACCATAGAAATATTCTTTATGCAAGTATGCAGATGCGAGTACTTGGGCAACACCTTGCCATTGTGTGTTGGCAAATTGCATTGCAAAATGTTGTCCTTACTTATCTAAAGAGGTCTCTGAGATCCACACAGAACAGCAAATGGTATTATTAAGATAATCTCACTGATCCTACATTGTTTTCTTCTCCAGAGAGGTAGATGGGGTCTCTCAGTCAGTTTTGACCATCAGTAAAGTTTCACAGGTGGATCTTCAATCTGAGTTTCACTGCAGAGTCGAAGATGCTTTTAAAGTGCGTTATGTGTCAGTAACTCTGAAGAGTCGAGGTGAGATCTTACAAGAGTACAAACACAAACCTCTTAGTAATTCCTCTATAGAAAAAACTATTCACCAATGAGATCTCTTTAATATCTCAAATCTCTCTCCTAGACAGCAATGCAGAGCAAATAGAGACCTTTCCAGGCCTGGAAATGTAATGGAAAATAGCAATATCTTTGAAAAGTCATAAAGATTTATATTTTGCTATAGTGAACATAAATTTTTCTAATATTCTTAGCTCTTAAATATTTCATTAGCTATAAATTGCTGATTTGAGTGCTATAAAATGATAAAAAAAAATATATATATTTATATATATATATATTATTGATCCATTTATTATGAAGAACTGAAGAAAAGAAAAACAGAAAAAACATGCAAATTCATTGGTCAAAAAGTGTAATCACACTGACTCTCTTATGTCAAAAATGTGTTTCTATTTGTCTTTCTTTGTAAAAGTTTTTATGAAAGTCATCTGAGGCTATAGGCTAAAAGTCTATATTTAAATGAAGCTTAACTTAAATCTGCTGAGCTATGAATGAGCAACCAATCAGCAATAACATTTTTGTCTGGGTTACTTTGTAAGTCTGCTGTGCCATCCAATTTTAAATCAGGCCAACATATATTAAAAATATCAAATATATATTAATTAAAGCTGCATTGCACTTAAAAAAATATTTTAGCCTATTTTTAATATTTACGCATTCCAATTTAATAAAATTTCATCAAATTGAATTGTGGAACGTCTAACCAAAATAAATTTATAAAACTTTAAATATTTTAACAAAAATCTATAATGCTTGGATATGTTTTCTGGTAGGGTAGTTAAAGCTTATATTGGTTGTCATGCTTTAATGAATCAAATATTACTCAAGGGATATTGTGTTAACGAGGCTGTATCCAGCTTCTTATTTGCCAGTTTTTATTGATGCTATCTGTTCCCCTTTATTCTTGTATTGCGTTTACCATTCCTGAAGTGTTAAACAGGTGTTCCAGTGAATTAACTGTTTGTGTGTCGCTGTTTATTTCTCCTTTCTTTTACCCCAGTCGCAAAAAATTCACAAGCCTCACTCGCCCTTGTGGAGTGGGACATGGTCATGTGTCTGTCACTGGGGGAGAGAGGAAGCGGTAAGGGCCATCACCTGGTGACTAATGATACGTAACACATGTGTCTCGTTACAGTGACGACGGAGATGGGCTTGAAAAGATTGCTGAGAACGCGAGTAAGGGAGATAGAGTCCCAGTCACACAGACCTGCCAGATCGTGAAGCTAAATGCTGCAAAGCTGTTAACCTTAATCATTTATAAGTTCATGTTGTCTCTTATGACTAAAGCTAAAGTAAAAGACTGTTTGTTAAACTGTGAAAAAACATTAAAGCTTGATTTACCTGGACTGCCATCCTGCTTCCCACTTCCTTATTGTTGAGTCTTCTACACTGGTGCCGAAACCCGGGAATAAGGAAGGAGACTGGTCGCCATGGACACCTCACCTCTAGACGAAGTCATCCATGCCCTGACCAGCATCCAGGAGTCCCATCACCATGCCCTCCTCGTGCAAGAACAGCGCCTCCAGGAGCTCCTCCAAGGATCGGCAGGCCTTGCGGAGCTGGTTAGCTCAGGGCGGTTCCTCCACCACGGCCCCAGAAGCAGTGACGAAGCCACAGCTGTTGCTCCAAAAGATGGGCCCCCAGGACGAGCCGGAGGCATACCTGAGTTTCTTTGAGCAGTCGCCACCGCCTCCGGCTGGCCGTGAACCCAATGGGCCCTCCACATGCTGCCGCTGCTTTCCGGGGATGCTCAGCTCGCGGTGCAGCAACTACCATCTGAGGACCACCTGGACTACATCAAGCTGAAGACTGCTGTACTGCAATGGGTTGGCCCGAGCCCCGAACAACACCATCAGCGATTCCGCTTCCTCACTTTGAGCGATGCCAGCCGCCCATTCGCGTTTTCCCAACAGCTCCGTGATGCCTGCCGTAGCTGGATGCTGGCCAAGGAAGGGCATGGCGTGGAGGATTTTATCGACCAGATGGTGCTGGAACAGCTAACCATTCGCCTGCCCTGAGGAACAGCAGAATGTGTCCAGTGCCATCGCCCCACGTCGGTGGATGACACCATCCAGCTGGCCGCAGCCTACATAGCAACCTACCCTGAAGCTGGCGAGCCGCAGTCCAGATCTCTCTCTCTCTCTTGCTTCTCCTCCACATCCTCTTTCCCCTCCCTCTCCTTCATTTCACCCTATACCCGCTTCTCGGAAACGGGGAGTGGTGCCACCCAAACCAGCGCCCCGCCTTCGCGGGCTGCACGATGTGCCGGTCCCTTCCCCTACCCTTCTCCGTCATCCTTCCCAGGTTGATGTCTCCACCGCCATGGGTGCAGCTGGGAAGCCTGGGCCGGACTGGTGGGAAGCCGAGTCAGTCCAAGACCGCCGACCGGTAATGGAGGTGGAGATGTGGATTCGGGTCCCTGCCACACCACAGTCTGCCCCCGGTCGAGCAGGGACGTACAGGATACCGGAAAAAATTAAGGGACGTACATACAAAGCCCTAGTTGATTCTGGCTGTAATCAAACCTCAATCCACCAAGGCTTGGTTCATGACGGAGCTTTGGGTACAAAACACAAGGTGATGGTGAGGTGTGTGCATGGGAATGTTCACAAACACCTGTTAGTGACTACCGTTATTCAATTTCATGGACTAAAGCATAGAGTGGAGGCCATGGTTAATTCACACCTCACCCATCCACTGATTCTGGGAACCAATTGGCAGGGGTTTAAATGATTATTAAAAGCCTGGGAGTGTCCGCTCAGTGTCAAAATGATGTAGGAGGGGAATCCTCCAGCATTCCTGCCCTCAGGGAATTCCTGGAGGGGGACTTCCCTCGGGAGCATTTGCGTGACGAAACCCTTAGGCATGCCTTTGACCAAGTGAGAGTAACCGATGACCAGCTGCTCCAGCCCGATGTCGCCCTCACATATCCGTATTATTGAATTAGGGACCGGTTGTATCGAGTGATGCAGGACACTCAAACCCATGAAAATACAACCCAGTTGTTAGTCCCGAGGAGTCATCAGGAACACTTTTCCAGGCGGCTCACCACAAACCTATGGCAGTTCACTCAGGGCAAGAAAGAACACTACACTGTTTGATGGCCCACTTTTATTGGCCGGGCATTCACGGGGATGTACGCAGATGGTGTGTGGCATGCCGTGAATGTCAGCTGGTGAATCCACCGGCCACCCCAAGAGCGCAATTGTACCCATTACCGTTAATCGAGGCCCCCTTCGAAAGAATTGGTATGGACCTCGTCGGGCCATTAGAACGGTCAGCACATGGATATCGGTTTGTATTAGTGCTGGTGGATTATGCAACGTGATATCTGGAAGCAGTGCCTTTATGCAACATCTCAGCACACAGTGTTGTGGAGGCACTCTTCAAAATTATCTCCCGGGTGGGGATTAGGAAAGAAATCCTCACCGACCAAGGCACAATGTTTATGTCACGAACACTACGCAAACTTTATAAATTGCTGGGGATTAAATCGATTCGCAACAGAGTTCATTACTCACAAACTGACGGGCTGGTGGAACGGTTTAATCACACCCTAAAAAACATGATTCGTAAGTTCGGACACGAGGATGCTAGAAATTGGGACAAATGGCTGGATCCCCTATTATTTGCATTCAGGGAGTTCCTGCAAGCCTCCACGGGGTTTTCCCCCTTCGAGCGCCTGTATGGATGCCGGCCCTGGGGGGTGCTTGACGTTATACGGGAGGAGTGGGAGGAAGGACCTTCCCAGAGCAAAAATAAAATTCAGTACATCCTTGATCTTTGAGCAAAGCTACACACACTGGGTCAGTTGGCACAACAGAATTTGCTCCAAGCTCAAGAGACACAAAGCCGGCTCTATAATAGGGATGCCCAGCTACGGGAATTTGTACCGGGAGACAAAGTACTTGTATTACTCCCCACATCAAGCTCGAAATTACTCGCCAAGTGGCAAGGACCCTTTGAGGTTACACGGCGAGTCGGGATCCTCAATTATGAAGTTAAACGAACGGATAGAGGCGGGACACATCAAATTCACCACCTCAACCTCCTTAAATTATGGAGAGAGGCAGTCTCCATGTCCATAGTGACAGTAGTTCCAGAGAGGGCGGAGCTCAGGCCAGAGGTGAAGTTCAAAGCCGATCCATTCACCCCGTTCCCTTGTGGAGACCACCTCTCACCGTCCCAGCTCACGGAGGTGGCCAGGTTGCAAAAAGAGTTTGCAGACGTGTTCTCTCCTCTCCCCGGTCGGACTAACCTCATGCAGCACCATATCGAGACCCCATCGGGAGTGGTTGTGCGTAGTCGGCCATACCACATACCCGAGCACAAGTAAAAGGTAATTCGTGACGAATTAGAGGCAGTGCTCTAAATGGGGGTAATAGAAGAATCGCACAGCGATTGGGTGAGCCTGGTTGTTCTTGTATCTAAGAGTGATGGGTCAGTCCGGTTCTTTGTTGATTACTGGAAAGTCAATGCTGTGTCTAAATTTGACGCGTACCCAATGCCCCGAATTGACGAACTGCTCAATCGGTTGGGTGCGGCTCAATTTTATTAGACACTGGATCTAATTAAAGGATATTGGCAGATCCCCTTAACCCCATTATCCCGAGAAAAAACTGCCTTTTCCACACCGTTCAGATTACACCAATTTGTCACTCTTCCGTTCGGTTTGTTTGGGGCTCCCACCACATTCCAGCGCCTCATAGATAAGATCCTCTGGCTACACGCTGCATATGCCTCTGCCTACCTGGATGACATTATCATACACAGTAATGATTGGCAGAGGCATATTCAGCATCTAAGAGCCGTGCTGAGGTTGCTGAGATGGGCGGGACTCACGGCAAACCTGAAAAAGTGCACAATTGGGCGGGTGGAAGTATGGCATCTGGGCTTCCACTTGGGTCATGGGCAGGTATGACCCCAAATTGATAAAACTGCAGTGATAGTGGCCTGCCCATGTTCCAAGTCCATAAAGGAGGTGAGACAGTTTATGGGGTTGGCTGGCTATTACAAAAGGTTTGTGCCTAATTTTTCTGATGTCACCAGACCCTTGACTGATCTCACTAAAAAGGGGGTGCCAGATCCGTTCCAGTGGACGGGGCGTGCCAACAGGCTTTCACGAGAGTGAAATCTGCACTCTGTGGCAGCCGCTCCTACACGCTCCTAACTTCTCTCTCCCCTTACAGACAGATGCATTAGAGAGGGGGTTGGGGGCCGTGCTCTCACAAGAGTATAGCACTATTGAAAAAGAGTGTCTTGTCATCAAGTGGGCGGTCCTAACCCTCCGCTATTACCTGTTGGGGCGTGCCTTCATCCTCCACTTGGATCACGCCCTGCTTCAGTGGCTCCACCGTATGAAGGATGCCAATGCGTGGATCACTCGTTGGTACCTGGCACTTCAGCCCATCAAATTCAAGGCGGTCCACAGGCCAGGGCCGCAGATGCTTGTGGCTGATTTCCTCTCCAGGAATGGTGGTGGGGTGGGAGGTTAGCAGGCTGGACGTTGCAAGGGCCTGAGTCGGGCGGTGGGGGTATGTGAAGCGGGATGTGGTCATGTGTCTGTCACTTTGGGAGAGAGGAAGCGGTAAGGGCCATCACCTGGTGACTAATGATACGTAACACGTGTCTCGTTACAGTGACGACGGAGATGGGCTTGAAAAGGCCGCCGAGAATGCCAGTAAGGGAGAGAGAGTCCCAGTCACACAGACCTGCCAGATCGTTAAGCTAAACGCTGCAAAGCTGTTAACCTTAATTATTTATGAGTTTATGTTTTCTCTTATGACTAAAGCTAAAGTAGATACCTTGTTGTTAAGCTGAAGAGTAAATGCACTGCTGTGAAGCTGAAAAGCCAAAGACTGTTTGTTAGACTGTGAAAAACCATTAAAGCTCTATTTACCTGGACTGCCACCCCACTTCCTGCTTCCTTATAGTTGAATCTTCTACAGCCCTTCTAGCAGATAGTCTGTTTAAACAGATTGGACAATTTAAAACTACATCTAAAAGCCACTATACAGTAGGTACAAGGTACTAAGAGGTAGTTCCCCATTAATGAAACATTAAATTAAAAAGATGTTTTTAAACATGTACAGATTTCATAGAACAGCAATGTATATAATAATTTGTTTAGCCTGTAACAATCTCTTTATTAGAACTTTACTGTCAAAGAAATTATTAGGGAAACTGTTTATTATTGTAATTATATTGCATACTTCTGCATATTATTTTGATGTTAAATTTGATTTCATCCCCATCATTATTGAATAATCTTTTTGTTTTTAGTTTACAGTTTAATTGTGTGCATGCCATTTTAATCTTATAGTTAACCTGCCGGCTTTATCCACCAAGGCTGTGTATTTTAATAGAAAAATAAATAAAGGTCTACTATTTTACTTCTATCAGACATATTATACATTTCACCTCTTAAATTTGGGGTATTTTGTCTGTTGTACAATACAAACTTTAATGTGTAGTGGATAATACACTTCGATAATCATGTAAATAAGAGTGTTTTTTATCTTCCTCAAAGCAAGTCATATCTTGGTTATAAATGTTTGATTTAATAACATTATATAAATCTGAAAATAGCACATTATGACCAGCTCAGCAGGTGAATATATCTAAATGATCACAGGCAATGTCCAGGCAACCTCAAACTATGAGATTTATCTGTGCAGAAGAGCAGTGCCGAAACAAAATTTATGTAAAAAACAAAGCGTTGTTCCTCCGCAAGTCACTTTTTTTCTTTTCTTTTTTTTGGTTTCAACCATAGACATTGAAAGAGAGCCCGAAAGATCAGCAGTGCAGCTTTAATTTATTTTAAATCACAATAAAATGTGTCAATTCAAGGCTTGATGTGTTATTCTAATTTTATTTATGTTTGTATGTTTATCAGATGAAGCATCAGTTCTTTTGGTGGTTTTGCCATGCATCTCTATGTTTCTTCTTCTGCTGGTTAGTGAAATGGTGAAGTGGTTTGCTGTGGATCTGCTGCTGTTTTTGAGGGGAATTTTCACCAAGCTGAACAGAAAAGAGGGTGAAGCACATTATGCGCCTACTCTAGCTTTTACTATATCTTCTGTTTATTTACACTCCATAGACCACACATGTATAAAACCCTTTCAAGGATTAGTTCACCCAAAAAGGATATTCTGTCACTATTTACTCTCCCTCATGTCATTCCCAACCCTTTCCCATGAAACACAAAAGGAAAATTTCTAAAGAATCTTCATGCAGCTCTTTCCTGTACAACAGTTACATATTGTAAAATATATAATGCATGACATTAACCCGATAAGCTTGGCGAGAAAAATAAATAATTGTCAAACGATTAATAATTACAGTTTTGACCAACACAAAATAGGTATTGTTTGAAAGCTTAGAAGCTCTACTTTAAAATGCATGTAGGCATTATGACCAAAGTGTTCCGTTTTGATAATTTAAAAAACAAATTGCACTGTACATATTATTGCAATCAGTAAAAACAGCCATGTGTCATATGTTTTTGGAAAGCTTTCAAAGAGCAACATACCACCAGCCTATTTGTTTTACTCACAAACAAAAATATAGCGAATAATAGATAAGTATATGTCTTTGACATTATGACATTATGCTTCATGTAAACAGGTGATGCTTATATGCTGCGTTTTCACTTATGACTTCACAAAAAATAAACAGAACATAAAATATCGCATACCATTAGAGGAGGTGATTATCTTTCTATTAACACAAACATTTTCTCACTTACAGTTGATATGATAGAGAACAAAACAAAATCAGTTTTTTGGAGCCACCTTATTTACACCCAGAATTATATAATATCAAATCATAAAAAATAAGAACAAACGTAAATGTTTGTGATTTTATATACGTTTCTTAGGCTGAGAGATCATAATCTATATCATTAAACATTTTGAAAAGCTTTCTTTACAATGATACCAAACACTTGAGCCTTTAATTTTGGGTATGCCACTAAAACTAAAAATATGTGATGAAAAAAAAAAAAAAAAAAAAGTATTTCACTGTATATGTGCAAATGTATAATGTGTGACAAAAATAAAGGCTTCTTCTTCTTCTTCTTCTTCTAAACTGGAAATCTTTAAAAACACCCTCAGAGCTTAAAGGGTTAACACTTGTGAGTTAAGAAAAAAATACATAAATGTGTCAGATGAAGTGTTAAATTGATGTTTACTGTGTCCGTTTGACAGATGGTAAAGTATATGATGCGTATGTGATTTACCAGAGAAACAGCTTGGATGAGATGACAGCTAAAACTCTAAGTGACTTTGTCAATGGAGCTCTTCCGACTGTACTGGAGAGATATTACGGCTTTAAACTGTACATTCATGGCAGAGATGACCTACCAGGAGAAGGTATGTTTGCTGAACCTTTACATATAAATGTAAAATAACATAAATCCATTATTTTATGTGTTAAGAGTGTATTCTTAAAGTCTAGATATTAAAGGTACTTGAAGAGATAGGCGGCATGACCAAAATATAACACAGAGTAATAATTTGTATTTATTGTTTTAATATAATAATATAAAATGTAATTATATATTACATTTATGTATTTCTATATCAAATATAGAGTAAGGTGTGTTATATATATATACACACAGTGCATTCAGAAAGTGCTCAGACCCCTTTATTTTTTCACATTTTTCACACAGATTTTTGGTAACTTTTCAAATGTATTAAAAAGAAAAAACTGAAATATCACATTGACATAAGTATTCAGACTCTTAACTCAGTACTTAGTTAAAGCACCTTTGGCAGTGATTACAGCCTCAAGTCTTTTTGGGTATGATGCGACAAGCTTTGCACTCCTGGATTTGGAGATTTTCTGCCATTCTTCTCTGCAGATCCTCTCAAGCTCTGTCAGGTTGGATGGGGACTGTCGGTGGACAGACATTTTCAGGTCTCTCCAGAGATGTTCGATTGGGTTCAGTCCGGACTCTGGCTGGGCCACTCAAGGACATTCACAGAATTGTTCCTAAGCCACTCTTGCGTTGTCTTGGCTGTGTGCTTAGGGTCAGTGTCCTGTTGGAAGGTGAACTTTCGGCCCAGTCTGAGGTCCTGAGCGCTCTGGACCAGGTTTTCATTAAGGATATCTCTGTATTTTGCTGCGTTCAGCTTTCCTTCAACCCTGATTAGTCCCCCAGTCCCTGCCGCTGAAAACACCCCCACAGCATGATGCTACCACCACCATGCTTCACAGTTGGGATGGTACTGCGCAGATGATGAGTGGTGCCTGGTTTCCTCCAGACATGACACTTGGAATTGAGGCCAAACAGTTCAATCTTCATTTCATCAAACCAGAGAATCTTGTTTCTCACAGTCTGAGAGTACTTTAGGTGCTTTTTTACAAATTCCAACCGGGCTTTCAGATGTCTTACACTGATAACCCATAAAGCCCAGATCGGTGGAGTGTTGCAGTGATAGTTGTCCTTCTGCAAGTTTCTCCCATCACACATGATCTCTGGAGCTCAACCAGAGTGACCATCGGGTTCTTGGTCACCTCTCTTACCAAGGCCCTTCTCCCACGATTGCTCAGTTTCAATGGGCTGCCAGCTCTAGGAAGAGTCCTGGTTGTTCCAGACTTGTTCCATTTAACAATTATGGAGGCAACTGTGATCTTGGGAACCTTCAATGCAGCCGAAATGTTTTTGTAGCCTTCCCTAGATCTGTGCCTCGACACAATCCTGTCTCTGAGCTCTGCAGGCAGTTCCTTTGACCTCATGGCTTGGGTTTTGCTCTGATACACATTTTCATCTGTGAGACCTTATATAGACAGGTGTGTGCCTTTCCAAATCATATCCAATCAATTGAATATGCCACAGGTGGACTCCAGTCAAAATGTAGAAACATCTCAAAGATGATTCAGAGAAATGGGATGCACCTGAGCTAAATTTCAAGTGTCATAGCAATGGGTCTGAATACTTATGTCAATGTGATATTTCAGTTTTTTCTTTTTAATAAATTTGCAAAGTTAGCAAAAATCTGGTTTTTGCTCTGTCATTATGGGGAATGGAGTGTAGATTGATGTGAAAAAAATAATTTAAAGCATTTTAGCACAAGGCTGCAACATAACAAAATGTAAAGAAATGAAGGGGTCTGAATACTTTCTGAATGCACTATATATTTATATATATATATATATATATATGTATTAGAGGGGCTTTGGGCAACGTCTGGGAGGACAGCTAAACAATATTAAACTAGATCATCAAACCATCATAGGTTGGTTTAATCTGCCAAGATTTGGTCCTGATCTCTACAAATGTGTGAAACTCACGGTCATCTTTTCCAGACAGTATAAATCTGATTGAAACGAAGATACAGCTCAGCCGAAGACTTATCTTCATTTTAACACCAGGAACAAGTGTTGATCAAAGCGGCATTTCTCCTGAAGCATATGATCTGCAAGTGGGCCTTCATCAGGCTCTCGTACAAGGAGATACGGGTGTAATTTTGATCCAGCTGGGAGAAACACAGGACTACACACATCTGCCTCTTGGTTTACAACATCTTCTTCATAAGAATTCTCCCTTAATGTGGAGAGAAGAGCAATTGTCGCCAAACTCAAGATTTTGGAAACAGGTGCGGTATAGGATGCCCGTTCCATCATCGTGTCAGAGAAACAGAAAAATAAATAACAAGACAGTGCACAGCATCATTTGAAAATCAGGTTTACCAATCGACCCTTTCAGATGAATTTTATAGAAATAATACAAAATCATGATAAAACGCTGTTGCCGGGGGCACTTATAGTCTAAAACGCAAGTTACTCTGAGAGGTTATTTTTCCCAGTATTGAAATCTTTAAATAAATCTTGAGAAGTGCATACTGTGGAATGGATTAAACTATGTGTCAGCCTTTATTCCCAAATGAACATCATCAGTAGGGTTACAAACATAGAAGAGGAAAATATTTCTTTATTGCCACTATGCCATGTGAGATTTAAGTAAACCAGCTTTATGTGCATTTGGAAAAAAAGTCTCATCATTACTAATTAAATGCCAAAATCTGAGATGCATTCATTTAGCTTTTTGGCCTACTGATATCCTAATGTGTCACAAATCAAACAATAACAGGAGAATTGTGACTGTATATAAATATTTCAAGATAAACAGACTAATCTAATTTTCTTCTCTCTTTGATTGATTTTATTACTATTTTATGTGTATTTATGCATTTTCCTTTCTTATCTTTTCCTCTTCTTTTTTTATTTTTCAAACCTATTTTTATTTTTAATCTGTTTTATTCTATGTATGTGAACATCTGTTAAGCACTTTGTTAACACTGTTTTAAAAGGTGATATAAATAAAGCTTTACTTACTCACAGTTCATCTTTTCAGTGCATTGTATTTTACACTATATGTTAACCCTTTAAGCTTGGATGGGCCTGCCCCACGAGAAAAAAAAATAACTGTCAAAATATTAATAACTACATTCTTGACCAACACAAAAAAGGTATCTTTGATAGATCAGAAGCTCTACTTTCCAATGCATGTAGGCATTATGACCAAAAATGAACAAGAGAGTTGAAATTTGCAGACAAATCAGAAGTGTTCCGTTTTGATCATTTATAAAAAATAAATTAAAAATAGCTCTGTACATATTTTTGCAATCAGTAAAAACATCAAACTGATGAAACAGCCATGTGTCATATGTTGTTGGAACTTATACAAACCTTTAGTCATTGTTATTTTTGTATGTGTAATTAGTTCTTATGTACAATTATTGTGTTTTATTTGTTTGGAGAGGATTTTGGACACTTGGGGAAATTTTTTTGTGCACAAGGACAATTTTTTTTTTAATGCTATAACTTTTCTCCGTTACAGTTGACATGATAGGGAAGAAAACAAAAGCAGTTGTTTGGAGCCACCTTATTTACACCCAGAGATATATAATGTCAAATAAGAAAAATAAGAAAAAAAAGGATACTTTTGGCTCAAACTTTTCTGTGATTTTTCATTAGTTTCATCAGACATCAAGGATGTAACCGCAGATCCCAACTTCCGGTGTGAGAATGCTGTGCACGTTTGGCTGCCACTTCACATTTGGACTATATATATATTTTTTTGCCATGTTTGTTTCCATTTGTTTTTCTTTTCATTTCTGGATCTATAACACGTTTGGAATTGGATTCTATGCCTCTCTTTCTGCTCACCGGAGAAAAACAGCATTCACCTGCTGTTGGAGACCGGATAGCTCACACTCCATTTCACGGGTATGTTGCGAGCCCTCTCTTTGTCTGTCATGCACCTCTCTGGGCATGGGTATTGAGTGAATCTCCACTCTCTTTATCACCTGTGTCAACAGTTCTTTGACCGGTTGGGTTGCTTTCCTCTCAATCAACTGTTAGGTGTAGACTAGGCAGGGCTCTGGCTAACGCGATATCGTTGATTGTGGCTGCTGTAGCTGGCATCTCATGACTGTTTTTGCTCTATATCTCGCATGTGAACATGTCTTGGATTTCATCTATTAAAGTGTTTTTTATCTTCCTCACTCTCGTCCTTGGCATAAATGCCACGGAAATCCAACTACTGACATCACGACTTAGAGTCTTAAACTGCAATCCACGTTTAGACTCTGAGACATATGAACTCTGTCATGAACTCTGAATCCTCCGGTGGCAGCGGTATATCATCGCTCACCACGGAATCTCCAGTCTGTCTATAGCTCATCTCCCACAGCAATTCCATCTATCTGGACAAGAAGACGGTGTGGCAAGGTGCTCAAACTCAATTTCACTGAGGCATTTAACTAAAGATGATCACTGCTCCACATCAAAACACTTCGGATTTGTTCGTCAGGATTTGGCACTATTGAACTGTCGCTCTATAATGGACAAAGCGTCAATTCTCAATGAACTCATCACTGATACAAAACTGGACATGCTACTGCTAACTGAAACCTGGTAAATACCTAATGACTTTCTACAACTGAATTTGCTTAATCCACAAGGATACAAATATTTGTCTAAACCCCGACCTCACGGAAAAGGGGGCGGACTAGCTGTTGTTTAACGAGATGGCATGAGAGAGGTTTTGACTGAATTTCATAATGTCACATCTTTTGAATATCTGGCTCTCAAGATTGTTGGTGAAACTCCTCTCATTGTGTTAAAGTATCAGCCTCACTTTACCTCTGAACTTAGTGAAATACTCACTCTTGCCTGTGCTATCTCTCCCCATGTTATACTGCTTGGTGATTCAATATCCATGTTGATACTGACTGTTCAAATATAACTGAACTCATGAATGTTCTTGAATGCTTCAATTTAACACAGCATGTGAATTTTTCTACCCATACTCATGGTCAAATACTTGACTTAGTTTGTACATCAGGTCTTAATAATGTTTCTACAACTAGTACACAAATTGGCATCTCGGATCACAAACTTATAGAATTTTCATTTAATTTTCCTTGCTGTAAGTCATACAAGAAACTGTGGTATCTTATTGCAACCTAAAAGCAGTCGACCCCTCATCATTCTCCACCTTTGTCTGTGCACCCTTACTTTCTGACTCTTTGAAACTGTCCTGTCCTTCAAACATCCTCTCAAATTATAATTCAGCTATCTCAGCTGCTCTTGAAGAGCATGCCCCCTTCAAGACAAAGCTGGTGCCCTCTTCTCGCTCATCACCTTGGTTTACTCCTGAATTGCAGGCAATGAAGAGAGTGGGTCGTCGTCTTAAATGACTCTATAGAAAAACAGGCCTCACTGTTCTACGCACCAAAAGGCTGAACCAAGTGCAATTTAATTCTGATATTCTTCTTTGGTTATTGCACCGACTGTGTCCTATTATATAGTCCATTCCCTCAAGCACCAATGATTTAAACAAAGACATATTCATAAGAAGCTGATAGTGTAAATGGACTGTATGCAATGAATTAGATGAATTGAAAATTACGTTCTTTTGTGCATTAACAGCATCCTTGATAAATATCAGACATATTTCTATGACAATGACATGCTCCTTTTTATATGCATAGAAAATTGGATTCTCATCAGAATTTGGATGCATGCTCTGTTAAATTATTATTAGTTATAATTAATCATTGTCATCTACTTAAACACAAATCATGGCTAATATTTAAAACTATTGTATCGGCTCGCACTTCGCTTCTACTGGTTGATTTTTGATTTTGAAAGTTAAATTCATTCAATGAAACATGAAAAAATTAAACCAAAAATAGTTCTCAATTCAAATTAAACTTCAAATGAAATGAAAATGTAATAAAAATAACGAAGTGGTAAAAAAAAAATCATACTAAATCCAAACATTTTACTCTGTCCAACTTCTTCCACCGGCCACATTTACAGTGACTTAAAAATTACTCTCAACAACAAGTGGAAAATTACTAGTAAAAATTAAATCATAAATACAATTATAAATATACAATAATAATAATACATAAAAACATAACAATAAAAATAATAATAATCAAAAAAATAAACCATTACCTCTAGAAAGTTTAACACAAATCTCATAATTTCAACAAACGGGACATGAAACTTATTGGACATGAAATTTATTCCCACCTGCTGGTGGAATCTCCAAACTGCAAATGCAGAAACTGAAATTGGACTTTGCGCTGAGATAAGAGGTCTTAGTGCAATGACATATTTCTCAGGAAAATAGCAAATTGTGCTTTGCTATTACATACATATAATACACTCAGAGTTTGCGCAAACTGTCCCTCCTATGCCCACTTGTCCTTTGTGCTGGCATAAAAATTGCACTTAAAATCAGTGCTCTCATGGACAAGAATTTGTGTACATTTGTAGCGCTGCGCTTTGCGCATTCACGAAAATAGAGCCCCATGTTTTTAAAAACTCTACTTGTATCACAAAATAACCGTTGTCTTACTGAAGTAAAACTGTAGTAGGCCAACCATGTTATATATATATATATATATATATATATATAGTTATTATTTTTATTACCATAGTTTTGGTTTTCCTTAGTAGTTGAACTGTGTTACATGGATTGGCGGTGCGAGACGGGCAAACCATTGTGTGCCTCATAGCCAGCGCACCTGGCCTTCACGTAGCCTCCCCCAACACTCCTACGAGCATCGTACGGTCCCCTGCACCTCGGGGACAAGTCAACTGCCCAAAATGGGGACAGGCCACCCCAGCCGTGGCCTCTTCTCTTCTTTATTTTCTCCCCAAAAAAGAATGGAAATCATTCAGCTGGGGGCCATAAATGTCTGCGTGGGGGGGTATCCATTCTCAAGGGGAAGACACCACGGAGACCACATCCTGCCCGAAGGGGAGGCAGTTGTGTGGAAATACGTCACATGGTCTTACCGAGTCTTGTCGGCAGTGTCACATGTGGAGAAGTCCCCATGGTAGGTCCTACCCAGAGGGGACAGAGCTCTACAAACACGGCAACCAGTGGCAGAGGGAAACTCTGCCCAAGCAAGACGCGGGTTTATCAACAGGGAAACCGTCTCGTGGAAGATACATCACATGGGGTTACAAACAAGCAACCAGCGCATGTGGATCACCTACCCCAGTACAGGGCCCAATAGCACACGTACTGGGCCGGCATCAAGTTTCTCCGCAAACTCGCCTGCCACAGGGCTAAGGAGGAAGGACATCCAGGGTCCATGACCTCGTGAATACGGCTGGGGGGTAAAAAGTGCACGTCTCCCCCTCCGAAGGTATTGGGTGTTGCCCTGCCCGCTGCTCTACCAATGTCTGCCAAAGAGGCGCCATTGGTTGGGGCCCAGGAGTCCGCCACACTCCTGGTGGAGTGTGCCCAAAGCCCCAAGGGGGGCGGCATGTCCTGGGCATAGTATGCCCAAGCGATGGCATCAACAACCCAGTGGGCGATCCTCTGTTTGGAGACAGCATTCCCATTCTGCTGTCCTCCGAAGCAGACAAAGAGCTGCTCAGAGCACCTAAAGCTCTGCGTGCAATCCAAGTAGATGCACAAAGCACGCATTGGACACAGCAACGAAAAGGCTAAGTCTACCTCCTCCTGGGGCAGCTTCGCTTGCAGGTTCACCACCTGATCCCTAAACGGGGTCGTGGGAACCTTAGGCATATAGCTCGGTCGGGGCCACAGGACCACATGAGAGTATTCTGGACTGAACTTCAGGCATGTGTCGTTGACAGAGAATGCCTGCAGGTCCCCTTCCCTCTTGATGGACGTAAGCTCAGTCAGTAGGGCAGACTTCAAGAGACTGCCTTTAGCTCAACTGACTCCAGGGCTCAAACGGGGCTCCCCGCAGGGCCACGGAGAGATCCAATGAGGGAATTAGTCGCGGTCTGGGAGGATTCAACCTCCTCGTGCCTCTAAGGAACCTGATGATCAAGTCGTGCTTCCCTAAATACCGTCAACTGCATTGTGGTGCGCCTCCATAGCGGCCACGTACACCCTCAAGGTGGGGGGGACAGCCGCCCCACCAGCCTCTCCTGCAGGAATGAAAAAAGCACCAACGTGACTGAGCATCTCTGGGGGTCTTCACGTCTGCCGCGCTGTCGAAGTCACACGGGATGTGAGTGGCTCACAATGACTTGAGTCGCTGCTGACTCCAGAGGAGGAGGCAGCGGGTGAGTTGTGACATGCGACGAAAGCACAGGCCACCTTGGCGGCTACTGTACGCTACCATTGCCGTGTTGTCCGTCCAGACCAACATGTGCTTGCCCTGGATCAACGGCCGAAACCTCTGCAGGGCGAGCAACACTGCCAGAAACTCGAGGTAGTTGACATGCCAGCGCAGACACGGCCCTGTCCAGGAGCCCGCGGCTGCGTGCCCATTGCACACGGTGCCTCAGCCACGCTCGGAGGCGTCTGTCATAACCACGACACGCCTGGGGTACTTGCACTAAGGGTACTCCTGCCCGCAGGAATGCAATGCCCATCCAAGGGCTGAACAGGTAGCGGCAGATCGGCGTGATGACCATGCGATGTGTGCCACGGTGCAATGCCCATCTCGTGACTTGAGTCTGAAGCCAATGCTGAAGCGGTCTCATATGCATCGACCCGAGCGCCGTGACCACCGTCAAGGACGCCATATGCCCCAGGAGCCTCTGAAAAATGCTTCAGTGGGATCGCCGTGCTCTGCCAGAACAACTTCAGGCAGTTCAGCATTGACTGCGTGCGCTCGCTCATGAGGCGCGCCATCATAGAGACTGAGTCTAACTCCAACCCAAGAAAAGAGATGCTCTGTACCGGGGAGAGCTGCTCTTTCCCCAGTTGACCTGAAGCCCCAACCGGCTGAGGTGCCTGAGCACCAGGTCCCTGTGTGCACACAACAAGTCTCAAGAGTGAGCTAGAGCCAGCCAGTCGTCAAGACTGTTGAGGATGTGGATGTCAACTTCCCTTAGCAGGGCAAGATCTAACTCTGCAACTTCCGTGAAGACGCGAGGTGACAGGGACCGACCGAAGGGGAGGACCTTGTACTGGTGCGCCTGGCCCTTGAAGGCAAACCAAAGAAAAGGTCTGTGCCAAGGAGAAACCGAGACGTTGAAGTACACGTCCTTCAGGTCTATGGCTGCGAACCAATCCTGATGCTGGACACTCACTAAAATGCATTTCCGCGTCAGCATCTTGAACGGGAGTCTGTGCAAGGCCCGGTTCAGAACTTGCAGGTCTGTGATTGGCCGCAACCCACCGTCTTTCCTTGGTATGATGAAGTAGGTGCTGTAGAACCCATTCTTCATCTCAACTGGAGGGACAGGCTCTACTGCATCCTTCCACAGAAGGGACGTGATCTCCACAGGCAGGCCAGCGGTGTTCTCGGCCTGCACTTGAGGTAAAACAGACGCTGCTGAACCTGGGCGGGTGCCTGGCGAACTGAATCGCATATCCGAGTCGGATGGTCCCGGTCAGCCATTGCGACGGGTTGGGGAGCGCAAGCCATGCCCCGAAGCTCTGGGCAAGGGGGATCAAGGAGACAATAGTGTCGGACGTACCGGCAGGTGGGGCAGAGCGGTGGGGCGGAGCCGGAGCGGCTACGTTGAGGGGGCTCAGACCCCGAACTCGTGGCTGTGCTGAGTCTGGTGACATCGAATCACTTACCTGGCTCCGGGTACCCACCATAGGTCCAGTCAGCGACGGGGGAGGAGGAAACTGTCCTCGTAATCCATCACAACTGCCCGGGCGGGTGTGTTGTGCCGCAGCTGGGCACGCAGGGGCGGGGGGCCCAAAACATTAAATGTTTTGTACATGAAAAACTGTTTTTTACGTTGTTTTAGTAGCATTTAAACATGATTTAATCTATTAAAAAATTTGTAATTACAATACATCTCCACTTTATACAGAGCACCCCCACTATTTTCAGAAGCACCCTCAGTGATTTTTATCTGGGGGGCGCCAATTGAAAATCTTGCCTAGGGCACCAACAGAGCCTGGGCCGACCCTGGCTCGAATTAATTGCATACATACATATACATACATACATATACACATATATGAGATCTGAAATTAGAGCATTAATTGCATTACTTTATACACAAAAATAAGACGGTTGCTAGGGAGGGTAGAGTCACATGGGGTAACCTCCTCGTGGTCGCAATTAGTGGTTCTCGCTCTCAATGGGCCACGTGGTAAGTTGTGTGTGGATCGCGGAGAGTAGCGTGGGCCTCCACATGCTGTGAGTCTCCACGGTGTCATGCACAGCGAGCCACGTGATAAGATCCATGCGGATTTACGGTTTCAGAAGTGGAGGCAACTGAGACTTGTCCTCCACCACCCGGATTGAGGTGAGTAACCGCGCCACCACGAGGACCTAGTAAGTAGTGGGAATTGGGCATTCCAAAATTGGGAGAAAAGGGGATAAAAAAAAAAAAGGTAAAAAAAGGACAAAGGTCAACTATATCATTAGGCAGATTTTTATCATAAGGTTAAAATGTGTCCCTAGGACAAAAGTACTTTTTAATAAAAAGTTATTCGGGGGTCGGGGCATGTTGTCACATTGTTTTTGGGGCATGTTGTCACGTGTTTTAAATGTCATTAATTCACACAATTTATCAATTACAATATTTGTTAGCTACATTTTTTTTGTTGTTGTTGATATTTTTATACCTTACCTTTTCAATTTTTATTGTTTCATGAATAGTTTTGTGATTCATACTTGTTAAATGCAGTGAAATGTTGCTGATGTTGTAACAGGCTATTTAATGCAGGCATAGATTTAGTTTTGGTGGTTGTGATGGTGGTGCCCTTTCCCCTATATAGTGTAACAACATTTCCCAGTGGGGCAAGTTGTTACAAAAGTTCAGTATGTGTTCAGTGAACTGTATCTTTTTTCCTGGGCAATAACAGTGAAAAAGTTCAAGAGCTTTTTTTGTAGCCAAGACTTTAAAGTATGTGGCTGATCAGAAATTTACTTTAAAAAATAAACATAGCCTGAGAAATATCCACTGGAGTAAAAAGTGTGACAGTGTGATTTTTAAAGGGATTGCTAGTGATTTTCTGTGCTATTGTAGAACTGTATTTCCTCTATTTTAGATACAGTATACCTTTTTGATGTGTCGAGTTGTTCTTACATTTGGAAACAACATCATTTGAAATAATGCCTGCTGAAGAATTATGCACAATAAGACCAAGAATGTGTATTAAGATATAAATATGTTCATTTTTATTTCATTTTGACTTTAAAGTAGTCTCTATAAAATGATAGCTCTAAACTCTGGTTGGATAAGCAGCTTAAAATGCTAATAAACATTTGATTGACATTTTATATTTACATGCCAAGTTGCTGTGTTACTTGGCAATCGTAAACAGCCCACTGGTAGAATACTGACCTGTATAACTTGGTACAAGAATTGTTTATTCTGACTATTAATATTAATAAATGTTACTATTGAATGAACATTGGCATCTTTAATCATATTGCTGTTGCCACGCTTTTATAAAATCAACAAGCCACTTGAGTGGCTTATTGCTTATTAAAGTATAAACATTGTCCTGATGTGCTCATTTTTGTGTTTTCAGGTGAGTGAATCATCTCACGTCACGATGGATGAGTGTGTGACGGTTGTGGATGACACCCCATGTTGCTACTCCTATGACTACGATCTGTCCCTCCATTGAGCTGCTGCTGAGTGTGTAATCTCGCACGGCCATTCCCACGTGTTTCCATCACACCCGTATGTGTGCCCCAGGTCAAGATCCACGCACCTGTCAAAGGTAAACACTGTTAACTTTAAGTCTAGATGTCTCAGAATAGGTGACTAAGAGATGTTGATTCATTCAAAGAAATGAAAATTTTGTCATTATATAATTTTTCTGTCATTATATATACTGTTTACTTTCTATTTACAATTTACTTTACCACGTTCAGGCTGCTATACCTGTGGTCTGAGTGACTTTGATGAGACCGCAATGGAATTTGTCCTTCAGTTAAGTTTTCGTGTGGAAGTTCTTGGCTCCACCGGTCACTGATATCAGCAGGTTTGGAGGACGAAGTTTCCACTGATCTGTCATCAGCTGATACAGACTGTCAGACGGGGTGTCCATCGACACATGAACATACCACACACACACACACACACACACACACACACACACACACACACACACACACACACAGACACACACACACACACACAAACAACTGAATTCCTTTTACAAGTTCATATTTCCATATAATCTTTTATTTAAAAAATAAATAATAGAAATTAATGAGAATTTGGTGGTGGCAGGGATAATGCTGATTTTTTAAAAATCATTGTATTTTAGATTTTTGAAAGTTAGAAATCAAATTTAAAAATGACTTTGGTTCTGGCTGTAGAGCCCCTGCAGCAGGGTGTTTGGGTGACGTCTCAGCAGCATACTCGTAGGACAAAGCGATACTACTCTCCCGTTCCTGTTAGGATTTCCAATAGATTCTGCCCACTCAGTGATGCACCCACTGATAATCATGTTGAAAGAGCCCTTGTTATTAGTGATTCTATTGTAAGGAACATGGAAATAGAGACTCTAGCCACTATTGTTAAATGCATTTCGGGTGCAAGAGCATCTGACGTCCAATCATATTTACAAGTGCTGGCTAATGCTAAATGTAGATTTTCTAAGATTGTTATTCATGTCAGCACTAATGATGTCCAGCTTCGCCAGCCGGAGATCACTAAAGATAATGTTAAAGAGGTGTGTGAACTTGCAAAAATTATGTCAGACACTGTAATATGCTCTGGTCCCCTCCCTGCTCGTAGTGGTGATGAGGTTTATAGTAGATTAGTGTGACTGAATGGCTGGATGTCTGAGTGGTGTCCGGAGAATAGCATAGGATTTATAGACATCTGGACAATTTTTTGGGGTAGACCTGACCTGCTAAAGAGAGACGGACTCCATCCATCCAGGGAAGGTGCCGCTCTCCTCTCTAGTAACTTGGCTCATAGTCTTAATAGTAATAGAGTTTGACTAACTGGGGCCCAGGTCAGGAAGCAGACAAACTGGCTAAACCGAACATCTGCTAGCTGCCTTGAGACATCATACAGGTCACATAAACTACAACACATAGAGACTGTATCACCTAGATATCATATAGAGACTGTGTCAGTTCCCCGAACTACCAAACACAGAACTTTCACTAAGTCATTTATAAAAACAAATATTAATATCAAACTTGAAAATAATGATAAACATCATATAAAGGTAGGGCTACAAAACATTAGATCACTTTCATCTAAAGCACTAATTGTTAATGAAATTAGTAAAGATCATAGTTTAGATTCACTCTGTTTGACTGAAACCTGGCTTAAACTGGAAGAATATATTAGTTTAAATGAGTCTACTCCCCAAGGTTATTGTTATAAACATTAGGAGGAGGAGGTGTTGCTACAATTAACAGTTATGTTTTTATTGTTACTCAGAGGTCAGGATTTAAGTAAAATTATTTTGAACTGATAATACTTAATGTGAAATCGTCAGATATAAATACAAAATCTGTGTTGTCTTTTGTTCTTGCTACAGTATATAGACCACCAGGGCCATATTCTGATTTCCTTAGAGAATTTGATTTGATTGCTTATTTTCTGTCAGATCTAGTAGTTACTGTGGATAGAGCTTTAATCATTGGTGACTTCAACATTCACATAGATAAAGAAAATGATACACTGGGATTAGCATTTATCGATATTCTCAACTCAGCTGGGGTCAGACAAAATGTGACAAGATCTACCCATCACCATAATCATATGCTAGATTTAATTCTGTCATATGGAACTGATGTTGATATTTTAGCTATTCTGTCACATAGCGATGACATCTCAGATCATTACCTCATCTCTTGTATGCTGCACTTAGCAAAAGTCACTCATACAGGTTTGGAACATCATGGCTATAAGTACAGAAAATGATGACAGAATTGTCATTTCTGGGTGAAATATCCCTTTAAAAGCTTATGGGCGAGTGAATAGTGCTGTAAAGTGGGAGACAGAGAGAGATATCAGACACCCTTAACAGTGCTCACAGCGATGGATTGCACAAGGGTTGGCTCCACTGCTGCCTCATCCATGCTTACAATCAGACAGAGAGAGTGAATGAGATAGAGAGGTGAATGAGAAAGAGAGAGAGAGAGAGAGAGAGAGAGAGAGAGGGAGGGAGAGACAGGGGAGGGTGTGTACATGATGGCCTGCAGTGCATTTACTGCTGCAGTGTAAAACTGTGCCCTGTTGTTGCATCTGTGATGTCATTCACGTGAGACAAGAGCTACAGGAAGGGCAACATTTCTGAAAACTGACCAATGTCTGAAAGCTTCAATTACTTCAAAACTCACTGAAGTACTTAGAGAAATGATTCAAAGTTGGTCATTTGTTGCAGTATAAGTATCGATTGTTTTATGAATCACAATGAAAAGCAGCTTTACAAAGAAAGGTAGTAGATAGACAAGCAGACAGGCAGGCAGGCAGACAGACAGACAGACAGACAGACAGACAAACAGACAGATAGATAGATAGATAGATAGATAGATAGATAGATGAAAAAGTATGTGAACCCTTTGGAATTAGCTGGTTTTCTGCATTTATTGCTCATAAATTGTGATCTCATCTTCATCAAAGTCACAAGTATGGACAAACACAATGTACTTAAGCTAACAACACATAAACAATAAAAATATTTTATGTCTTTACTGAACACATTCCATTAAACATTCACAGTGCTGTGAAAAAAGGAAGTGAACCCTTGGATTTAATAACTGGTCGATTCTCCTTTGGCAGCAATAACCTCAACCAAGCGTTTCCGGTAGCTGCGGATTAGACCTGCACAACATTCAGGAATTTTGGACCATTCTTCCTTACAGAACTGCTTCAGCTCAGCCATATTCTTAGGATGTCTGGTGTGAATGGCTCTCTTGAGGTCATTCCACAGCATCTCAATTAGGTCTGGGCTCTAACTGGGACACTCCAAAAGGTGGATTTTCTTTTTTTGAAGCCATTCTGTAGTGGATTTACTTCGATGTTTAGGGTCATTGTCCTGCTGCAGCACCCAACTTCTACTGAGTTTCAGCTGGTACACAGCCACCCTGACATTATCCTGTAGGATATTTTGATAAACTTGGGAATTTACTTTTCATTCGATGATGGTAAGCGGTCCAGACTCCAAAGCAGCAAAGCAGCCCCAAATTATGATGTTCCCTCCACCGTACTTCACCGTTGGGATGATGTTTTTGAACTCTTGATCTCTCACGATCAATATACATCAGCACTGCACTTTATTAATCTTATTATCTCACACTGGACTGTCATAAATTATATTCTTTCTTAACAACACACTGGCAACTGACTATCAACCGAAAGCCTGAATGTCAATACAGTAAATATAACCTACTGTACATTTTATATATACTATATATACTATTTTTATTGTATAATGTGTATTCTATATTGTGTGTATTGTATAATGTACATTGTATGTATGTAAATCTGGAGTGGTGGCATAGTGGACAAAGCACTGAACTGGTAATCAGAAGGTTGTTGGTTTGTTCCCCACAGCCACCACCATTGTGTCCTTGAGCAAGGCACTTAACTCCAGGTCGCTCTGGGTGGATTGTCCCAGTAATAAGGGCACTGTAAGTTGCTTTGGATAAAAGTGTCTGCCAAATGCATAAATGTAAATCTGAAGTTTATTGTAAATTGGTACATGTCTCATTACTGCTATGTTGCTCGGAACTGCACCCAAGAATTTCACACACTATTGCACTTGTGTATATGTTTGTGTGACAATAAAAGTGATTTGATTTGATGTTGGTAGGCAGTGCCTTTTTTACACCATGTAGTGCTGTGTGTTCTTCCCAAACAATTCAACCTTAGTTTCATCAGTCCACAAAACATTTTCCCAGTAGCGTTGTGGAGTGTCAAGGTGGTCTTTGGCAAACTTCAGGCATGCAGCAATGTTTTTGTTAGAAAGCAGTGGCTTCCTTCATGGTGTCTTGCCATGGACACCATACCTGTTTAATGTTTTCTGTATAGTAGACTCATGAACAGAGATGTTAACCAGTACCAATGATTCCTTCAAGTCTTTATCTGTCACTCTAGGGTTCTTTTTTTACCTCATTGAGCATTCTGTGGTGTGCCGTTTGAGTCATCTTGGCTGACCGGACACTTCTAGGTAGAGTAGCCACAGTACTAAATCGTCTCCATTTATAGACAGTTTGTCTAACTGTGGACAGATGAATATCTATGTTCTTCAAGATAATTTTGTAACCCTTTCCAGCTTTATGCAAAGCAACAATTCTTGATCGTAAAGTCAAAGTAGCTCTAACCCACACCTCTAATCTTATGTCATTAATTGGATGCCAGGTTTGCCAACTCCTGACACTAATTAGCTTTTGTTGATGTCTTTAGCCTATGAGTTCACTTACTTTTTCCACAGCACTGTGAATGTTTAATGAGATGTGTTCAATAAATACATGAAAGATTATAATTGTTTATGTGTTGTTATCTTAAGCACACTGTATTTGTCTATACTTGTGAATTTGATGAAGAGCTGATCACATTTTATGACCAATTAATGCAGAAGTCCTGCTAATTCCAAAGGGTTCACATACTTTTTTTTTGCCACTGTAGATAGATAGATAGATAGATAGATAGATATGTAAATAGACACACATCTCACCTGTGTGTCTGTATGTTTAACAATAATCTATTCAGTCTTATATTTCCTACTTGGATGTTGTTGACACCTTTTGGACTTTCTCATCTGGTGGGCACAGCATTTCTGCGGAAGAAAGTTATTATCTGCTTTTGCATTTAAAACATGCTGTTGTGATTCATGGAATTTTCTCAGACAAAAATAAAATGTAGCTGTCAACGAATTACCTTTTAACTGTATAACTTCCAGATATTATTGCAAATTATATATTTTATATTATTTTATTAGGTAGAATATATTGCAAATTTGATCAAATAATTTTAATACGTTATATGTATAATATAATATAATTAGGTGTTATAAATTTTAACATTAAATAAAAAATAGAAATTTTGTTCTTGCGCAAATAAAAATATGTGGCTTCAAATAAAACATATAATTTTTGTTTAAGGACCAAAAAAATGTAAAAATCTCTGAACAAACTATATGCCATCAGAATGTTTTTTTATTTTTATTTTATTTATTTTTTTGAAGTAATTAACTTTTAAAGTTTGTGCTAACTATAAAGAAACAGTATTAGAGGATAAGTTAGTGAATTAGTTTTTTTAGTTGGCTTTTGGTTCTTCATGGACACTGTGATTGGTCATAGTCTCTTAGTTCACAGCCTCATATATTCCTCATATAAGAGTTGAACCGTTTGCAGTTCTTGTCATGAATGAAAGTTGCCATAGTAATTGTCATCAAGTGAAACTCAAAGCAAATTCAAAGTGAGAAACACAATTCTTTACATGAGTGATCAGATTACATTATTAAAAGCATAATGGTGTTGGATTTCCAGGCACTGATTGGACATATAAAGACTGCATGCAAATTCTAATTCTGCTTAAATAGCAGTTTTGAAACCAGTTTAAATGGTGTTCGAGAGCTGATCTGGATTTGTTTATTAACCCTTTAATCTTGGATGGTGTTTTTAAAGATGCCCTGTTTCAGTGGCATACCCAAAATTAAAGGCTTATAACTCCACAAACAAACATGATTTTAGTAATGAGATTTCACAGAATCAGTTTCATTCTGTGCCCTTTGAGTCATCATTGAGTCTGTGTCATGTACTGGGCACCATCTCCTGATGGCCAAATGTAACAGTCACCAATCACATGTGTTTCTGCCCAAATATGGATGATTTTTGCACCGGTTTAGCATTCCATGGCGCCACACCATTTCCGATGGCATCATCTGATACAGGAAAGCTAATGTGTTTTCAGCCAGATTGCAAGATGCCAGATAGCCAGATGCTGTGTGTACATTGTGCACATTGTGCTTCGTGTCAAATATCTAATGATCTATGCATCTGATTATGTTGTGTATGGGCTCGTTTGAAAGATAATCGCCTCCTCTATGTAATGATATTTTATATTTTATGTTCTGTTTATCTTTTGTGAAGTTATTAGCGAAAACTGTGGCATACAAGCAACATCTGTTTACATGAAATATTTTGTCAAAGACATTTATTAGATATTACTCCCTATATTTTTGTCTGTGAGTAAAAGAAATAGGCTGGTTGTATTCTACTCTTTGAGAGATTTCCAACAACATATGACACATGGCTATTTGATAAGTTTGATGTTTTTACTGATTGCAAAAATATGTACAGAGCTATTTTTAATTTATTTTTATAAATGATCAAAACGGAACACTTCTGATTTGTCTGCAAATTTCAACTCTCTTGTTCAGTTTTGGTCATAATGCCTACATGCATTGGAAAGTAGAGCTTCTGATCTATCAAAGATACCTTTTTTGTGTTGGTCAAGTCTGTAGTTATTAATATTTTGACAGTTATTTGTTTTTCTCGTGGGGCAGGCCCATCCAAGCTTAAAGGGTTAACATATAGTGTAAAATACAATGCACTGAAAAGATGAACTGTGAGTAAGTAAAGCTTTATTTATATCACCTTTTAAAACAGTGTTAACAAAGTGCTTAACAGATGTTCACATACATAGAATAAAACAGATTAAAAATAAAAATAGGTTTGAAAAATAAAAAAAGAAGAGGAAAAGATAAGAAAGGAAAATGCATAAATACACATAAAATAGTAATAAAATCAATCAAAGAGAGAAGAAAATTAGATTAGTCTGTTTATCTTGAAATATTTATATACAGTCACAATTCTCCTGTTATTGTTTGATTTGTGACACATTAGGATATCAGTAGGCCAAAAAGCTAAATGAATGCATCTCAGATTTTGGCATTTAATTAGTAATGATGAGACTTTTTTTCCAAATGCACATAAAGCTGGTTTACTTAAATCTCACATGGCATAGTGGCAATAAAGAAATATTTTCCTCTTCTATGTTTGTAACCCTACTGATGATGTTCATTTGGGAATAAAGGCTGACACATAGTTTAATCCATTCCACAGTATGCACTTCTCAAGATTTATTTAAAGATTTCAATACTGGGAAAAATAACCTCTCAGAGTAACTTGCGTTTTAGACTATAAGTGCCCCCGGCAACAGCGTTTTATCATGATTTTGTATTATTTCTATAAAATTCATCTGAAAGGGTCGATTGGTAAACCTGATTTTCAAATGATGCTGTGCACTGTCTTGATATTTATTTTTCTGTTTCTCTGACACGATGATGGAACGGGCATCCTATACCGCACCTGTTTCCAAAATCTTGAGTTTGGCGACAATTGCTCTTCTCTCCACATTAAGGGAGAATTCTTATGAAGAAGATGTTGTAAACCAAGAGGCAGATGTGTGTAGTCCTGTGTTTCTCCCAGCTGGATCAAAATTACACCCATATCTCCTTGTACGAGAGCCTGATGAAGGCCCACTTGCAGATCATATGCTTCAGGAGAAATGTCGCTTTGATCAACACTTGTTCCTGGTGTTAAAATGAAGATAAGTCTTCGGCTGAGCTGTATCTTCGTTTCAATCAGATTTATACTGTCTGGAAAAGATGACCGTGAGTTTCACACATTTGTAGAGATCAGGACCAAATCTTGGCAGATTAAACCAACCTATGATGGTTTGATGATCTAGTTTAATATTGTTTAGCTGTCCTCCCAGACATTGCCCAAAGCCCCTCTAATACATATATATATATATATATATATATATATATATAAATATATAGTGCATTCAGAAAGTATTCAGACCCCTTCATTTCTTTACATTTTGTTATGTTGCAGCCTTGTGCTAAAATGCTTTAAATTATTTTTTTCACATCAATCTACACTCCATTCCCCATAATGACAGAGCAAAAACCAGATTTTTGCTAACTTTGCAAATTTATTAAAAAGAAAAAACTGAAATATCACATTGACATAAGTATTCAGACCCATTGCTATGACACTTGAAATTTAGCTCAGGTGCATCCCATTTCTCTGAATCATCTTTGAGATGTTTCTACATTTTGACTGGAGTCCACCTGTGGCATATTCAATTGATTGGATATGATTTGGAAAGGCACACACCTGTCTATATAAGGTCTCACAGATGAAAATGTGTATCAGAGCAAAACCCAAGCCATGAGGTCAAAGGAACTGCCTGCAGAGCTCAGAGACAGGATTGTGTCGAGGCACAGATCTAGGGAAGGCTACAAAAACATTTCGGCTGCATTGAAGGTTCCCAAGATCACAGTTGCCTCCATAATTGTTAAATGGAACAAGTCTGGAACAACCAGGACTCTTCCTAGAGCTGGCAGCCCATTGAAACTGAGCAATCGTGGGAGAAGGGCCTTGGTAAGAGAGGTGACCAAGAACCCGATGGTCACTCTGGTTGAGCTCCAGAGATCATGTGTGATGGGAGAAACTTGCAGAAGGACAACTATCACTGCAACACTCCACCGATCTGGGCTTTATGGGTTATCAGTGTAAGACATCTGAAAGCCCGGTTGGAATTTGTAAAAAAGCACCTAAAGTACTCTCAGACTGTGAGAAACAAGATTCTCTGGTTTGATGAAATGAAGATTGAACTGTTTGGCCTCAATTCCAAGTGTCATGTCTGGAGGAAACCAGGCACCACTCATCATCTGCGCAGTACCATCCCAACTGTGAAGCATGGTGGTGGTAGCATCATGCTGTGGGGGTGTTTTCAGCGGCAGGGACTGGGGGACTAATCAGGGTTGAAGGAAAGCTGAACGCAGCAAAATACAGAGATATCCTTAATGAAAACCTGGTCCAGAGCGCTCAGGACCTCAGACTGGGCCGAAAGTTCACCTTCCAACAGGACACTGACCCTAAGCACACAGCCAAGACAACGCAAGAGTGGCTTAGGAACAACTCTGTGAATGTCCTTGAGTGGCCCAGCCAGAGTCCGGACTGAACCCATTCGAACATCTCTGGAGAGACCTGAAAATGTCTGTCCACCGACAGTCCCCATCCAACCTGACAGAGCTTGAGAGGATCTGCAGAGAAGAATGGCAGAAAATCTCCAAATCCAGGAGTGCAAAGCTTGTCGCATCATACCCAAAAAGACTTGAGGCTGTAATCACTGCCAAAGGTGCTTTAACTAAGTACTGAGTTAAGAGTCTGAATACTTATGTCAATGTGATATTTCAGTTTTTTCTTTTTAATACATTTGAAAAGTTACCAAAAATCTGTGTGAAAAATGTGAAAAAATAAAGGGGTCTGAGCACTTTCTGAATGCACTGTGTGTATATATATATAACACACCTTACTCTATATTTGATATAGAAATACATAAATGTAATATATAATACCATTTTATATTATTATATTAATACAATAAATACAAATTATTACTCTGTGTTATATTTTGGTCATGCCGCCTATCTCTTCAAGTACCTTTAATATCTAGACTTTAAGAATACACTCTTAACACATAAAATAATGGATTTATGTTATTTTACATTTATATGTAAAGGTTCAGCAAACATACCTTCTCCTGGTAGGTCATCTCTGCCATGAATGTACAGTTTAAAGCCGTAATATCTCTCCAGTACAGTCGGAAGAGCTCCATTGACAAAGTCACTTAGAGTTTTAGCTGTCATCTCATCCAAGCTGTTTCTCTGGTAAATCACATACGCATCATATACTTTACCATCTGTCAAACGGACACAGTAAACATCAATTTAACACTTCATCTGACACATTTATGTATTTTTTTCTTAACTCACAAGTGTTAACCCTTTAAGCTCTGAGGGTGTTTTTAAAGATTTCCAGTTTAGAAGAAGAAGAAGAAGAAGCCTTTATTTTTGTCACACATTATACATTTGCACATATACAGTGAAATACTTTTTTTTTTTTTTTTTTTTCATCACATATTTTTAGTTTTAGTGGCATACCCAAAATTAAAGGCTCAAGTGTTTGGTATCATTGTAAAGAAAGCTTTTCAAAATGTTTAATGATATAGATTATGATCTCTCAGCCTAAGAAACGTATATAAAATCACAAACATTTACGTTTGTTCTTATTTTTTATGATTTGATATTATATAATTCTGGGTGTAAATAAGGTGGCTCCAAAAAACTGATTTTGTTTTGTTCTCTATCATATCAACTGTAAGTGAGAAAATGTTTGTGTTAATAGAAAGATAATCACCTCCTCTAATGGTATGCGATATTTTATGTTCTGTTTATTTTTTGTGAAGTCATAAGTGAAAACGCAGCATATAAGCATCACCTGTTTACATGAAGCATAATGTCATAATGTCAAAGACATATACTTATCTATTATTCGCTATATTTTTGTTTGTGAGTAAAACAAATAGGCTGGTGGTATGTTGCTCTTTGAAAGCTTTCCAAAAACATATGACACATGGCTGTTTTTACTGATTGCAATAATATGTACAGTGCAATTTGTTTTTTAAATTATCAAAACGGAACACTTTGGTCATAATGCCTACATGCATTTTAAAGTAGAGCTTCTAAGCTTTCAAACGATACCTATTTTGTGTTGGTCAAAACTGTAATTATTAATCGTTTGACAATTATTTATTTTTCTCGCCAAGCTTATCGGGTTAATGTCATGCATTATATATTTTACAATATGTAACTGTTGTACAGGAAAGAGCTGCATGAAGATTCTTTAGAAATTTTCCTTTTGTGTTTCATGGGAAAGGGTTGGGAATGACATGAGGGAGAGTAAATAGTGACAGAATATCCTTTTTTGGGTGAACTAATCCTTGAAAGGGTTTTATACATGTGTGGTCTATGGAGTGTAAATAAACAGAAGATATAGTAAAAGCTAGAGTAGGCGCATTATGTGCTTCACCCTCTTTTCTGTTCAGCTTGGTGAAAATTCCCCTCAAAAACAGCAGCAGATCCACAGCAAACCACTTCACCGTTTCACTAACCAGCAGAAGAAGAAACATAGAGATGCATGGCAAAACCACCAAAAGAACTGATGCTTCATCTGATAAACATACAAACATAAATAAAATTAGAATAACACATCAAGCCTTGAATTGACACATTTTATTGTGATTTAAAATAAATTAAAGCTGCACTGCTGATCTTTCGGGCTCTCTTTCAATGTCTATGGTTGAAACCAAAAAAAAGAAAAGAAAAAAAGTGACTTGCGGAGGAACAACGCTTTGTTTTTTACATAAATTTTGTTTCGGCACTGCTCTTCTGCACAGATAAATCTCATAGTTTGAGGTTGCCTGGACATTGCCTGTGATCATTTAGATATATTCACCTGCTGAGCTGGTCATAATGTGCTATTTTCAGATTTATATAATGTTATTAAATCAAACATTTATAACCAAGATATGACTTGCTTTGAGGAAGATAAAAAACACTCTTATTTACATGATTATCGAAGTGTATTATCCACTACACATTAAAGTTTGTATTGTACAACAGACAAAATACCCCAAATTTAAGAGGTGAAATGTATAATATGTCTGATAGAAGTAAAATAGTAGACCTTTATTTATTTTTCTATTAAAATACACAGCCTTGGTGGATAAAGCCGGCAGGTTAACTATAAGATTAAAATGGCATGCACACAATTAAACTGTAAACTAAAAACAAAAAGATTATTCAATAATGATGGGGATGAAATAAAATTTAACATCAAAATAATATGCAGAAGTATGCAATATAATTACAATAATAAACAGTTTCCCTAATAATTTCTTTGACAGTAAAGTTCTAATAAAGAGATTGTTACAGGCTAAACAAATTATTATATACATTGCTGTTCTATGAAATCTGTACATGTTTAAAAACATCTTTTTAATTTAATGTTTCATTAATGGGGAACTACCTCTTAGTACCTTGTACCTACTGTATAGTGGCTTTTAGATGTAGTTTTAAATTGTCCAATCTGTTTAAACAGACTATCTGCTAGAAGGGCTGTAGAAGATTCAACTATAAGGAAGCAGGAAGTGGGGTGGCAGTCCAGGTAAATAGAGCTTTAATGGTTTTTCACAGTCTAACAAACAGTCTTTGGCTTTTCAGCTTCACAGCAGTGCATTTACTCTTCAGCTTAACAACAAGGTATCTACTTTAGCTTTAGTCATAAGAGAAAACATAAACTCATAAATAATTAAGGTTAACAGCTTTGCAGCGTTTAGCTTAACGATCTGGCAGGTCTGTGTGACTGGGACTCTCTCTCCCTTACTGGCATTCTCGGCGGCCTTTTCAAGCCCATCTCCGTCGTCACTGTAACGAGACACGTGTTACGTATCATTAGTCACCAGGTGATGGCCCTTACCGCTTCCTCTCTCCCAAAGTGACAGACACATGACCACATCCCGCTTCAAATACCCCCACCGCCCGACTCAGGCCCGTGCAACGTCCAGCCTGCTAACCTCCCACCCCACCACCATTCCTGGAGAGGAAATCAGCCACAAGCATCTGCGGCCCTGGCCTGTGGACCGCCTTGAATTTGATGGGCTGAAGTGCCAGGTACCAACGAGTGATCCACGCATTGGCATCCTTCATACGGTGGAGCCACTGAAGCAGGGCGTGATCCAAGTGGAGGATGAAGGCACGCCCCAACAGGTAATAGCGGAGGGTTAGGACCGCCCACTTGATGACAAGACACTCTTTTTCAATAGTGCTATACTCTTGTGAGAGCACGGCCCCCAACCCCCTCTCTAATGCATCTGTCTGTAAGGGGAGAGAGAAGTTAGGAGCGTGTAGGAGCGGCTGCCACAGAGTGCAGATTTCACTCTCGTGAAAGCCTGTTGGCACGCCCCGTCCACTGGAACGGATCTGGCACCCCCTTTTTAGTGAGATCAGTCAAGGGTCTGGTGACATCAGAAAAATTAGGCACAAACCTTTTGTAATAGCCAGCCAACCCCATAAACTGTCTCACCTCCTTTATGGACTTGGAACATGGGCAGGCCGCTATCACTGCAGTTTTATCAATTTGGGGTCGTACCTGCCCATGACCCAAGTGGAAGCCCAGATGCCATACTTCCACCCGCCCAATTGTGCACTTTTTCAGGTTTGCCGTGAGTCCCGCCCATCTCAGCGACCTCAGCACGGCTCTTAGATGCTGAATATGCCTCTGCCAATCATTACTGTGTATGATAATGTCATCCAGGTAGGCAGAGGCATATGCAGCGTGTAGCCAGAGGATTTTATCTATGAGGCGCTGGAACGTGGTGGGAGCCCCAAACAAACCGAACGGAAGAGTGACAAATTGGTGTAATCCGAACGGTGTGGAAAAGGCAGTTTTTTCTCAGGATAATGGGGTTAAGGGGATCTGCCAATATCCTTTAATTAGATCCAGTATCTAATAAAATTGAGCCGCACCCAACCGATTGAGCAGTTCGTCAATTCGGGGCATTGGGTACAAGTCAAATTTAGACACAGCATTGACTTTCCAGTAATCAACAAAGAACCGGACTGACCCATCACTCTTAGATACAAGAACAACCAGGCTCGCCCAATCGCTGTGCGATTCTTCTATTACCCCCATTTAGAGCACTGCCTCTAATTCGTCACGAATTACCTTTTACTTGTGCTCGGGTATGTGGTATGGCCGACTACGCACAACCACTCCCGATGGGGTCTCGATATGGTGCTGTATGAGGTTAGTCCGACCGGGGAGAGGAGAGAACACGTCTGCAAACTCTTTTTGCAACCTGGCCACCTCCGTGAGCTGGGACGGTGAGAGGTGGTCTCCAAAAGGGAACGGGGTGAATGGATCGGCTTTGAACTTCACCTCTGGGCTGAGCTCCGCCCTCTCTGGAACTACCGTCACTATGGACACGGAGACTGCCTCTCTCCATAATTTAAGGAGGTTGAGGTGGTGAATTTGATGTGTCCCGCCTCTATCCGTTCGTTTAACTTCATAATCGAGGATCCCGACTCGCCGTGTAACCTCAAAGGGTCCTTGCCACTTGGCGAGTAATTTCGAGCTTGATGTGGGGAGTAATACAAGTACTTTGTCTCCCGGTACAAATTCCCGTAGCTGGGCATCCCTATTATAGAGCCGGCTTTGTGTCTCTTGAGCTTGGAGCAAATTCTGTTGTGCCAACTGACCCAGTGTGTGTAGCTTTGCTCAAAGATCAAGGATGTACTGAATTTTATTTTTGCTCTGGGAAGGTCCTTCCTCCCACTCCTCCCGTATAACGTCAAGCACCCCCCAGGGCCGGCATCCATACAGGCGCTCGAAGGGGGAAAACCCCGTGGAGGCTTGCAGGACCTCCCTGAATGCAAATAATAGGGGATCCAGCCATTTGTCCCAATTTCTAGCATCCTCGTGTCCGAACTTACGAATCATGTTTTTTAGGGTGCGATTAAACCGTTCCACCAGCCCGTCAGTTTGTGGGTAATGAACGCTGGTGCGAATCGATTTAATCCCCAGCAATTTATAAAGTTTGCGTAGTGTTCGCGACATAAACATTGTGCCTTGGTCGGTGAGGATTTCTTTCCTAATCCCCACCCGGGAGATAATTTTGAAGAGTGCCTCCACAACACTGTGTGCTGAGATGTTGCATAAAGGCACTGCTTCCAGATATCGCGTTGCATAATCCACCAGGACTAATACAAACTGATATCCATGTGCTGACTGTTCTAATGGCCCGACGAGGTCCATACCAATTCTTTCGAAGGGGGCCTCAATTAACGGTAATGGGTACAATTGCGCTCTTGGGGTGGCCGGTGGATTCATCAGCTGACATTCACGGCATGCCACACACCATCTGCGTACATCCCCGTGAATGCCCGGCCAATAAAAGCGGGCCATCAAACAGTGTAGTGTTCTTTCTTGCCCTGAGTGAACTGCCATAGGTTTGTGGTGAGCCGCCTGGAAAAGTGTTTCCTGACGACTCCTCGGGACTAACAACTGGGTTGTATTTTCATGGGTTTGAGTGTCCTGCATCACTCGATACAACCGGTCCCTAATTCAATAATACGGATATGTGAGGGTGACATCGGGCTGGAGCAGCTGGCCATCAGTTACTCTCACTTGGTCAAAGGCATGCCTAAGGGTTTCGTCACGCAAATGCTCCCGAGGGAAGTCCCCCTCCAGGAATTCCCTGAGGGCAGGAATGCTGGAGGATTCCCCTCCTACGTCATTTTGACACTGAGCGGACGCTCCCCACACAATGCTTTTAATAATCATTTAAACCCCTGCCAATTGGTTCCCAGAATCAGTGGATGGGTGAGGCGTGAATTAACCATGGCCTCCACTCTATGCTTTAATCCATGAAATTGAATAACGGTAGTCACTAACAGGTGTTTGTGAACATTCCCATGCACACACCTCACCATCACCTTGTGTTTTGTACCCAAAGCCCTGTCATGAACCAAGCCTTGGTGGATCGAGGTTTGATTACAGCCAGAATCAACTAGGGCTTGGTATGTACGTCCCTTAATTTTTACCGGTGTCCTGTATGTCCCTGCTCAACCGGGGGCAGACTGTGGTGTGGCAGGGACCCGAATCCACGTCTCCACCTCCATTACCGGTCGGCGGTCTTGGACTGACTCGGCTTCCCACCAGTCCGGCCCAGGCTTCCCAGCTGCACCCATGACGGCGGAGACATCAACCTGGGAAGGATGACGGAGAAGGGTAGGGGAAGGGACCGGCACATCGTGCAGCCCGCGAAGGCGGGGCGCTGGTTTGGGTGGCACCACTCCCTGTTTCCGAGAAGCGGGTATAGGGTGAAATGAAGGAGAGGGAGGGGAAAGAGGATGTGGAGGAGAAGCAAGAGAGAGAGAGAGAGAGAGATCTGGACTGCGGCTCGCCAGCTTCAGGGTAGGTTGCTATGTAGGCTGCGGCCAGCTGGATGGTGTCATCCACCGACGTGGGGCGATGGCACTGGACCCATTCTGCTGTTCCTCAGGGCAGGCGAATGGTTAGCTGTTCCAGCACCATCTGGTCGATAAAATCCTCCACGCCATGCCCTTCCTTGGCCAGCATCCAGCTGCGGCAGGCATCACGGAGCTGTTGGGAAAACGCGAATGGGCAGCTGGCATCGCTCAAAGTGAGGAAGCGGAATCGCTGATGGTGTTGTTCGGGGCTCGGGCCAACCCATTGCAGTACAGCAGTCTTCAGCTTGATGTAGTCCAGGTGGTCCTCAGCTGGTAGTTGCTGCACCGCGAGCTGGGCCTCCCCGGAAAGCAGCGACAGCAGGTGGAGGGCCCATTGGGTTCACGGCCAGCCGGAGGCGGTGGCGACTGCTCAAAGAAACTCAGGTATGCCTCCGGCTCGTCCTGGGGGCCCATCTTTTGGAGCAACAGCTGTGGCTTCGTCACTGCTTCTGGGGCCGTGGTGGAGGAACCGCCCTGAGCTAACCAGCTCCGCAAGGCCTGCCGATCCTTGGAGGAGCTCCTGGAGGCGCTGTTCTTGCACGAGGAGGGCATGGTGATGGGACTCCTGGATGCTGGTCAGGGCATGGATGACTTCGTCTAGAGGTGAGGTGTCCATGGCGACCAGTCTCCTTCCTTATTCCTGGGTTTCGGCACCAGTGTAGAAGATTCAACAATAAGGAAGTGGGAAGCAGGATGGCAGTCCAGGTAAATCAAGCTTTAATGTTTTTTCACAGTTTAACAAACAGTGTTTGGCTTTTCAGCTTCACAGCAGTGCATTTACTCTTCAGCTTCACAACAAGGTATCTACTTTAGCTTTAGTCATAAGAGACAACATGAACTTATAAATGATTAAGGTTAACAGCTTTGCAGCATTTAGCTTCACGATCTGGCAGGTCTGTGTGACTGGGACTCTATCTCCCTTACTCGCGTTCTCAGCAACCTTTTCAAGCCCATCTCCGTCGTCACTGTAACGAGACACATGTGTTACGTATCATTAGTCACCAGGTGATGGCCCTTACCGCTTCCTCTCTCCCCCAGTGACAGACACATGACCATGTCCCACTCCACAAGGGCGAGTGAGGCTTGTGAATTTTTTGCGACTGGGGTAAAAGAAAGGAGGAATAAACAGCGACACACAAACAGTTAATTCACTGGAACACCTGTTTAACACTTCAGGAATGGTAAACGCAATACAAGAATAAAGGGGAACAGATAGCATCAATAAAAACTGGTGAATAAGAAGCTGGATACAGCCTCGTTAACACAATATCCCTTGAGTAATATTCGATTCATTAAAGCATGACAACCAATATAAGCTTTAACTACCCTACCAGAAAACATATCCAAGCATCATAGATTTTTGTTAAAATATTTAAAGTTTTATAAATTTATTTTGGTTAGACGTTCCACAATTCAATTTGATGAAATTTTATTAAATTGGAATGCGTAAATATTAAAAATAGGCTAAAATATTTTTTTAAGTGCAATGCAGCTTTAATTAATATATATTTGATATTTTTAATATATGTTGGCCTGATTTAAAATTGGATGGCACAGCAGACTTACAAAGTAACCCAGACAAAAATGTTATTGCTGATTGGTTGCTCATTCATAGCTCAGCAGATTTAAGTTAAGCTTCATTTAAATATAGACTTTTAGCCTATAGCCTCAGATGACTTTCATAAAAACTTTTACAAAGAAAGACAAATAGAAACACATTTTGGACATAAGAGAGTCAGTGTGATTACACTTTTTGACCAATGAATTTGCATGTTTTTTCTGTTTTTCTTTTCTTCAGTTCTTCATAATAAATGGATCAATAATATATATATATAAATATATATATATTTTTTTTTATCATTTTATAGCACTCAAATCAGCAATTTATAGCTAATGAAATATTTAAGAGCTAAGAATATTAGAAAAATTTATGTTCACTATAGCAAAATATAAATCTTTATGACTTTTCAAAGATATTGCTATTTTCCATTACATTTCCAGGCCTGGAAAGGTCTCTATTTGCTCTGCATTGCTGTCTAGGAGAGAGATTTGAGATATTAAAGAGATCTCATTGGTGAATAGTTTTTTCTATAGAGGAATTACTAAGAGGTTTGTGTTTGTACTCTTGTAAGATCTCACCTCGACTCTTCAGAGTTACTGACACATAACGCACTTTAAAAGCATCTTCGACTCTGCAGTGAAACTCAGATTGAAGATCCACCTGTGAAACTTTACTGATGGTCAAAACTGACTGAGAGACCCCATCTACCTCTCTGGAGAAGAAAACAATGTAGGATCAGTGAGATTATCTTAATAATACCATTTGCTGTTCTGTGTGGATCTCAGAGACCTCTTTAGATAAGTAAGGACAACATTTTGTAATGCAATTTGCCAACACACAATGGCAATGTGTTGCCCAAGTACTCGCATCTGCATACTTGCATAAAGAATATTTCTATGGTTAAAGTGTTTAAAGATCTCAATGTTCTACACTACATCTGGTGTTATTTACCTGAATTCCTGCTTATATCCATCCACACCATCCAGTTGGGTCCTATTTCTTTCCCACTCAACTTTACACTGATCTCTGACATTGATTCCAAAGCGCACAGAACACAAGAGGACTATTTCTGTATCTGGCAAACAAGAAATGTGTTCAGATTTGACATTAGGACTGAAAAATACAGTGGCAAAAAAAAGGATGTGAACCCTTTGGAATTAGTTTTCCATTGCTGTGGAAAAAGTAAGTGAACCTCATAGGCTAAAGACATCAAGAGTTGGCAAACCTGGAATTCAGTTGATGAAATTAGATTGGAGGTGTGGGTTAGAGCTACTTTTACTTATAAAAAGCACTTAAACATTTTGAGTTTGCTATTCACAAGAAGCATCTGCTGATGTGGACCATGCCTCTCAAAAAAGAGATCACAGAAGACCTACAATCAAGAATGGTTGCTCTGCGTAAAGCTGGAAAGGGTTACAAAGTTATCGAAGAGCTTAGATCTTTAACTATCCACAGATAGACAAACTGTCTATAAATGGAGACGATTTAGTACTGTGGCTACTCTCCCTAGAAGTGGCTGTCCAGCCAAGAAGACTCAAAGGGCACACCACAGAATGCTCAATGAGGTAAAAAAGAACCCTAGAGTGACTTGAAGGAATCATTGGAACTGGTTAACATCTGTTCATGAGTCTACTATACAGAAAACATTAAACAGGCATGGTGTCCATGGCAGGGCACCACGAAGGAAGTCGCTGCTTTCCAACAAAAACATTGCTGCAGGCCTGAAGTTTGCCAATGACCACCTTGACACTCCACAACGCTACTGGGAAAATGTTTTGTGGACTGATGAAACTAAGGTTGAATTGTTTGGGAAGAACACGCAGCACTATGTATGGCATAAAAAGGGCACCGCATACCAACACGAAAACATCATGCCAAAGGTGAAGTACGGTGGAGGGAGCATCGTGATTTGGGGCTGCTTTGCTGCTTTGGAGCCTGGACCGCTTGCCATCATCCAGGGAAAAAATGAATTCCCAAGTTTATCAAGATATCCTACAGGATAATGTCAGGGTGGTTGTGCGGCAGCTGAAGCTTAGTAGAAGTTGGGTGATGCAGCAGGACAATAACCCTAAACGCTGAAGTAAATCCACTACAGAATGGCTTCAAAAAAAGAAAATACACCTTTTGGAGTGTCCCAGTCAGAGCCCAGACCTTAACCCAATAGCGATGCTGTGGAATGACCTCAAGAGTGCCGTTCACACCAGACATCCTAACAATATGTCTGAGCTGAAGCAGTTTTGTAAGGAAGAATGGTCCAAAATTCCTTCTGAACGTTGTGCAGGTCTAATCCACAGCTTATTGAGGTTATTGCTGCCAAAGGAGAATCTACAAGTAATTAAATACAAGGGTTCACTTACTTTTTCCACAGCAATAATGTTTAATGGGATGTGTTCAATAAATACATGAAAGATTATAACTGTTTGTGTGTTACTGGCTTAAGCACATTGTGTGTGTTTGTCTACACTATAACCAGCTAATTCCAAAGGGTTCACATACTTTTTCTTGCCACTGAATACGGTAGCAGCATGATGATATCTGTTTAACAGATTCCTGGCCCATTTGTGTCCTGAAAAGTGTTTATGATTCCATTACTGATGAACGAATACCTGTTTAGTATATTTGTTTGTGTTTACTCACTCAGATCAGCGATCATAGTGGAATTGACAGGAAGAAGAATGATTGTAGGATTGCTGGGAGGCTGATCTATAAACCAGAGGAGAATATCATGAGAAAGATCAGACTTCTACCTAAGGTCAGAAATTAACCTAAAAGTGACAAAAATGCCCCAAATATTTAAAATGTAGGAACAAAAATTATTTTGTTGGTTTAGCTGTCATCTAACATTTGATATTTCATACATTTTTTTCTAAGTCTATCCAGTGGTTTAGTAGCAGACACCGTAGTGACCTGTAGCTGTCAGATATCTTTACTGTCTCAGAGTCTGGTGTTGTTGAATGTGTACATTATATGAAGTGTATTTTGGTAATATTGGACAAATATTGTTCCTTAATAGGGGCGACTGAAGAATCTACCTCTGATCAACAGTTCACGAGATCCAGAAGTGTTGTACATTCTGCCATGATGCTCCCAGGTACAAACACAGGTGTAAATTCCAGCGCTGTCTTTTGAAGCATTACGAATGCGTAAAATCCGCCCTGACTCTTGGTTTGGAATAAGAGTGAAATTCTCAAAAAAAAAAAATAAAATAAAATACAAATTAGTGTATGATCAGTTTTGGTTCAGGACAATAATTTAGATCAGAATTGATATACACAAACAAAGTGGGGTCTGAATTTTTTTTAGATCATGTTGAATATCTGGGATTTTTTTCATTTAATCTTCAGTTTATTTTTAACTAATTAATTATTAAAGCTGGAGTATGTAACTTTTTGTGTTAAAAAATCAGTGTTAAAATACTTTCCTCTATCCCAGCTTAATATGCAGAAACAACTATAAGTAAGCCATTCATAGGTAAATTAAAAACACTGTGTCTCTGTGGCGCTATTAAAATTCCTCTGTTTGTTTTGAGACACCTGCTTAGGCCCGCCCAACAACGTTACTCAACCAATGGTGTACGTTGGGTCATCCACCGTACCAAGCTATCTGTTTGATCAATAACAGATGTGGGGACATTCAGAAAGCTTTTTTGAAAACAATGTAAACAGATGTAAACATTATAAGTGTTAACGTGATTTTAGTTAGATAAAATCGCTTACCTTATCTGTGTAAAGTTATATTCAATATTACAACTTTGTTGTCATGACGACTCAACACACTGTAAGCAAATTTTATCTCACTAAAATCACGTTAACGCTAATATTGCTTCCGTTAAAAATGCGAAAAATGCTAAACAAATTTTCAAATGCAAAAAGCATTTTCATTAGACGCCTTTTGGACACAATGCATACATGCATGTGCATCTACATCTGTTAGATATAACAAATACATAACAGTTATCCTAAGCATACCTTATACCAGGTGAAGGTACCCTCCTGTTTATCACACACTGGGCAGTAAATTCCAGCTACTTTTATCTCTGACATTGGACTGTATAACAGATTTGTGTTGAATTCTTCATAAACCACAATGTCAATTTCATATTCATCACAACTGTTATTTGAATACCACCTACAGAGAGGCAACATACAGTAAAACACTGTTAAAGTATGCATTAACACTTGACACATGACAATTCTGTCATCACTCACTCACCCTCATGCCATTCCAAATCCACATGACTTTCTTCTGTTCAAATGAATCAGTCTGAATGATTTGTTAATGAATTGTACTGATACGGTTCTTACTTCAACTCAATAATCCAGTTTCAGCAACTGGAAGTGAAGATTATCAGTGAATAACAATTTAAAGAGATAGTTCACCCACAAATGAAAATTCAGTAATTGTTTATTCACCCCTGTGTTGTTATAACCCTATATGACTTTCTGTCTTTTTCATAACACAAAAGGAGAAATTGTGAAAACATGTTGTTCTCAGTGATGTCATACAATGGTAGTTTATGGTGACCACCTCTTCAAGCTTCAAAAGAACACAAAAGTATAAATTAGAAGTCTAATAAATTATTCTACGAGACTCATGATTGTTATGAAAGCATACGAAGAAAGCAAGTCATTTAGGGTTAGAACAACACACGTTGAACTAAAATCATTTTGGGGTGAACTATCCCTTTAAGTTTTGGTCTGTTCCTCACACAAAACTATCGCATGACTTCAGAAGACTTGGCATATAGCACACACATCATATGGACTACTTTTAGAATCAGAGTCAGAATGAGCTTTATTGCCAAGTGTTCTCACGTACACAAGGAATTGTTTTGGGTGATAGGAGAAACAAGCAAATGCACACAGAACATTACAGTGAGACACAGAATATAAAACAAGGTAAGGGTATAAATAGACATACAAATAATAGGACATATAACATAGAATGGCGTAAGTACATGTGCAAATGGTAATGTATGTGCAAGGTAGGGGTATGTACAGTTATTGAATTAAATATGTGAATTTACATTTGTACATGAGATATTTACAGTGGTTTGAAAAAGTGTATTCCCCCTTCCTGATTTCTTATTTTTTTGCATGTTTGTCACACTTAAATGTTTCAGATCATCAAACAAGTTTAAATATTAGTCAAAGATAACACAAGTAAACACAAAATGCAGTTTTTAAATGAAGGTTGTTATTATTAAGGGAAAACAAAATCCAAACCTACATGGCCCTGTGTGAAAAAGTGTTTGCCCCACCTGTTAAAACATAACTTAACTGTGGTTTATCACACCTGAGTTCAATTTCTCTAGCCACACCCAAGCCTGATTACTGCCACACCTGTTCTCAATCAAGAAATCACTTAAATAGGACCTGCCTGACAAAGTGAAGTAGACCAAAAGATCTTCAAAAGTTAGACATCATGCCGAGATCCAAAGAAATTCAGGAACAAATGAGACAGAAAGTAATTGAGATCTATCAGCCTGGAAAAGGTTATAAAGCCATTTCTAAAGCTTTGGGACTCCAGAGAACCACAGTGAGAGCCATTATCCACAAATGGTGAAAACATGGAACAGTGGTGAACCTTCCCAGGAGTGGCGGGCCGACCAAAATTACCCCAAGAGTGCAGCGATGACTCATCCAAGAGGTCACAAAAGTCCCCACAACAACATCCAAAGAACTGCAGGCCTCACTTGCCTCAGTTAAGGTCAGTGTTCATGACTCCACCATAAGAAAGAGACTGGGCAAAAATGGCATGCATGACAGAGTTCCAAGACGAAAACTACTGCTGAGCAAAAAGAACATTAATGCTCGTCTCATTTTTGCCAGAAAACATCTTGATGATCCCCAAGACTTTTGGGAAAATACTCTGTGGACTGACGAGACAAAAGTTGAACTTTTTGGAAGGTGTGTGTCCCATTACATCTGGTGTAAAAGTAACACCGCATTTCAGAAAAAGAACATCATACATCAAAACAACATCATGGTCTGGGGCTGTTTTGTTGCTTCAGGACCTGGAAGACTTGCTGTGATAAATGGAACCATAAATTCTGCTGTCTACCAAAAAATCCTGAAGGAGAATGTCCAGCCATCTGTTCGTGACCTCAAGCTGAAGCGAACTTGGGTTCTGCAGCAGGACAATGATCCAAAACACACCAGCAAGTCCACCTCTGAATGGCTGAAGAAAAACAAAATGAAGACTTTGGAGTGGCCTAGTCAAAGTCCTGACCTGAATCCTGTTGAGATGCTGTGGCATGACCTTAAAAAGGCAGTTCATGCTCGAAAACCCTCAAGTGTGGCTGAATTACAACAATTCTGCAAAGATGAGTGGGCCAAAATTCCTCCACGGCACTGTAAAAGACTCATTGCAAGTTATCGCAAACGCTTGATTGCAGTTGTTGCTGCTAAGGGTGGCCCAACCAGTTATTAGATTTAGGGGGCAATCACTTTTTCACACAGGGCCATGTAGGTTTGGATTTTGTTTTCCCTTAATAATAACAACCTTCATTTAAAAACTGCATTTTGTGTTTACTTGTGTTATCTTTGACTAATATTTAAACTTGTTTGATGATCTGAAACATTTAAGTGTGACAAACATGCAAAAAAATAAGAAATCAGGAAGGGGGCAAACACTTTTTCACACCACTGTATTTACATTATTGCACTATGGGGGAGTCCTGAAGGCTGTTTAATTGTTCATGTGGAAAATGGCCTGAGTGTAAAAACTGTTCTTTTGCCTAGATGTCCTGGCACTCATTGCCCTGTAGAACCGGTCAGAGGGCAACAGTTCAAAGAGGGAGTGGGCAGGGTGTGTTGAGTCCAGAGTGATTCTACCTGCACGTTTCCTCACTTCAGAAAGCTGGTGATCCATCAACAGATATGGGTGGGCACGGAGAGCTGGGTCAGTTTGGTTGAGAGAAGATCAGGCATGATGGTATTGAAGGCCACAAATAGGGTCCTTGCAGAAGTTCCAGGTCTATTGAGATGTTGCAGGATATAATGCAGTCCCATGTTGACAGCATCATCCACAGACCTGTTTGCTCAGTAAGCAAACTGAAAGGGGTCTAGCAGGAATCCAGTGAGGCCCTTCAGGTAGGTCAAAGCCAGTCTCATAAATGACTTCATGACCACAGATTTGAGAGTGACAGGTCTGTAGTCATTAAGTCCTGTGATGTTGGATTTTTTGGGGACTGGAATGATGGAGGAGCATTTGAAGCAACAGGGAACTTCACACTGCTCCAGTGATCTATTGAAAATATATGTGCAGATAGGGGCCAGTTGGTCAGTGCAGACATTCAGACAGGGAGGTGAAACACCATCTAGGCCTGAAGCTTTCCTAGTCTTTTGTTTTTTCCGGAAGACCTGGCACACATCCTCCTCACAGACCATAAGTGCAGGTTGAGTAGCAGGAGGTGGGTGGACGGGGGTTCCGGGAGGTGTTAGTATGTGTGTGAAGTGAAGTGAAGATTACAGCGAGGGAGGGGTGTGAGACTTGACTTTTCAAACCTGCAGTAAAACACATTCAGGTCCTCAGCCATTTGTTGATTCTCTAGAGAGCGAGGGGGTGGTGTCTAGTTCTTGGTGATGCTTTTCAGGCCTTTCCACACAGATGCAGGATCGTTGGCTGAAAAATGTTTTTTCAGCTTTTCAGAGTAGCTTCTTTTAGCCACTCTGATTTCCTTAGTCAGAGTGTTTCTGGCCTGGTTGTACAATATTTTATCCCCTCTTCTGTAAGCATCCTCTTTGGCATGACGAAGCTGTCTGAGTTTTCCTTTAAACCATGGTTTATCGTTATTGAATAATAAAAATGTCCTAGTAGGGATGCACATATCCTCACAGAAACTGATATATGATGTCACAGCATCTGTGAGCTCATCCAGATCTGTGGCTGTAGCTTCAAAAACACTCCAATCAGTGCAGTCAAAGCAGGCTTGTAGTTCCAGATCTGCTTCATTGGTCCATCTCTTCACAGACTTTACTACAGGCTTTGCTGATTATAGTTTCTGCCTGTAGGTCGGGAGATCCAGACAGTGATCAGAGAATCCCAAAGCTGCTCGAGGGATAGAGCAATATGCATTCTTTACAGTGGTGTAGCAGTGGTCCAGTATATTTCTGTCTCTGGTGGGGCATGTGATGTGTTGTTTGTATTTTGGCAGTTCATGTGTGAGGTTAGCTTTATTTAAATATCCAAGAATAATGATAAGAGAGTCTGGGTGTTGCTCTGTGTCTGTGATGTGATTAGACAGCTGTTGCAACGCTGCGTTCATGCATGCTTGTTGCGGGATGTACACGCTCACCAGAATAAACAAGGAAAACTCCCACGGCGAGTAGGGCTTACAGTTGATGAAGAGCACTTCTAAATTAGGACAGCAAATCTTCTTCAATGCTGTTACATCCGTACACCAACTTTTGTTGATGTAAAAGCATGTTCCACCGCCTCTCGCTTTCCCTGATGATTCTGCAACACGATCCGCTCTGAACAGCTAGAAGCCCGGCAGATGTAACACGCTATCCGGGATGCCTTCATTCTGCCAGGTTTCCGTGAAACACAGAGCAGCAGAGTTAGAAAAGTCCTTATTTGTTTGAATGAGCAGAAGCGGTTCGTCCATTTTGTTGGTGAGGGAGCGGACATCCGCCAGATGAATACTTGGCAGCGGAGTCCTAAAGTAGCGTTGACGAAGCTTCACAAGTGCGCCAGCTCGCATACTATCGCTTGTGTCTCTTAGAGCACTTGTAGAACACCACTGCACCTCCATCTAAGATGTCTAATAAAACATCTGAATAATCAAACACATTGGAAAAAAATGATCAGGTATGCTCTGCCAAATATTCAGCAGTTCATCCCTGGTGAAACTGATTGGGAAAGAGTGACACAAAACATGACAAACAAACAAAAGTAACAAAAATAAGCGGCGCCATCTTGTTATATTTTTTTATGCTTTATTGTGTTTTTATTCTTTATTGTGTTCTTATTCTGGAGCTTGACGGTAAAAATCAATGTCCACTCTTATTGTACGGAAAACAACGGCTCTGACATTCTTCAAAACATCTCCTTTTGTATTCAACGAAAGAGAGTCATATGGATTTGGAACCACATGAGAGTGAGTAGAAGATGTCAGAATTTTCATTTTTTATATTTTTTGCACAAACAAGTGAATGGCATAGGTGTAATCACCAGCGTGTGATGTAACTTCCTGTGTCGTTCGTAGTTAAGTTAAGGATGTACAGCACAGACTCATGGTAATGCACATGCTCGCTCTCCTCCGTTCCGATTTGCTCAAACTGCAATGTTTTGCTGAGGTTTTTGTACCAAATATACGAAGTATTTTCAGTTGCTTCATAGCAGTCAAGATTTGAACAGGGTAAATACAAGGATTCACCAGCTCTCACTCTCAAAGTTTTCTTTTCTTGAAATCTTTCACATGAAACTAAAAAAGAGACACAACTGTTTTAGACCAGCCAAAGCGCAAATGCTTTTTAAGAATATTTTTAGGAAATTATTTTTCTCTACTAATATATAGTGGGGTTAAAAGTCTGAGACCACTAGTGAAAATGCTAAATTTAGCATTTTTCTAATTTAATACAAACATTTTAAACAGAAATTATATTATCAGCTAACAATTTGAGTGAAAAGTTGAATTGCTAAATGTATATGTATTTAAATATTTTTTTGTTTTGAACATGATTTGAGAATGTTCCAAAGAGCATCTGAAATCTGAACATCTGTTCACATGATTAATGTGACAAATTTGATTTAATTTGATTTGTGACCAAGAAGCTGTGCAGAATATCAGATATTTCTTAATTATTTTACAGCGCAACTTTTCTTTGTTTCCAATGTTTCAGAATCCTCAAAATCTGTTTATTTTCAGGTTTAAATGACTAAAACTTTTGTGCCCCACTTGTTCTTTTAATGTCATTTTCCTGCAAATCATCTTAAGCTCCTTTTACAGGCATGAAAATTACATAACTGTTGCAACATTTCCTGCTAAATAATATTACAAGGTTCATTGCACGTATCAAGGCAGTTTCGGCAGTTTCGAGGTGAAATGTCCACTGTGTGGCACTTAAAGTGATTTATGTTCTCCTGAATAGATGAGGTTTTTAATGTTAATATTCTATCGAGTTTTAAATCAACAAAACTGACCTCCCTACCCTAAACCTTAAACCTAAACCTAACCGATAGCAAAAAAGCAAATAGGAGATGAAAAATGCAATTCATTTTGTGGGGCATCTGTTGATTATGTAATGCAAACATTAAAACAAGTCACAAGTCAAGTGTTTCTATAATTTTGGGTACATTGATGATAATTATATATTTTCTAACCATTTTCTTCAGAAAAATCCCATTTTATCCACTAAGGGAAAGCATATTGTAATATCACAGAAATATTTTGTGCACTCCATGTTTCTTTTTGCTTGAAACTGTCATGATGTTTTCTTAATTGACAGTTTTAGTGTTTTTGAAGTGAGTATTAAGGTTTGCAATATTTTTATTATATGAACTAAAATATATGTTAAAATTTGAGGTTAACCTTATCAAGAAAATGACATGTGGTTGGCCAGACAAGGCCTACCATTGAAATACAAGTCAAAATGGGGCAATTGTAAACTATGTTACCTGCAGGGTTGTGAGGGTTACTTTTGAAATGTATTCCACTACAGATTACAGAATACATGCTGTAAAATGTAATTTGTAATGTATTCCGTTAGATTACTCAAGGTCAGTAATGTATTCTAAATACTTTGGATTACTTCTTCAGCACCGGTAGATTGTTTCACTTGTTTTGACTATAAAAACTCTGTCAGTACAGTAAGACACAATACACATGTTAAAAATACATTCTCTGAAAAACATAAATATCTTATGCAGTGTTGTTTCTAAAACAAGATCAATCAAACTGATCGCCCTGATTTTTAGATATTTTTACAGGAAAACAATACAAAAATTATTATCAAGAATATGATTTTTGCCCTAATATCAAAGATCTTACTAGAAAAAAAGAAATTATGATCCAACGTTATGATCATGTCTGGTAACATGTGCATGTAAAATGGCTAGAAATATCATTTTATCTTAGCGTAAAGCTGACAATTTACACAAGGTTTATTTCTATTTCTTCTGCTCCAAACTTACTTCAAACGTACTTCTCTGTCTGCTCGTATGAATGTAACACATCATAAGAAAGTGTTTCACTGCTGTTCAAATGCACTTTGGATCACATCATTTATATGTATAAATGTTTTCCATCTGAAAGGACTAAATATTAAATGAAACAAATGACAATAAAATGCAAAGTAATCTCTTCAGTAATCTAAATACTTTTGGAATGTAACTGTATTCTGATTACCAATGATTTAAACTGTAACTGTAGTGGAATACAGTTACTTATATTTTGTATTTTAAATACGTAATCCTGTTACATGTATTCCGATACTCCCCAACCCTGGTTACCTGTCAACTTACCGTGTAGGGTAACACAGTTGACATGACCCTAATGTGTCCGCTGATGTCCGCTGATGATAATGAATTCTTTTCCATAGATCAGTTTGTCATCATTTAAGCCAGTATGTGTCTGAGGACGCTGAGGGTGTGTGTGCCCTCGTTTATGATTTTTTTTTTTTTTTTTTTTTTTTAAACAATAATTGTGTCACTAGTGACCATGCTGAAAATGTCACATGAATATCTGCAAAAACATACAATTCTTAACATTATTTTAAAATAATTACTGCACATATGGCCGGATAGACAAACGAACCCTTAATTATGTGTGTTACTTAAAATGTAGCGTTTAATCAATGTCTGTAATGCCATGCGGTTTGTCCTTAACATAGTTGACAAACTCACTAGGGAAACATCCTTTTTTTTTACATGAAATGTACCCCCAATTATAGAATGATGTCATAAGATAGAATTTTGTGAGGAACAGGGTGAAAAATAAATGTTCATATCTGATAATCTGCAGTTTTATTCGTAATTTGTGTGAAAGTGAATACAATTAATTGTTGTCGCACCTCCAGTGTTCATTTCACCAGGAATCTGCCTCGATGTGTACAACGAGCCACGCAAAAATCATTTTACAAAAATGTAGGTATTGTATATAAATCTTACCTGTGAAGTTTGATGTATATGAAGAGATTGGAATGAATTCAGTCAGGAGGAAAATCATCAACATCTGCCACATCATTATAATCTCTGTATGGCAAATGACCTCAAAGATTTAAGGGCAAAATCTCAGTTTTATGATGCAATATCTCAGAAAAGCTTTTCCAGATTATTCAAATTCATCAAGATCTATTCTGTTTAACAAATCGCCATACATGCATCAATCTCGTCTTTCTTGTTCATGGTGAGAAGTTCAAACTTGCAGCAGAATTAAAGTATAACTAAGCACATTACCTTATTAAAGTCTGGAAGTGTCACTGGCTCTGGATAAGGTCTCATAAAGTTGAGGAGTAAAGTTATTTGAGTTTGGTGTAAAGTAACCAGCTACTGTGTGCCGAGGCAATTCTGTGAAGAACATTAAAAAAGAGGATGTGTTGCAGTTCATACAACGCTTCTTATATCACATAATCTTTACCTTATCTCTCTTGCTTACTGATACTTTTGAGAACAGGATATCATAAGTCAAGACTGAATCTATAAAAACAAACAGAAAATACTTAAAACATTAAAAGGTTCTAACATCAGAAGGTATAAAGCAAACTTAAATTGTACTTATTAATATAAAGTAACACTACATATGGCAAGTAGTGCATATTTATGATAATGACTTTGTATGCAATGTAATACAAACTTACTTCCTACCAAATCTGGTGTAGTATATGGCAAGCTGAACTGACTTCATCATGTGCAGTATGTGAAATATAGATATCTATAATTACATTTGTATTAATTAAAATGCTTGATATCAGTAATTGCAGTATGTTTGCACTAGTAAAAACTAGTGGATTTTGCAAAAACCCTAAACCAATACTTCTTCCATACAAAATTTCTGCACCTAACTTTCCCACACCATTTGTTGTACACACATGAATGAGGTGTCAAATGGACCGGCTTATTGAGGAGATGGTTTCTATGACTTTTATAAGTGATCGGGCGAAAGAAATCCCATAGACATACATTGAGAAAAGGATCACAGGGATTACTTCTCTAGGTCAGAATGTCATAGAGACTTGGGGGTGGGCTCCTTTGAGTTGGGCTAGCAAGCAGCCTTTAAGCATCACCCTGGCAACTGCCTAGCAACCAGATGGAACACCCTAGTAACCATATAGCAACACCCATATCTCAGGACCAGAACATCGTAGAGACATGGGGATGGGCTCCTTTGAGTCAGGCTAGCAAGCAGCCTTTAAGCATTGCCCTGGCAACTGCCTAGCAACCAGATGGATCACCCTAGTAACCATAGAGCAACACCCGTATCTCAGGACCAAAACATCGTAGAGACATGGGGGTGGGCTCCTTTGAGTTGGGCTAGCAAGCAGCCTATAAGCATCGCCCTGGCAACTGCCTAGCAACCAGATGGACCACCCTAGTAACAATAGAGCAACACTCATATCTCAGGATCAGAACATCGTAGAGACATGGGGGTGGGCTCTTTTGTCTCGGGGAAGTGATATCTGTAACAGAGATTATACTAGTAGAATTTCGCAATGATCTGTCATTCACTCCTTTTCAAAATGCAGTCAAAGATATCTGTAATTCATTCGTAATTGTTTGAATTCCAAATACAGATATCAGCTATGTACTTCTTACTAGTAAAATGATCATTTTTAAATTAAATAATTTCTTTGTTACTGCCAGTGTCCACTCCTAAAATCAACAATCGAATTACAGCTGGTGAAAATGAGATTTATTTTTAATCTGTAAGTGTATTTCGACATGTTACATTCGGTATTTCCGATATCTGGAAAGCGATATCAAATATCAATGAACTGAAGTGCAGTTAAAAATTAAAATAAAAAATCTAAAGACTCTCTTACTAGTTGCAACTACATTTTAGATATCTGAAAATAACATAGCCACTAGTGAAAACTAAGATTACAGATATTAAAAATGAGCATTTTTTTCTAGTAATTTAATTGTTGATATCAGGAATGGACACTTGCACTAGTAACAATGTAATTATTGATATAAAAAATATAATTTTTATTAGTAAGTATACATTGTTATATGTATGTGAAATTGGAAATTAGAATTTCAACTACTAAGAAATTAATTATAGATATCTGTCTGTTTTTCAGATGCCCTCCACTCAAACATAGACTAAAGAAAGTGAAAGCTGAATTTGTCATAACAACCAAGGTCATTTTCAGTTTGTCAATTCAATTTAATTTAGTTTTATTTTAAATCATCCCTATCTAAAGAAATAATTGTCTATACTGAGATTTCTTTCTGAAACTTTTTTTTCTATCTGCTGACTGATTTGGGAAAATACATACTGTACAAATGAGTCAACAGAGTGGTAATCAGCACTCGCTGAGAAGTTACGTCTCACGATTTGACTGCAAATGCTACATCCTAAAACACTGGAAAAGCCCACTGATAATATTAGGGCCATGACGTCATGGACATGATTTTCTAGTTAATTTGCAGGAAACCGCACAATGCAGGGCAGTTCTGCATGCTAAATCGCTTATGCATCCGTGTGTGTCTCACAGCTGCTGCCACAGAAGATACAAATAATAATAATTGATATTTATTGAGCGGCAGCCGCGTTCGTCTGCAATCATTCTGAAATATTTAAATACCAACCAAAGAAAATTTCATTGAGCTCTTCTTTAACTGCAAAAACATGGAGAATAATAATTTTGAGTCATAAATTTAACAGAATTGTCCTTCAAAAGTGTCAGAGATATAGGCTAAAAAAGATGTGCATAAGTTACCCGCTGGTTTACAATAAAAAATAAAATAAAATAAACATTTAAAATAAAAACATCATAACCAACTAAATTCAACTCGTAACATGAAGTTTAGCTTCATACACAAACTCTGTCATTGAATAATACATTTATTTTATAGTCTATAATTAAATTATAAACAAAACATTTCACTGCCCAGAATATCCTAATATTTTATTGTGCATGTTTGAATGTTGTGAATGTTGGACAAATGCTGTAAAAGAATGTCATTTAAGCAGCTCGTCAGTGCTTTGAAAATAGTCAATCAATAATAAACAGGTGCTGTTTATCTGTTTAGAGTTGCTGTCTGCTTTAGCAATAACGCTTTTCCCCCGACTATTTAAATAGTTACACAGTTAATTCATCAAGCTATTATGTACCAGTTCAAGCTGACAACACTGCGTGGAGACTACAGAAGCCTACATGTGTAGATACATTACGCCTAAAAAGACTTTATATCCAATATCAATCCTATTTTTATGTATTTTTATTTCGATATGCTGTTTTTAGTAAACTGTGAGAGACATGATGTGGGTGACTTGATTCAATGATTTTAAATTTTTAACCACGATGAAACTGCGATGCGAGCACCGTCTTGGCTGCACAAACGGCACATGCAGTTTTACCAGTTATCAGGTCCCGTGTCATGTGAAACTGCCTTGTTTAGTTTCTATTACGTTAGATACATACCCGTCTTTATGTTTTCGTCGTGCCAGCCACCTCGGTAGTCGATGTTATACAGCAGTCTCTGTTGTAACATTCAAGCATATTGGTTGACTGATGAGTGTACCTGTGCACGTGCGTAGGTGTGTGTGCGTGTGTTTGCTTAAACACAGTGAAACAACTCAAGGCTATGTCTACGACTTCAGGGGCTAATACAGCTGCATGCAGACAGAGATGTGTTCATTAATTTCTGTTTTGTTATTTTATTTTTTTCATTGCATCACAAATGTCATGGACTCGGCTGGAGTCCTAAACACTCGAATCCGAGTCAAGTCTGAGTAAAAATGCATCTGAGTCCGTGACAAGTCCAAGTCCGTTAAAATTGACTCGAGTACCTCAACTCTACTGTATATATATAATTATTTATTTATTTTGATATATATACTGTACCTGTATATACACATTTTTTAATAGTCTATGCAACAAACATTATACAACACTATACATTTTAAACTGTAGTATGCTACATTGTTGTCACATGACATTACACTGCAGCAAGTGGTTTTGCATTTTGTCCAATTTTGTGTAAAAGAAATGTCTTAACTTTTGACAGTTTGTTTCTCCTTCTGTGTTCTAAGGAAGAAAGATATTCCTAAGGATTTGGAGCAACATGAGGGTGAGTAAATGATGACAATTTTCATTTTTGGCTGATTTGGGTGATTACATCTGTACTTAAGTTCCCCCTATCGCAGTTTAGAATGTGGACCCGTTCTAGACCATAATTCAAGTACTGTTCATTAACCTCGCTCAAAATGTTTTGTATGTTGTCTGTGTGTTTGGGGAAGGACAATGCAGATAAGAGAACATGGGGGAAAATATCCTGTATAGCAATAGATAATGTGTGTGATATTATTTGAAGAGTGTGCAGTAGTCAACACTATGTCTCAGATATACACTTCATTCCTTTAGTTAACCACCCAAGACACAGCATTACTTGAGAATTATAAAACGGGCAATTACGGTCCTGAATTGGGCAATAGTGTTCCAGCTGTGCTAAAATACATGATATAGTAACCGCTATGGCATAAAACACCTATTTACAATATGACTGCAAAACATTCATAGCTTAGTCACTCATGCAAGTCAGATAATGACATCCTCTTGTGTTGTAGGTGGTGAAGCAAGATAATACATCCTCACACAAACACAAGATTGCCAAAAAGTTTCAAAGTAAAAAAATAAAAATAAAAAGCCACAAGTAGGGCAAAAACTTCCTGCTCATTTTTCGTAAGTGCAAAACAGGTTATCATAAGGTTAAGTGCACATAAAATTGACCCCCTTAACAAAGAGAAGTTTAATTTCTAATCCCTTTCATATGTAAAATAAAGCAATATGCCACTGGAGGCAGTGTGTTACTGTGATTTTATCATGGGTGGGATGTGTTCTTAGGCAGCACAACATGAAAATGAGACCCCTTCGCCATGGTAGCTTATTGCTTCAATAACACGGTAACAACAATATAATAAAAGACAACAATTTTACCCCGCTGCTGAAAAAAACCTGCACTTAACCCCACACAAGTAGAACACTACAGATCAGTCTCTCTCATCCCATTCATAGCAAAAACACTTGAAAGGGCAGTTTTCAATCAAATCTCTGCCCATCTCTCACAGAACAAGCTGCTGGATGACAATCGGTCAGGCTTCAAAAGTGGACACTCCACCGAGACTGCCCTGCTGTCTGTCACTGAGACAGGCCAAAGCTGAATCCAGATCATCCGTCCTGATTCTGCTGGACCTTTTTGCAGCCTTTGACACAGTCAACCATCAGATCTTACTCTCCATCCTCTCTTCACTGGGCATCTCCTATCTCTCAGGTAGGTCCTTCAAGGTAGCCTGGAGAGGTGAGGTGTCCAAGCCACATCAACTACTTACTGGGGTACCTCAGGGTTCAGTGCTTGGGCCACTTCTCCTCTCTATATACACAACATCACTGGGACCCATCTATCAGGCACACGGTTTATCTTACCACTGCTACGTCGATGACACGTAGCTCTACCTGTCTTTCCAACCCAACGACACCACAGTGACTGCTCGAATCTTCACTGCTGTTTGTCCTCCATTTCAGGATGCCTTTGTTGCGGCTGATGTATCGCAGAGATTCTGGCAGCAGAGACTCTTCCACCCCGTCGTCCACCTGCACCAGGATCACTTTCAGACCCTCCTTCACAAGAGCATCATAGAGACCCACTCGCTGCTCGTATGTGCCCCATAATTGCACAGGATTTGTTTGCATCACGGCTAGCTCACAATCGGATAAAAGACTCTTTTTGGCGTCAGTCTGAGGCTTTGCAAAGCTCTGTGACGTAAGAACGATGATCAGCCTTCTACATTGATTCATTCTATCAGCAATGGCGTCCTGCACCGCTGAAAAAGAATGTTTGCATTTTTTAAATGTGTTTGTGCAATGCAAGTGTTTGTAAAGGCACTGTGTGATATATCGAACATTCATGATATATTCATAATTTTGCTGGTGATATAAAAATTAACCATCATGAATATCAAAATTATTTTAAAGTGTCATTACACTAGTTTTGGAATCCCTCCTTGCAGATACAGATTTGTTTTAATAGCTTCTCTGATTTGAAAAGTTCAATTTATTTCCATTTATGAAACATCACCAAAAGTCTGAAGTACCAAAGTCACTGCCTGGCATTTTTTATGTATTAAAATGTTTTGCAACAATGCACATGAATATTGTTTATATTCAGAGTTTAAGAAGTTAAGCCATTTCAGAGCAAATACATAAATATACTGAGAACTGAATCAAACAAATATGTTATTTTAAGATAATTTAGTGTTATATCACCCGCCCATGTGTTTGTGTCTGTAGAGCGATCTCAGTGTGTTCACATGACTGACAGCATGTTTACCTTCTCCAGGAATTTCATCACGTCCACTGATGAACAGTTTGTAACCATAAAGATCCTCCAGGACCGCAGGAAGGAAATGCAGGGCAAAGGTCATTGTCGAAGATAAGCTCAGTTGGTCACCATGGAGATAACTGACATACGCATCATAAGATTTTCCATCTTAAACATGAGAAAATAAAAAATAAAAAAATAAAATACACTGTAATGTATGAGGGTGAATGTCATAAAAACATATCCAGGTCACATGCAGCAACAACATCAAAGAAAAAACAAAAGAAAAACAAAAAAGAAATAATGTTTATATATATATATAATTTAAGAAATTTTCCCTCCCCCATTTTCATTGCAGAATGCAAAAAAAAAATATATATATCTCTTATTGTAATGTAACAATAATTTTATACTGTTTATATATTATATATTTGTAAAAATTACTAAATAATACATACTATATATAGTAAATATATATATAGAGAGAGAGAGAGAGAGAGAGAGAGAGAGAGAGAGAGAGAGAGAGAGAGAGAGAGTTGTGCTCAAAAGTTTGCATACCCTGGAAGAAATTGTGAAAGGTTAGGCATTGATTTTGAAAATATGACTGATCATGCAAAAAAACTGTCTTTTATTTAAGGATAGTGATCATATGAAGCCATTTATCATCACGTAGTTGTTTGGCTCCTTTTTAAATCATAATGATAACAGAAATCACCCAAATGACCCTGATCAAAAGTTTACATACCCTTGAATGTTTGGCCTTGTTACAGACACACAAGGTGACACACACAGGTTTAAATGGCAATTAAAGGTTAATTTCCCACACCTGTGGCTTTTTAAATTGCAATTAGTGTCTGTGTATAAATAGTCAATGAGTTTGTTAGCTCTCACGTGGATGCACTGAGCAGGCTAGATACTGAGCCATGGGGAGCAGAAAAGAACTGTCAAAAGACCTGCGTAACAAGGTAATGGAACTTTATAAAGATGGAAAAGGATATAAAAAGATACTCAAAGCCTTGAAAATGCCAGTCAGTACTGTTCAATCACTTATTAAGAAGTGGAAAATTCAGGGATCTCTTGATACCAAGCCAAGGTCAGGTAGACCAAGAAAGATTTCAGCCACAACTGCCAGAAGAATTGTTCAGGATACAAAGAAAAACCCACAGGTAACCTCAGGAGAAATACAGACTGATCTGGAAAAAGACGGTGTGGTTGTTTCAAGGAGCACAATACGACGATACTTGAACAAAAATGAGCTGCATGGTCGAGTTGCCAGAAAGCCTTTACTGTGCCAATGCCACAAAAAAGCCCGGTTACAATATGCCTGACAACACCTTGACAACACCTTGACACGCCTCACAGCTTCTGGCACACTGTAATTTGGAGTGACGAGACCAAAATAGAGCTTTATGGTCACAAACATAAGCGCTATGTTTGGAGAGGGGTCAACAAGGCCTATAGTGAAAAGAATACCATCCCCACTGTGAAGCATGGTGGTGGCTCACTGATGGTTTGGGGGTGTGTTCCCCGTGCCTACACCTCAACTGAACTTTGGCAGACATAAAAACTTGTGCACTTTTGGCACACACATTAATAGTTGTATAGTATGGGAATTGACTGAAAAGGAGCGACTACTAGCCACTTTGAGACATTATTTCCCTTTTCTTGATAGATAGTAATGATCAAACTGATGTCTTGCTTTAACAATCAATAGGTCAGGTCTCAACAAACTTACACAATTAATAGGCACTTAAGAAACACACTTTTTAAAGCTTTGAAATCTTAACAATAATCATATGTTTCTAACCAATGCTTCTAAGCTTGATACTGGCTAAATCACATGATTTCACCAGCAGGTGTTACCAATGTGTGGCTTTTCAAACTCTTTGGCACACTGAATCACTTAATGAGTCATTTGATTCAGATGATTCAGAGCTCCGAAAATCTTTGTGTTTAACATCACTACCTTCAACAGTATCACTGAATAATATTTCAGGCTTACTGATAGTGGCACCTGGTGGCTGAGGTTGGTAGCACATGCTAATTGTTAGCTAGCAAGCAAAAAAAAAAAAAAAAGAAATTCTCACCTGAGTAAAAAAAAATACAAAAAAATAAATAAATAAAAAAAATTGAGAGAAACATTTTTTAGAGAGTTTTTTTTTTTTTTTTGTAGGACAAATGCTCCAGAAGGCACTAGACACCTAAAAAAATGTGTTTTCAGCTACTGAATTTTTTCATGGTGCGGTTTAGGGCTTCCATATTTTTTTGATGGTAACCTTTGCTCTTCAAAGTGAAATTTGTATTTGCTGCTACCGTGGTTAGAGTTAGGGTAATCTTGTGTTCTGTAGCTAGACTTTAAACTATTGAAACTGGTCCGGTTTGCAGTTTATTCTTGCCAAGAACCGCCCACTTAAGACAGGTCATTTTGTTTTTACAAGCCATATAGAGCCTTATTTATCTGATATAGTAGATATGATGATAATAAACCGGGGTTAGGTGGTAGTCCCATATCACAAAACTTGCTTTGCACCAACCAATCAGATTGAAACTGGCGATTGCAGCAATATACAGTACATCAAGTGGTCAGTGAACATTGTGGGCAGTTGGTGACTGTGGTTACAGGTAGGTTTGGGATAAACATTGTAACACAAACATTTCGCAGAGCAAAGGTTACCATCTAGACAATGGCTACACAAAAGTGCAAATATTTCTTGTGTACTTACGTGATGTCGCAATTGTTCAGATTTATAGATTCAGAGTCACTCGACCAATACATCATTGTTTCCTCTATGTTGTCCTTCCCAATGAACGCTTTACAGGTGAGCTTAAAACTTTCACCTGTAGTGATACACATATTAATGCACTATTCAAATTCAAACACACATTGCACATGCCCATGATGAGTCAAAAGTTTGGACACATACTCATTCTTTATGACTTTTTCTCTCCACATTTTAGAATAATTGTCAAGTCATTAAAACTATAAAATAACACAAAGGGAACTTATGGTGAGTAAAGCTGTCTAAAAACATTACACAACTCAAAACCATCTTATATTGTGTTCATTCACTCAAGCAACTTCATTAGGTGCTTCATCTGGAAATGCTTTTAAACAATATTGATGGAGTTTCCATGTATGCTGGACTCTTATTGGCTGCTTTACTTTCACTGTTCACTCCAACTCATCCATTAACACATTTAAAAATATAGTGTTGTAAAAAAAAAACATACGTCTACAAAACTAATTTTAAGCATTTAGATCTAAAAGTTTATAAAATGTAGCTTGTGTGTCCAAACTTTTGAGTGGTAATGTACACTTAAATACAGATGTAAACCAGATGAGAAAAACACAGAAATGGCAGAAGTAAAATAATAATAATAAAATGAAATAATGACTCCAAAACTAAATAAAATTAAACTAAAATGTTATCTAAATTTTTTTATGATATACAGTACCTTATAAAAATAAAAAATAAACTATTTTTAAATTAAATATGAAAATATTACTACATAATGATAAGACAGCTCTGGGAAACTTAATAGTGTTAAATTATACCAGTTGGCAATGATAAAATACTAAAAATTAAAATAAAGCAACTAAATACTATATATTAAATAATAATAATAATAATAATAATTAACAGTTCAACAGTCATAGCATGACACTAATAAAAATTCAACTAAAATGAAAAGAATTAGAATTAGAATTAAAACCACAATAAAATGAATAAATTAAATTAAAACATGAATATAATAGGTGATGAATATAACAATCATCATCATTACTCACCAAGTTTTACGGAGTGTGTTTCATTCTTAGGGAAGATAACTGTGGGCTGCGTAAATCCTATTAACATTAGACAGACACTTAAGCCATCATTAAACCACAGACAGAACTCTCTTTTGATTATGATTTATTTTCTGAAGCTGCACCATTCACCTTCTAAAGGTTTGAACTTTCCACCCCAAATCCATACTGCCATCTACTGCTCAGTGCTTTGGAAGCTACTTTGAAACTGCACCATCCCAAACTACAAGTTACTCATAATTTTAATTAAGAAAAAAGTGGTTATTTACAATAAATCTTCTAATAGAAAGTAGCAAACTACAAGTTATTTGGGGTGGGATATACTGAAGCTATTAAATAGAGGCACTATCTTTTTAAATATATAACATAACATCTATCAGATGATAATATACAGTATATCAATATTTCAGATGGCATTGTTTTTTTGTATTTATCTGCCACAAAAACAAAGGAGAATTTCAGGTGACATTATTAAACAGCATTTGAACAGATACAATTACACTCAATACCAGCAATAAAAAAAGTTTTGCGTTCCCTCGCAGCAGTTTGCTTTCTCTCACGATAACTTTTGCGTTCCTTGAAATAGTTTGCTTTGTCTCCCTTACAAAAAAATTTAAAGTTAAAAAATTAACAATGGTTTTACTACAGTAACCATAGTTTCGTCATGGTTTTTGTAGTAAAACCAAACGTAAGTGTATCATGGTGTAAAAAATACCCATAGTACATGTACAACAAATTAACCATGATTTTACTACAAATATCATGGTTAAAATATGGTTATTGTAGTAAAATCATGGTAAGTGTTGTGGTAATGTTTTTACTTCAAATTCCAAACATGGTTAATTTTCATAGGAGATGGATAAAGCTATTGCGAGGGAACCCAAAATAATTGCAAGGGAACTCAAACTATTTTAGAAAATAAAATTCCCTCCCTGTGTGGCTTCATTCTTTTCAGATTGCATATTGTGTGTATGGTTGTGTTTACCATCATCTAAGGAGTGGGTTTTAATTAGTGTGGTCTGGGCAGAAGTGTAGTTTTGCCCTTCAAAAGTGAAGGTCACAAAGCAAGTGTACAGTCCAGCCATCTCTGATGATCTGTTGATCTGGACAACCGTACTGTTAGTCACATTTAATGGGCTGCAGTCCTACAGAGGGAGAAAAAGAAGATTTGCTAAATCAATAGATGATTAAAATCCAGTCTATGGTCACGTTCACACTGCAGCTCTGGCCAGTTACCCATGGCACAAACATGCATTTTGTATCCGAATAGCATATGGATATTTATCTCATCTCTGTGATCAGATCTCATTTACCCTAGCAAAATTAAAAACACCACTTACAGTACATACAGTGTTATGTCAGCAGTCAATATTTTATTTTAAAAATCCTATTCTATTTTTGAGGGACCACTCACAGAAGACATTCAAGTGTAGTCCAGTAAAATAATTCGTGGTATATTGTTCATTAAATCAGGAGACAAGATCGACTGCAGTGTCTTTTTCCAACTTCAAGTGTGGAATAAAAAAAAGAAAATGCCAAGAAGCTACAACACAACACCCACAGTGAAGGATAATGATTATTTGTAGCGTGATGTCATTACATAATAAACTCTGGTATTTAATGGTATTTAAAAATGGCACCTCCCTTTTGGTATTCGTGGTCATTTTTGACCAGAAGGGTCAGATGTGTAACCCTTTTTTTGATGATGATAATGATAATATTTCTTCTTCCCTGGAGTAAGAACATTAAAATTATACATTTCTTATGGGATTTAATGCTATTTTGATCTTATTTACATGTATGTTTCTAAGTTTTACCATTAATTTGTATGTTCAAATAAGCACATTTATTTAAAAAAATAAATAAAAATAAATTCAGAACATACAATTCTATAAGTTGAAACATGAAGAAGATATGAGAATGTGACATAAATTGGAAGCAGATTTCTGCCATCTGGTGAACAAAATATAAATAACATGACTTGAAAACCACGTCATGCCAGTAACAGACAGTATATGTCTGTAGTCACCTACTGTATAGTCTGATGGCTTGATGTAACCTAAAGTTATATTTTATCACAAGATATACATTTGGATGTTTATTTAGACATTATCAAACTATTATTTGTCAAAGTTTAGTATTTTAAAAATGTTTAAAGTGTCAGTTTTTGCAGTTTATGTAATTATGTTTGCAATCAAACCTGACCATGGTGTTACAAAGAGAAGACAAAGAATAAAAATGTTTCTACCAATAATTTATTTTAAACATAAAAATGTAATAACTCAAAGTAAATGCATAATAATGTCAAGAAAATGAACATCAAGAATCAGAAATGAACTGCAAAATTCTGAAAATGTAATTAGAGTATAAAACAGAAGAATCTGAGTAAATTTTGCAATTTCAAACTTTCTTAGTAAAAATCACAATCAGAATCAGAATTATTGCCAAGTATGCTTACACATACAAGGAATTTGTCTTGGTGACAGGAGCATTCAGTGTACAACAATATAAAAACAGCAACAAGACATAGATGATAATAAAAAATAATTAAAATAATTAAATTATTTCAATGCAAAGTGAGTCGCAAAAATGTCATAATGAACATTCTCAAATGTAAAGTTTAAGATATAAACAAATGTAACATTTAATGTGTTCTGATTTGCCCATCTATTAAACACTGTTAATGTTTCATTCATTCCATCAGTGTTGATCGGGAAATATAAAGGTCAGTATAATATACACAGTGTTGGGAAGGTTACTTTTAAAAAGTATACCGCTACAGATTAAAGAATACATGCTGTAAAATATCATTTGTAACGTATTCAGTTAGATTACTCAAGGTCAGGAACATAATATAAATACTTTGGATTACTTTTTCAGCACTGGTAGATTTTATCACTTGTTTTGACTATAAACAAATAAATAAAGAAAAAACACCTATATTTAAAAACAAACATTCTCTGGAAAAAAAAAAGCCTAAATATCTTATGCAGTTTTGCTACTGAAGTAAATTCATCTTGTTTTAAAGATTACATTTTTATTTTATTTTTACAGAAAAACAATATTTAAATTCTCATTATGAATAAGATTTTTGCAGTACATTTTTGCCCTAATATCAAAGGTCTTACTAGAGAAAAGAAGTGATGCCCCAATGTGAATATCTGTCATAGAATTCACTATAAAATATAATTACGCCTGGTAACAGATGCATGTAAATGCAAGTAATAGCATTTTAGCCTAGCATAAAGCTAAATGCTTCAATGACAATTTACACAAGGTTAACTATTTCTGCTGCTCCAAACTTCAAAACCCCACAGCGTATACACAACAACATCTTTTTCTGATCATATGTGGATTCTGTTCATAGAATGAGGCAGAAAATATATTATTTGTAGTTTTCTATAAGTTGTTAATGGCTACATTAGTTAGCATTTCTTGTAAGAAAATACCCTAACCACATGAAAAACATTGACAAGACATGAATCATGTAATCTGTTATTTATTGGATTTATGTTTCATCTATTAAAGTATTTCTAACTGTTTTCTGTTAAGCTGTAAAAAAAAAAAAACATGCTGTAGTTTCTCTATTAAGCTCCCAAAGATCCTCAATAACAACAGATCCTTCTTTTCACTCATAACAGTGTAAAAGTGCCCTCTGTCTGCTCGTATGAATGTAACACATCATAAGAAAGTGTTTCACCGCTGTTCAAACGCTCCTCGGATCGCATCATTTACAGTATTTTAAATAGATAAATGTTTTCCATCGGAATAGTCTAAACATTAAATAAAACAAATGATAACGGGGGGGCCGGGGTAGCTCAGTGAGTACTGACACTGACTAACACACGAAGTTTGTCAAGTCACGAGTTTGAATCCAGGGCATGCTGAGTGACTCCAGCCAGGTCTCCCAAGCAACCAAATTGGCCCGGTTGCTAGGGAGGGTAGAGCCACATGGGGTAACCTCCTCGTGGTCGCTATAATGTGGTTCGCTCTCGGTGGGGCGCATGGTGAGTTGTGCGTGGATGCCGTGGAGAATAGCATGAAGCCTCCACACGCACTATGTCTCCACGGTAAAGCGCTCAACAAGCTACATGATAAGATGCACAGATTGACGGTCTCAGACGCGGAGGCAACTGAGATTCGTCCTCCACCACCTGGATTGAGGCGAGTCACTACGCCACCACAAGGACTTAGAGCACATTGGGAATTGGGCATGCAAAATTGGGGAGAAAAGGGGAGAAAAGCAAACAAAAAAGAAAACAAATGACAATGAAATTTGAAGTAATCTCTTCAGTAATCAAAATAGTTTTTGAATGTAACTGTAATCTGATTACCAACAATTTAAATTGTAACTGTAGTGGAACACTAATATTTTGTATTTTAAGTATGTAATCACGTTACATGTATTACACTACTCTTATATAATTTAATTTATTTTTTAATTAAGTGAAAAAAGTTACCTTAACTTGTCTGAAATGCACTAAGGTGTTAAGAAATAATTCACCCAAAAATGAAAACCCACATGACTTCCTTTATTCTGTGAAACACAAAAGATGTTAGGCAGAATATTAGTCTCAGTCACCATGCAGTTGCATAGAAGAAAGAAAGTCATATGGGTAAATCGTGACAGGATTCATTCATGTTCATACACACACAGACGTAATAATTGTGTTTCCAGCAAGTACTTATGTGTCTTTCAAACAGGTCACTCTAGTTCTATAATGTTCTAATTCCAATAAACTCAATGACCGTTTGACCTAGAGACGTGAAACCAACTGCAAAACACTCAGAATATTATTCTTTATATAGCACAAGGCTTGTTTTGGGGAGTAAATGTTCAGTACTTTTTATACAGATATTTGTTTTGGAATTCTTCGAGTTTTAGTTTACCTGTGTACTCTTTGCATGTATTAACTATTGTCACTTGTTTTTCTATGTGTTTTGTTTGTTTCAGATTCAGTGTGAAAGCTGTGAACACTGGTTTCATGACTGTTGCCTGAAATCATATAATGTCCCAGACAAACAATCTACATGGTATTGTGTCCTGTGTCTTTCAATAGTAAATAAAACATAGAACAGGACAAGAGGGGGAAAAAAATGAGAAAAGGTGCTAATTATTTTTAATTATTAAAGGACTTTTTTTTTCACCTAAAGTGTATTTATTGGAGTTTTGGTTTATTATTATGTTTTTTTCTATTTAACAAAATATTTATAATTTTTATAAAAAAAAAAAAAAAACTTATATTGTACTTTCAGATATTCTATCATTATTTTCTTATCTATTTTGCACAACTACTGATTGGATTTGAACAATAACTGTGATGCCTCTCTTTTTTAGCCAGCCGTCTTCACTATCTTGAACCTTCTTGTAATAATAATGCTTTGCCATTGGTTTTGAGTCCTCTAGGTCAAACGGTCATTGAGTTTAATGGAATTAGAATATTACAAACATTTACGCAACTATATTTATTTGAAAACATATAGAATGTAAAATCCACAAACAGAGCCTTGTGTCATGAAAGGAATATTTTTAACAACATTTCATATTTGTTGTGATGTCATAATGTCAAATGGTTAAATTGTTTAATTGATTTATAGGGTTTATAAAATTAATATGAAAAAAAAATCATCTTTGTGCTAGGCAAAGAAAACTTATTCATGCATTTCCAAGTTGGTTTGGCTTGAAAATGTGATAGGCACGGAGAGTTTAATGGGTATTGTCACGAATGTCAAACGAATGTCAAATATAAAACTAACTTTACCGCACTACCGTGGCTTGAATATTCTGTAGAGTGCGACACATGCTTTTGATTTCCATGTCAAGTATTTGGTGTTGCTTTCTCCGAGAAGGATACTTTCATTTCAACGGGTTTTAGAAACTGGAAAGCAGCATTAGTACATGACCGTGGTCTTCAAAAACATGCTTGTAGTATTGTATATTTTTCTATATCATAGTATATTTCTTTATATCAAAAATAAGAAAAGTACTTATATAGAATAGCCTGAACTTTGTGTGACCCAGGAGAGAGCATATGAGGTTATTAAAAGTGTTTATGCTGCAAGAAACACACAGTGCACTCAGCTGTAGCAGAGACAATGGTACCATGATACGAGAAAGCACTGGGAAACACGTTAAAGATTAACACAGCCAGTGGTCAAAGTGACCGTATTATTCTCAGACTGTTATATTTTATTTACTCAAAATGTATACTTTTATAATAAATGAAATTAAAAGTTTATTAAAAACAATGGACTAAAAGCCAGGTTTCCACCATTAAAAAGAAATTAGAGGCTCTGTGAAATAATGGTGGCAGACGGTATCCATTGACTACAAAAAATAATAAAGGGGTATAGACATGAGGTAATGCCAGATAACAAACTGTATAAAAGATGAGGGTCTGGGCCAAGAGATTCAGATCTCAGCTAAGATCCTCAGCTGGTTTGTTGGTCTGCTCAATAAACAATAAACCTTTGACACCTGGAACTCCTGACTTCGAGAGTTTTCTTACTGAGAGGGAAGAAAAGTTTTCGATACTCCATGACAGCCAGGCTCATTTACAAGCCTCCCACCGACAGGTGTCAGGGGAGACCGTAGCATGTTGCCCCCAACAGATAGAAAAGAATCGATATTACATAAAAAGCGTGGCAGGTGTTGTGAAATTTTTAGCAGTCAATGAGCTTCCATTACGTGGAGATCGGGAAACATTTGACAATGAGGATTGCATAGCTGCAGGGCTTTTTGCCAAGCTGTTTTAATACACGTTGGAAAAGACAAATACCTTGCTGACATTACGTCAAGTATCCCAGAAAATGCAAAGTACACTTCCAAAACCATCCAGAATGAAGTGACTGAAATTTTGGCATCCATGGTTCTGAAAAAATAAATATAACAGAAATATGACACTGCTGATTCAGCTGCATTCTGTTTAAAAAGTGATGGCACAAGGGATCGGTGCAACATTGAAAATATGTCTGTTGTAATCCGCTTTGTGTGCAATGGTGTGCCAGAGGAACATCTCATTGGCTTGTTAGAACTACAGCAGCTTGATGCAGATTACATCACCACCGAAATATTAAGACACTTGTCTCATACAGGATTCAGTTCTGACAATATACTGAGCCAGTGTTATGATGGAGCATCAGTGATGAGTGGGGTGTAAGGCGGTGTTCAGGCTTTTTTGCAAAAAAGGTTGGGCAGGCATATCCCCTACATCCACTGCTATAACCACCAGCTTCACCTCTCCATCATACATGTAATTCAAAGTGAACCTTGCACCAAAAGATTCTTTGACTTGTCAGGCTCCCTGTACTCTTTTTTCAGGCATCATTTTGTCTGTCAGAGGTACCGTTGCGCATATCTCAAGAGGTTGTTAGAAATCCGCTGGACAAGTCATTTTGAAGTTACCAAATGTGTTGTGGAGAGCGAGGAAGTCATTCCTGACATTCTTTCCTAGGTTTTTGAAGATGACAATGCCTCGGTTGACCTTGCAAAATAAGCTTCTGGGCTTCTCTCTCAGCTGAAGTGACGCCATTTTTTTGGAAGTTGGCAAATTTCTAATTCATCTTCTTGCCATTTTGAAACCAGCCAATGCCATCCTACAGTCTCACCATGTTGATTTGTGCAGTGCAGCTGAAGTACTGCAGGTATCTCTTAGTGCACTGAGAAATCTCAGAGATGACTGCAGCAGTACTGCACTGGCATGTCTAATGATGAGCCCTCACCAAAACGTCTAAGGACTATTAATCCCTTCTATGCTGACTCTGTCATTTTATCACCTATAGGGCAAGAAGGGCAGTCAGGCTCTGAATGTTCCACTGAAGCACTAAGGCAACAGATGATAAATATTGCTGATACAGCTGTATCAGAGATGGAAAACAGGTTTTCCACAAAGAATTTAGAGCTGATGCAAGCCCTCTCATATTTGATGCCAAAATCCAACACATTTCTTGACATTCAGCTGTTTGAGCCTTTCTGTAGTCTTGCAGGGGTTGCAAAAAGTGAGCTGCATAGTGAAATTCTTGTTGCCAGACCAATGCTGACCAAAAATTCCAAATGATGCTGACTGTTCGGCTGTTTGCAAACTCTTGCAGGAATACAAAGATGCATTTCCAGGTCTTCATAAATTGTATGTGTCTGCCCTGGTCATGGGCGTTTCTACTGCTTCATGTGAGAGCTCATTCTCCACTCTGGCAAGAATTTTTACACTGTTTCGCCACACAAAAATCTTGTACTTTTAGCTCATGAAAAATCAATAACACGTGAACTGGACATGGATGAGTTTGTGACTGAATTTTCTAAAACAAGCAGAAAACTAATGTTGTAAATATTATAGTAGTGATATCAGTAGTTCGATGCACAGTCTCAGACCTGCACCTGTTGTGATAAAATCTACAGTTACTAAATTGTTACAAAATCTGTTATAGAGGACAATAAAATTATATTAAAAACAGAAAAAATGTAAAAAAAAAAAAAAAAAAAACTAGATACAAATGTTCATCATGACAAACATTATGTTGGCTTGAGAAAGCCTGGCCAATATTTTTAAAAGCTTAAAGTTTGAAAGTTAAGTTTAAGGATGGATGTAGATAGATAGATAGATAGATAGATAGATAGATAGATAGATAGATAGATAGATAGATAGATGATAGTTGATAGATAGATAAATAGATAGATAGATAGATAGATAGATGATAGATAGATAGATAGATAGATAGATAGATAGATAGATAGATAGATAGATAGATGATAGTTGATAGATTGATAGATAGATAGATGATAGTTGATAGATAGATAGATAGATAGATAGATAGATAGATAGATAGATAGATAGATGATAGTTGATAGATTGATAGATAGATAGATGATAGTTGATAGATAGATAAATAGATAGATAGATAGATAGATAGATGATAGATAGATAGATAGATAGATAGATAGATAGATAGATAGATAGATAGATAGATAGATAGATAGATGATAGTTGATAGATTGATAGATAGATAGATGATAGTTGATAGATAGATAGATAGATAGATAGATAGATAGATAGATAGATAGATGATAGTTGATAGATAGATAGATAGATAGATAGATAGATAGATAGATGATAGTTGATAGATTGATAGATAGATAGATAGATGATAGTTGATAGATAGATGATAGTTGATAGATAGATAGATAGATAGATAGATAGATAGATAGATAGATAGATAGATAGATAGATGATAGTTGATAGATAGATAGATAGATAGATAGATAGATAGATAGATAGATAGATAGATAGATAGATGATAGTTGATAGATAGATAGATAAATAGATAGATAGATAGATGATAGATAGATAGATAGATAGATAGATAGATAGATAGATAGATAGATAGAACACAGTATGAATACAATAACACATGAATGAATCTGTTTGCATTTATTTACATAATTTCTGCTATTTTTTGTGTGATATTTCACATCTGATAACATTGTATTAATTCTGGTATGCAAGAGTTCCAATTTTCAACATCTCTCTCATGTAAACATAAAAATAGACGTTTTAATTCTCACTTTGTGGAGCTTTGGATTCGTGTTCAGTGGACAACAATGTTCTGGAGCAATCATATGGAAAGTTTTGTTATTGGAGCCATTCTGTACATGTACATGGAGCGCAACAGTGGAGTTCCGACCAAAAGTAAAAATTGCATTCATTGTCTCCAGAGATGAATACTGTAGATTTATTGCAATAATGTATGATGCTTTCCAGATAAACCTACCATAAGCTCAAATATTTATAGCAATGATATATGCTTCTGTAGAAGCCACAAGCCAGAGTGATTTTATCTTAATTTTTATAAAATCACATTTAATTTCCCAGTGAGGAACTACGCTATGCAGTGTAGAGATTTTGTAGCGATCACAAACCAATTAGAGAAATCACTGTTACCATAAAAATGGAAATCAGGCCAAAAGAGCGTCCACTTCCATGAAACAGTGTGAATAATTAACTGAGACAGTCTCCCTATATTCTAAAAATAAGGTTGTCAGAGACAATACAAATGAGTATCCTTGAGTAATCATGCTAAATTGCTAATTTGGTTCTAGAAAATCACTTGCCATTATATCAAACACAGTTGAAAGCTATTTGGTTCATTAAATGAAGCTTAACATTGTCCTTGTGTTTGTTTTTGAGTTGCCACAGTATGCAATAGACTGGCATGTCTTAAGGTCAATATTAGGTCAAAAATGGCACAAAAAAAAAAAAAAAAAAAGAAACAGCTTTCTCTAGAAACTCATCAGTCAATCATTGTTTTGAGGAATGAAGGCTATACAATGCTTGAAATTGCCACAAAAAAAAACAAAAAAAAAACTGAAGATTTCATACAAAGGTGTACACTACAGTCTTCAAAGACAAAGGACAACTGGCTCTAACAAGGACAGAAAGAGATGTGGAAGACCAGATGTACAACTAAACAAGAGGATAAGTACATCAGAGTCTCTAGTTTGAGAAATAGACACCTCACATGTCCTCAGCTGACAGCTTCATTGAATTCTACCCGCTCAACACCAGTTTCATGTACAACAGTAAAGAGAAGACTCAGGGGTGCAGGCCTTATGGGAAGAATTACAAAGAAAAAGACACTTTTGAAACAGAAAAACAAAAAGAAAAGGTTAGAGTGGGCAAAGAAACACAGACATTGGACAACAGATAATTGGAAAAGAGTGTTCTGGATCTTAACCCCATTGAGCTTTTGTGGGATCAGCTAGACTGTAAGGTGCTTGAGAAGTGCCCGACAAGACAGACACATCTATGGCAAGTGCTACAGGAAGTGTGGGGTGAAATGTCACCTGAGTACCTGGACAAACTGACAGCTAGAATAACAAGGATCTGCAAAGCTGTCATTGCTGCATGTGGAGGATTTTATGATGAGAACTCTTTGAAGTAGTTAAAAAAATTTTCAAATTGTAATAGTAATTTTTCATGTTATTAATGTCCTGACTATACATTGTGATCAGTTGAATGCCTCTTTGGTGAATAAAAGTACCAATTTCTTTCCATAAGAGCAAAATCTGGGCACTTGGCCGCCAGTGTATATATATATATATATATATATATATATATATATATATATATATATATGTTTATGTATGAATATATACAGTACTGTATAAACAGTATAATATTTGATATATGTTTTATACATAAAATAGATCACTGTAAGTCAGTAGTATTATACTGATTATACTATCGTAGTTTTTTAAATAAATTACAAAATTAGCAATGCTTCATGGAATATTACTTTTAGGAATATGATATACTGTATATGATATATCATTATAAATATGATACATATCATATAATGATATATAATAATAATTACACAGTAAACAGTCTTGTATGTTCTTTTTTCTGATTTTCAAATACATATTTTGCTTCAAATCAAAGTTTGTAATGTTGTGATTCATCTAAGAGCTGGTTGATTTGTTTTTTCGAACTATTTATTGAATTTATTTTTTAGTATGTCTATGGAAAAAATTAATCGGAAAAAGACCAGGCCCACTGAAAAAATGTGCATTCACTGTTGCACTCTTTAATTAAGATAAAAACTAACTTCTTATATTTACACATTTTGCTGACACTTTTATCCAAAACGACTTACAGTGCATTCAAGGTATATCTTTTAATCAGATGGTAGGTGTTTTCCCTGGGATATGAACATATGCCCTTGGCATCGTTAGCGCCGTGCTCTACCAGTAGAGCCAGGGCTGGACTGGGACAAAAAATCAGCCCTGGCATTTTTGGTCCAGGCGGCCCACCACTATGATCCAGAATCGGTCCAGTCAGACACCACCCATATATATACACTGTCGTTCAAATTAAACACACACACACACACACACACACACGCAGAGGTGAGATTGAATTGACTGAAGTAATCAGGAAATACATGATAAATACATGATAACAATACTGGTATCTTTAATCTAGAACAATGTGGAGAGACTTCAGTTTCTTTATCAACTCAGTCTTTTCTGCAACTCTGTCAATTACAGTGTCTGTGTCCAAAGCCACAAGAATGTCCTTTTCAATGGCCATCAGCATGAAGGCTTCTAATTGACTGGAAGACAGGCAACTCCTGAGCTTGCTCTTTATGTATTTCAGGGTTGAAAATGATCGTTCACAGGCCACCTGGGTTATTGAGAGTGTCAGCAAGAACTTGTATGCACGTCCAAGCAGGTGATATGCATCTGTGAGCATGTTGATTCTTTGGAGAATCTGAAAGCAGCAAAGTGGGCACTCTTTGCAGGACTCACAGCTTTTGTTTTTAATATCCATGTCCTCTTCCTTTCCATCAGGTCCTTCCTCCACTGTCCTGATCATATACTCCTCCAATGGAGATTGTTTCAGCTTGTCCCACTGGCCTTCTAAGCTTTTCAGCTCTGACTGCAGGTTGTCAACTGTTGCCCTGCTATCAAATTTAACCAGGCACTTGCTGAGACATCTCTTCTGGCATGGCTTTTTTCTTCTTCATTCTCTTCTGTGGCAGTGCAGTCTCCTCATCCAGCTTCTCAATTTTTTCATTTGCCCATTTCACAAAGTTGTCAGCAGCATCCTTGACAGCCTGGAAATCTCTGGCTATCTGTTTGACAGCATCTTGTGTTGACATGACCATCTTATGGACAGAGAGGATGTCCATTCCTCCCATCTGCAGGTACTTTGACAGTGGACCTGTATGCTCAAATATCCGGAGGAACAATTGAGCCGTCAGAATTTACTCATACCTGAGTAGGCCCTCTTTGTACCCTCTGGCTTTGGTGCGTACATTTGCTTTCACTGTCTTCTGTTCCTGTATGGATGCAAGTGTGGACACCACATCAATGTACAAACAGTTTTGAGGCTTTCCGAATGACCCAAATATTTTTTTCAGGGTTTCGTGCTTCGCCCACCATCGTGTCTCTCCAATCAGAGCAATGCGCCTGTGTCTCTTGTCATACTCTCTGGTATGAATCCTTGATAAACACTGCTGTGTCATTAAGCAGATCAAAAAGCGATCCACTCTCAATCACTATTTGAGTGGTGTCAGACAACATAAGATTGAGGACATGTGCATAGCACCATACATGAACATGGTTGTGGGATTGTGATGCCAGCAGCGCAGAGAAGCCTCTGTACTACCCCTGCATGTTTGAAGCCCCATCTGTGGAATTTCCAGTGCACATGCTTATATCCAGGTTCAAAATGTTCAAGGACCTTTGTCAGTATCTTCACAAAGGACTGTCCAGTGGACGCATGGCAATGGACCACTGCAACTCATTAACTGTTTAATTAATTTAATTAACTAATTAATTGTCTCATTAACAACATCAGTCACATACCTCAAAATGACTGAGCAGTGGTCTTGTCCTGTTATGTCCTGGGTTGTATCCAGCTGGACAGAAAACATTCCAGCTTTCTGGATGTCAGTGGAGATATTTTCCTGAATTAAGTTATGGATGGTATCAATCACAGAGTTGATGGTAGTTTTCGACAGTAAAGTAATGAGGGAACCTCTGCCTCTTGATCTTGATGCATGCAATTTTTTGCTTTTCTCAATAACATTGCTGAGATGCTCTTTCAAGCAGACATCATACTTTCCCAATAAAATGATCATCTCCAAAAAATGTCCATGGTCAATGCTATTGATGTCCAACGTATACGCAGCCTCATTCTCCACCTGTCTGTAGCTTAGGCCTCTCTTCCCTATAAATTTCATGACCTCCACTACCCGTTCCAAAACTTGACGCCTCCTCTTTACCTGATCTCTGTGTGCTGTCAGTTGTCTGGCTCCTAATATGTTGCTAATGTCAGCTTTTGAGCGTTTAAAAAAATAAGCTTCAGCACAATTTCTGTGTGTCATGCTTTTCTCGTGCTCTTCAATTCTCCGGTGCACATATCTCCAGTCTGACATTCCAGTCGCAAATGTGCTGGAGTCAGTTGCCTTTCTGAAGGCCAGGCATACAAAACAAAACAAAGCGTGATGTTTGTTGCAATACGTCAGCCACTTTCTGATTGTGCCATCTCTACTGGTGAACACTTTCTTCACCACAGGGTTGTTCACATCTTGTCTGGGGTGATGTTTTAAAAATGCCTGAATCATGGCCGGGTCGGGACGAACAAAGTAATCTAATCCCTGATCCTCCCCTCTCTCCTCTACTTCTACAACCTGGCTTGACTAGAGAGAGAGAGAGATGATTAACTGAGGTATTTCCCTGACAAAGTCTTGTTAAAATCTGTACAATTTAAACAAAACCATACTGGTAATGAGCAGAGTTGTTTATTCAACATTTAATGCATGGAGCTGTTCTAATTTATTTCATTGGATAGCCTATTAAATATTCAGTTCATACAGGTTTCAAATATCCAAATATTGATGATGAAAATATCTTAATGTTTACACAGATAAGATCATCCTTTTGTTTAATATTAATGATAAGAAAGGAGATATTAGGTATTTATTTGTATGTGACATAAGGCAATTAGGTCAACGCTGTACATGTTTGGGAACGTTGAGCAATGGATAGTGGCTGCAAAAGTGACTCCACAGCTTGCTTCCATTTAGTGGGATTACTCTTCACCTGATTAAAAAATTTAGCCTTTCTGGTCTTCATTGATGCAAGGACAAAGTTTGAGCGTGCTCACGCAATATCTGAGTGAGAGCAGAGGCAATTCATAAGAGAACACTCACTGTATATTTGAAAGCACTCGTCCAGTTTTGTGCGAGAGCGAAGGAATTTCCCCTGCAAGTGGAGAGATTCGCGCTCGCACATTAAATGATGGATGCGCTATCGCGTTACAATAATGCGCTCTCAACATTTGTCATTAACATAATGCCATAGAAACTGCCTAAAATGAACTATAAAGAAGAGAAGAAAGTCGTATCTAAAAGCTGTGTGCGCGGGCGGTGCCCCTGCATGCCGCCCCTCAGCGCGTTGCCTCCCTAGGCGGCTGCAGCTGCCTATATTGCCTATGCCAGGGCAGGATCCGCCACTGCACGCACACACATTAGGACAGGTTACCTCCCTCTAAACATGTCTGTAATCTTTGCACATTTGGTGGCATCCGCCTCCAAACTTTTAAGCCTCTTATCCCGGAGCTTTTCAGCACCACCTTTGTGCTTTGGTCTGTCCATTTTGAGAAATGAAGAAGAAGGGGGAGGGGTGAAGCGATATTTATATAGGCAGAGCAAGATTTTTAATCGCTCCGTCTATGGCGCATTGTGATTGGGTTTACGCTGTCAGTACAGAAGATAAACCAATGGGCTGCTGTCCCAGCATGATGGTCCAGTCCTTGGCAAAAAAAACAAAAGAAAACATTGTATCGGCCCCAAAGTGCGTCGGCCCACCGGGAAAATGCCCGGTATGCCAGATTACCAATCCAGCCCTGAGTAGAGCTGTAGGAACAAAAACTTTAACAAAAGCTTTTGTTGCCTTCACTAGGTCCTTTATTGCATTAATACAAGCAGTGTTACTTGGCCTCAAATAGTTCCATGTAGTGTTCATTTAAAAACTAAACCAAACGTTGCTCTTTTTAGCTTTGCCTCTGAAAGGCATGTGGTAGCCCACCTCCCTCCAGAAGCGTGCAGAGGGGTCAAGAGAGTTTATACAGTCCTCTGACTTCCTGTCCAAGAACATCCACCTCTTTCTTCTTTTCCAGGCCTGCAAAGGTCCTGTTTTTCCTGAATGAGGCACACAGATTCCGGGAGCTGCAGGCGTCTCGAATTTCCTCCATCTCTAGGAGAACAATGCTAATCCTGTTCTCCACCAGGGTGTGGTGCAGACCCATCTATTGTTCTGTCCACTCCAGAGCTTCTGGGCTGCAGAGTGAAGATGCAGTATAGAGCAGAAGCAGTCTGCGACACCGACTCAAAGTGTCTTGCACGGCATCCACCACAGCTGAAGAGACGGAAACATGGAAAATTAGTGAGGTACGATGAAACGTGGATGCTTTACAGATGAAATACAAGCAAAATAACTAAGAATACTGTTAAACACAGGTATAAAATAGCTAAGAATATTATTAAATACAGATAAAATAACTAAGAATACTATTAAATGCAGGTAAAATAACAGAAAATGTATTAAATACAGGTAAAATAATTAAGAATACTACAACCCCAATTCTGAAAAAGTTGGGACAGTATGAAAAATGCTAATAAAACAAAAATTAGTGATCGTAAATTATATTCACCCTTTGCTATATTGAAAGCACTACAGCTACACATTATATGATGTTTTTCCTTGTGAATTTCATTGTTGTTTGAAAACGTACAGTCAGATGATTGCAACACACTCCAAAAAAGTTGAGACAGGGGCCATTTAAGACTAATAACAATTTGACGAGTTGAAATAACAAGGCGATGTGAAACAGGAGATGTTAAACAGGTGAGGCAATCGTGTCATAATATACAGGGAGTCTCCAAAAACAGCCTAGTCCTTCAAGAGCAAAGATCATTCAAAGACTTGTCAATTTGCCAACAGATGCTTCTGCAAATAACCCAGCACTTTGAGAACAATGTTCCCCAAAGACAAATTGGAAGGATTTTGGGCATTTCACCCTCTACAGTGCACAATATAGTTAAAAGATTCAAGGAACCTGGTCAAATCCCGGTGCGTAAAGGGCAAGATGAAAACCACTTCTGAATGTTTTAAGGAAGTAAAGAAAACATTTTCCCCTCTATCTCCTTTTGTCACAAAATGCTGATCTGAAATGTAGGTGGCACTCTAACGCATTTTAGCCATCGCAGATGTGCTCATCCATGGACATTCAGTCTAATTTTCAGTTCTTGCACCACCCTCAATTTTTCATTGAATATCTCGGCCTCTGAGTGGACTAGAAGCTCAAACTAGGTGTCATTAGAAAGCTTTTATCACCAGTAGTCGATAACATATTTTCAGATTATTTGTTTTGCATTCTTTTCCTGCTGTACTGCATATTTTGTTCAGGACATCTAAGATATAACATTGGATTATTCACACAAGCTAGCTAACAGACAAGTAAAAAAAATACTTCCTAAGGTAAAAGCAGATATAAAGTTTTTAGCTATTTGGTTACAGCAGTTATCAGTGCATAAAAGGGATTTGTATTTTATGTCTTACAAATATCATATTTCACTTTGTGATTCTTTAAAAACTAATTTAAACTGTGGTATTAGGACAAAAAACCTAACTATACAGTCACATTCATGAGAATGAGAGCTTTCATTTGATATATGATTTATCTGTTTAAGTGCTATTTTAAAGACTTTTATATTCATATTCATTTTTCTACCACATAACCACTAGGCAGCGTTTATTTGTGACACGGTTGTTTAAAGGCCTTATTTTGTTATTTTAAGTAACATAAATGCAGAATTGATGGTTATCTCTGAAAAGTTCAAATTCTAAGATTTCAAATGATATTATATATAGTATGCCTGACTTATGTATCAGAATCAGAATGAGCTTTATTGCCAAGTATGCTTACACATACAAGGAATTTGTCTTGGTGACAGGAGCTTCCAGTGTACAACAATACAAAAACAATACAAAAACAGCAGCAAGACATAGATGATAATAAAAAATAAAACTAATTATACACATACGTACAGACACACACATACATACACACATACACATGGGTAGTGCAATACAATCTGTTATGTACAGTGCAAATACAAATCTGTTATGTACAGTGCAAATGTTTTTTTGTTTGTTTTTGTTTTTTTCAGACGGGGACTTGAGCATACTTGAGTATATGGGGACTTGAGCATTTTAAGCGTAAACGTTTTTAGCGATACATTGCCCCCCTTTGGAGAGTTTAAGAGATTAATGTTTCTTGTTTCTTAACATTTCATTTATGGTTCTTTTATTAATTTTGAAAAAAGTATGAAGAACAATTTTTGGAAAACAATTCCCAAATTTGGGCAGTTCACATCTAGCAACTCAAGCATGCCTACATGATTTTAGTGTGATAAAATCACTTACTAACCTTTTCTGTGTAAAGTTGTATCTAATTTTACAACTTCCTTGCTATGACGACATAACATATTAAACACTAAAACTCTAAAACAAGAGTAAAAATTATGATTTAAAGAGCTTTACAGCTTAAATAATACGTGAGTTTTAACAAAAGAATTCATGTGTGTTTTTTTTTAAATATAAGCTGCACATTTCTGCCTACAAACCTCCAAAAACTGGCCCCATTCACTTCCATTGTGTAACGTTTGAAGAAGGTCACGAGAGCGGGATCTAGAAGCAGCTTAACATTAATTAAAAAATAAAACAAAATACAAAACAGGATAAACGTTGGAACAGGGCAAGACTGGGAACCAGGGAGTAAAAACAAATGTAAACAAACAGGAAAGAAACCGGAGCACGAACTGGAGAGAAACACAACAACTGACAAAGGTGAAACAGACATCAGGGCAATATATACACAGGGATAAATGATGTAAATGAAACACAGGTGAGAACAATAGGGAACAGCTGGTAGTGATCAGGGCAGTGAATTATGGGAAATGTAGTGTAAGGGAGACTAGAGACAGATGACAGAAGCAAAACACAGGGCAAAACAACAGTGAATCATGGGACCCAGGAGACCACCTCAGGGTAGGGACTGGATCAGGATACCTGGTTGGCGGCCACAGGGCTGAAACAGGGTCAGGAGGCCTGGGAGGCGGCCACAGACTAGAGACTGGAGCCGTGGAAGACTCTGATGGCAGAGCTGTGGAAGGCGGAGCCATGGGAGGCTCGAGACTAAGAATCCTGAATGACTGGGAAATGACCTCTGTGATTGCGAACATGAGCAGAGACTCGGGAACAACCTCTGTGGTCGTGGGCATGGGCAGAGACTCAGGAACGACCTCTGTGGCCGTGGGCATGGGCAGAGTCTCAGGAACGACCTCTGTGGTCGTGAACCTGGACAGAGACTCGGAAATGACCTCTGTGGTCATGAACACTGGCAGAGACTCGGGAACGACCTCTGTGGTCATGAACACTGTGACCTCTGTGGTCGTGGGCACGGGCACAGACTCGGGAACGACCTCTGTGGTCGTGAACCTGGACAGAGACTCGGGAATGACCTCTATGGTCGTGAGCACTGTGACCTCTGTGGTCGTGGGCACGGGCACAGACTCGGGAACGACCTCTGTGGTCGTGAACCTGGACAGAGACTCGGGAATGACCTCTGTGTCGTGGGCACAGACAGAGACTTGGGAACGACCTCTGTGGTTGTGGGCATGGACAGAGACTCGGGAGCAGAAGCCCTTCTTCTCCTCCTCCGCTTCCAGGTGGACGTGTACGCTGGTTCTGGGATGGACGAGGCTTCAGGCTCGGTGGCCGTGGCAGGCGTGGCCATTGGCTTGGTGGCCATGGCAGGTGTGGCCGTTGGCTCAGTGGCCATGGCAGGCATGGCCATTGGCTCGGTGGCCGTGGCAGGCATGGAGCAATGAGCCACGGGTGCCTTGGCTATGACATGGCGTGGTGCAGACTCAAGCGTGGCTGTGACAAGGCGTGGAGCAGACTCAGGCGTGGCTGTGATATGGCGTGGAGCAGACTCAGGCGTGGCTGTGACATGGCGTGGAGCAGACTCAGGCGTGGCTGTGACATGGCGTGGAGCAGACTCAGGCGTGGCTGTGACGTGGCGTGGAGCAGACTCAGGCGTGGCTGTGACGTGGCTTGGAGCAGACTCAGGCGTGGCTGTGACATGGCATGGAGCAGACTCAGGCGTGGCTGTGACATGGCGTGGAGCAGACTCAGGCGTGGCTGTGACATGGCGTGGAGCAGACTCAGGCGTGAGAGGTTCGGAAGCCGGGTTCAGGGTAGGGAGAGGAGGATCCTCTGAACCGAGAGTTTCTAGTGTTAAACTCATGTATTCCTCCCAAGTGTAGTCTCCTGTCTCTGGCAAATCCCTCCACCTGTGAGCTAAGAGTCCGATCCGATAAATAGATTTCAGATGGGAATATGCAAATCCTGTGTAGCTGGCAACGGTGCTGAAAAGATGGGAGTATTCCTTTATGGGCAAGTCTGCCTGGCTCAACTGCACAAAGTAAGCCGCTAGATCCATTTCGGTTCGGTCAGTTGTTCTGTAACACTTGAAGAAGGTCACGAGAGCGGGATCTAGGAGCAGCTTAACTTAAAGAAAAAATAAAACAAAACACAAAACAGGAATACAAAACAGGATAAACGCTGTAACAGTAAACAGGAAAACTGGGAACCAGGAAGCAAAAACAAACGTAAACAAACAGGAAAGAAACCGGAGCACGAACTGGAGAGAAACACAACAACTGACAAAGGTGAAACAGACATCAAGGCAATATATACACAGAGATAGACGAGGTAAATGAAACACAGGTGAGAACAATAGGGAACAGCTGGTAGTGATCAGGGCAGTGAATTATGGGAAATGTAGTGTAAGGGAGACTAGAGACAGATGACAGAGGCAAAACACAGGGCAAAACAACAGTGAATCATAACACATTATAAGTGTCTCACTGTAACCTCGATTTTTGCTTTTTTAAAGGAAAAGAGGGATGAACCGAAAATATTTTTTAGGTAATCAATATTATGCCACAAAATCTGTCGACTGAGCTTAACTTGTATTGAATCCAAAATTTTCCTTTAAACCCATACGTTAGGATTAACAATGATTTGTTTTTTAGGAGAAACCCTCGATACATTAACATGCACATTAAAAGTTCGATTTCAGTCAGACAAAAACCCCCCAAAATTTTTTTTTTAAATGTAAACACTTCAGTCTGACTGAAATTGGCTGAAATCAAAGTCTGATTTTTGCAAAGTCGGAACAAATAGATTATACGTTTGTAGCTCAGCTTTGTCCAGCAAGTAAACACAATAATCAGACCACAGTTGGCCTCGTCTTTTTGCGCATGCTTGCTCCGAAAGACAGGTGATGCGCAGCATACAGTATATTTCCCCCAATGTACAGTGAAAAAGTATGTGAACCCTTAGCTGGATTTTGCCACGTTTATGCTTCTTATCCACATTGGATCAGCATTTTTCTTTACCCGAAGACAGAGACCATCAAAAACGTTCTCCATAACTACAAACTTTGGAAAACGATGATATTAGGAAACAGAAAATGAAGGTTTCAAGCTTTTATTTTTATTTTTTTTCTCTCCTTTTCTCCCCAATTTGGAATGCCCAAGTCCTTGTGGTGGCGTAGTGACTCGCCTCAATCCGGGTGGTGGAGGACGAATTTCAGTTGCCTCCGCATCTGAGACCGTCAATCCGCACATTTTATCACGTGGCTTGTTGAGTGCATTACCGCGGAGACATAGCGCATGTGGAGGCCCACGCTATTCTCCGCGGCATCCACGCACAACTCACCACACGCCCCACCGAGAGCGAGAACCACATTATAGCGACCATGAGGAGGTTACCCCATGTGACTCTACCCTCCCTAGCAACCGGGCCAATTTGGTTGCTTAGGAGACCTGGCTGGAGTCACTCAGCATGCCCTGGATTCAAACTCGTGACTCCAGGGGTGGTAGTCAACGTCCTTACTCGCTGAGCTTCTCAGACCCCCTTAAAATGAATGTTTCAAGCTTGAAAATGTAGCATCCACACTGGAAAAGCAGTTTTCTCCACCAAAAACTGAGACTTTCGAAAATAATCTCTTTTATCGCATATTTTTAATTAGGTTAAAAAATAGAAAATTTTGTTTTCACCAAAAAGCGTATTAGCGTGAGTCGACGTGGCCTCTAAAAAATTTCCGTATTGACATATCTGCAGTCCTAGTACAGTTTACCTCAGAAAAGACATGGAAAATGTACCATAAACCTTAAACAGGCTTGCTTTTTGTACTTTCTTTAGATTCAGGACATAATCCAGATGCTACATTTGCTCACTGTGTTTCGTATTGATGAGGAAAAAAACAGCGATGTTGATGTTGCCATTCTACAGGCACTTTTGAAAGGTAACATCCTCTCTCACCCACACCACTGTGCTTTCCAACATTTCTTAATCTTGAAATACAAGAAATAAATGAGCTTTTCCCTGCAAAGGGTAATTGGATTACACTGGTAATGGTTGGATAACTAATGCGAGTGCTTTGGATCATTAGCTGTAACCTACACAATAATCGAAAGCCGTTAACGTTATTGTTCATCATCCATGGTTATAAAACAACTTGAAGAGTTTCAGAGTTGTAAATCAAACTTAAATGTGTTGTGGTAAACAGCTCTGATGGCCTCTAGAAAGAGCTGAATGAATCTATTTTAAACTCATGTAGTTTTCCACATGCACGAGTGATTTATATCTCACAGTTCAGTCTGGCTTGAAGACATTCATCCTCCCTTGAGATTCCAGAAGCTCTCTGATAGAGGAAGCTGTTAGTGTTTAAACTGTCATTGATGGATAACTCATCTCTTAAATGCAGAGGAGCTTTACAGTTTAGCTTTAATTAACATTGACTATTGACATACTGTAAAGTCTGGTCAACTTTGCAGCTTATTCTGGCCAGGAACCATCCACTTAGACAGGTAGATTGACATGTAAATTGACTAACCACAGCTCATTTTGTTTTTAGGTGCTGTTTGGGGGTGGGTTTGTCTGCAATAGGCCATATTACATATTCAAATAATGGCACAATAGTCTCCGGGAACAATTATATCAAAAACAAAAACAAAAATAGCAGAAATGTGTGTCAGAATCTCTGTCTGTTTAAACGTCCTGATTATTTCGCAGCCATACACAAGAACAGATTAAGAACTGAGAGGCCTATGGGCCAGTACACCATGGAGGCTCTACATTCGTAACTACCTTCACCTTTATGTGCTACAGGACATTTGGTTGGATTTTTCAACTAGACAGAAGAAAGGTTTGGAGCAATGCCTTACACGGCCAATTATCTGTACTTTTTTAATTATAAACCAATCCAAAATCATGTGTTATTAATAGGGATGTGCACGGCGCCTGTATTCAACTACCAAAATCACTATTCGGTTATTCTGCACGTGTATAGAGGTCTTCAACCCGGTCTGAGTCTGACGGTACCCAACAAACCTACAGGTTTTGGGCCAGGTTCGGGTCAGTTTTTCAGGTAGGCTATAGGGCGAGTTACGTGCTGTTCACTCATTCATCTGCGACTCTGCACTGCTTTTCAATTGTTTTTCTATGTTAAATACGCAATGGTAGAATTATGCATTTTCCATTGATTAAGAATAGGTCTATGTTGCAGGCAGTGGCAGTCTGAGATTGTTTTTTTTCGACTTTAATGTGATTTTATCATTTGAAGATCTATGTATTGTGCTATTTAGGCTCATAGCTCACTGTGCACCTTATTCCCTGCTAATCTGAGATTGTGTTTGGTGCATCCATGGCAATAAACATTCTTTATTCCAGAGTCCCGACAAATAACACAATAACCATTCATGAACTCTTGCAGTTAACCAAATATTACAAAAGGTTACCGTGCACATAAAGGCACCTTTCGCTTTATCATTAAACATTAAAGCTAGGGTGTGTAATCCAGAGAGGCAAGCAGTTAGCAAGCTAGCTTTGAAAGCATAGAGCCCGCCCTCGCTTCAGAGGTGTCTCCAAAGCCACGCCTCCTCTATCACACATGAACACACACACACACACACACACACACACACACACAGAGCAGAGTTAATTCTGCTTTTAGCACGCTCTTGTTCCAGACGTCTTTTCGTTGTAGAAGTTTCTAACATGGACTTTCTTTGCTTGTTTCCTTTTACTGGTGGTTCAGGAGGAACATAAGGTAGCTGCAGTTAGCCTTCCGTTCTCGTGCTCACTCTGCACAGCGTCAAGGAATCCGCACTGATGACGTGTGATTGTCTGCGCAAACAAGTTGGTGGCGGTATGCAAATATAGATTGACAGACAGGAAGGATATCCTATCATTACATTCGGACCAAATGCAATAATTTGTCGATCACTTTTTAATCCTGTCCCTTCCACAGTACTACTGTAGTCCAGCACGCATTCAGACGAACAAATGTTATTTCACATAAAGCTGACATTTTCGTGGATTTATAATAGATGTCTCAAAATGAATAAATAATTGGTTTAGAGCTCGAGGCCCCTTGGGATTAGAGGCCCCTGGGCAATGGCGCAATTGGCCCGGTGGTTAATCCGTCCCTGCAGTAACTCAGAAAACAAAGTAGAATACTTAGTTCTTTGGCAAATTCAGTGACTAGTTCTTCTTTAAAAGTGGTTGTTGTATTAACTTGTCTCGAGACCTTTGAGACATAATTTTGTTTCCAGGTGGACTGATATATGTGTGTTTCTTCAACTTTGGCAAATTTTATGTCCCAGGAATTGATTTTTAGATTTCAGCTTTTTATCTCTTTGTTTCATGAACGTCACATTAAACATGACTTGTAAACTTTTAACCAGGCTTTCATCATTTATTTTTGGTAATTTTAAAATGTCTTTTATGTATAGATTTTACTGTTTTACTGTTGTATTAAAATTATTACATATTTAAAACTATGTTCATCTAAACAAAAGTTAAATAAACAAACCACTTCAGTATTTATTGAGTGAATATGATTTCTATCAGTTTTTCAAAAATTACGACCCTGCTATGACATGCTAGCAATGCCAAGCTACATGCTAAAACATGCTAGCAACATGCTAGAAATGCCTAGCTACATGTTAAAACTTACAAGCAACATACAATCAGTGCCTAGCTACATGCTAAAACATGTTAGCAACATGCTAGCAACACCTAACTACATGCTAGAAACATGCTAGCAACATCTAGCAACATGCTAGAAACATGCTAGCAACAACTAGCAACATGCTAGCAATGTGCTAGAAATGCCTAGCTTCATGCTAAAACATGTTAGAAACATGCTAAAAATCCCTAGCTACATAGTAAAACATGCTAGAAACATGCTAGCAACATCTAGCTACATGCTAAAACATGCAAATAACACCTAACTACATGTTAAAACATGCTAGCAACAACTAGCTACATGTTAAAACATGTTAGAAACATGTTAGCAACACCTACCAAAATGTCAAAACATGTTAGAAACACCTAGCAACATGCTAAAACATGCTAAGACATGCTAGCAACATGCTAGAAATGCCTAGCTACATGCTAAAGCATGTTAAAACATGCTAGAAATGCCTAGTCATTTCCATCACACCAAACAATTTTGACCCTAATAAAGTTTTTTTCAAAAGTTAGTGTACTTGTTAACCAAGTGGAAAAACGTGTCAGTGAAGAGCATGTATGAGATGAAATATGAGATGAAACAAAAAAAAAATCTAGGGAAATATCACTTTTTATTGTGCCAAATTACACACAATTTTTTTTTAAATGTGATTTAATTTTGTGTATTTAGGATAAAGTGTAAGTTATGAAATTAGTCTTAACAAGACAAAGCAGTCCGACATTTTATTTCAAAAACATAAAAAATTTAATTTCCATCAGCATCATTATCAGTACAGAATTCTGTTAAACACAATACAGAATTTGAGATGTGCTGGAAATAACACTGAGGTGGGAATTTTAATGAGAAAAATGACCTAAATCTCCTGTGATGCATGTACAGACACTGTTGGGCATTGTTAGTAGACAGTTTAAAAAAAGAAAAACTATTGAGAGTGTGAAAAATGTTTAAAAGAGATTGTACTTTCTGGAAGTCCAAAGTGCTAAAAGCACCTAAAGTTGATGAATGGATTGGAACTGGCGATTTCAGCCAACTCTTGCTATTTTTGTGTCCAATATGCATCAGACTGTCAGTGAATGGACCACAGCTGTCTATGGGCATAGGTATCAAAAGGTAAACATGTTAAAAGACACAATGTTCTGTGTGTTTAGCCTCCAGGAGTGAGGAGAATGGTGGTCGGCAGTCTTGTGAGACACAGCTGGAGCTCGCCGTGGCCTGGAACCGAGTTGACATTGCAGACAGCGAAATCTTCACAGAGGAGAGCCAATGGATGGTGTGTAAAAATACAGCAATAAGCCTTAAGAGTCTGTGTTTTACAGTGATTTTACAACGGTTGGGAAGTACTCTTAGGCACATTGTGAAGCAGACTGTTTAAAATGGATGGACACAAAAACACGTTTTGTGTGAACAGCCTTGTCACACAGAACTTAACTTTGTATCTGTCTAAACTGTTTTGGAATATTTTTTTTTTATATTAACATTGGTTAGACGGATGTCTTTGACCATTGTGATGCATCTCACTGTTCTTTCAGTGTCTTATGAAGGAGCGTAGCGCTTTTAAGACTCTTTGTCAAGCTGAAAGAACTTTAACTTTTTAAAAAGAAGCTCAAGAGATTTTTTTTAACACAAAAATGCATTCTGTCTGAATGGCCCCTTGTATGGCAGCTGCCTGTGTAGGCAACGAGGCAGCTCACTAGGTTTTGGAACAGAGCTAATGTTTACAAATGGCTGAAAAACCTGTTCTCACCTCATCAAGATTATAGTTCTAGTATGTTTATTATGTCAGTTTTGTTGATTTAGTTTACGCAATTAAAGAATGCCCATATTTTTCTTAGTCCAGTGATCTGCACCCCGCTATGTTTTCCGCACTGGTGGGCGACAAGCCTGAGATTGTGCGTCTCTTACTAGAGAATGGAGTGTGTGTGTGGCAGTTTCTCGATCATGAGGACATGCTGTGTGAACTGTACACTCATCTCCCCACCTGCTTCTTCCTGAGAAAACTCGTCAAACACATCCAGGGTGGCAAAAACCTCAGGCGTCAACCGACACCCCCTGGCAGCAGAAAGATTTAGATAAATCACGTGTCGGAAGAGGTTCAGCACTTGCTGGGGAGCTTCACTCAACCGTTATACATCCCTTCCCGGCAGGAGACAGCCGGAGATGGTGTCGCTTTAACGATAAGTTTGTTTAAGAACCACATTACATAAAAAGAGTGCCAAAAAGGATGTGGATTTGGCTGCACTTCCCTGTAGTAACGGTTACAAAACAGCTATAAAACAACAACAAGATTCACACAGAGCAGAATAAATACTTTATATGATTAACTGGCGAACACTGCAAAAAAATAATTTTCTTACTTGCATTTTTGTCTTGTTTTCCAGTAAAAATATGTAAATATTCTTAAAACAAATTTACTTGAGAAGCAAAGTGACATATTTTGTCTTGTTTTCAGAGAAATCTAACAACATTTTGTAATGTTTATGCTTATAACTAAAAAATAAAAAAATTGCCAATGGGGTAAGAAACAAATATTGCTTTTTGTTTTTTGCTTTTAAGTAAACAATTAAGTAAACAATACTTAATATCTTATATATAAGTTTATATATACAGGTGCATCTCAAAAAATTAGAATATCGTGGAAAAGTGGAACTTTCATATGTTCTAGATTCATTACACATAAAGTGAAATATTTCAAGCCTTTTTTTGTTGTAATCTTGATGATTACAGCATACAGCTCATGGAAATCAAAAATCCAGTATCTCAAAATATTAGGATATAGAATTTATAATACAGAAATTTCGACCTTCTGAAAAGTATGTTAATTTATGCCCTCAATACTTGGTCGGAGCTCCTTTTGCATGAATTACTGCATCAATGCGCCGTGGCATGGAGGCAATCAGCCTGTGGCACTGCTGAGGTGTTATGGAAGCCCAGGTTGCTTTGATAGTGGCCTTCAGCTCGTCTGTATTGTTGGGTCTGGTGCCTCTCATTTTCCTCTTGACAATACCCTATAGATTCTCTATGGGGTTCAGGTCAGGCGAGTTGGCTGGCCAATCAAGCACAGTAATACCATGGTCAGCAAACCAGTTACTAGTAGTTTTGGTACTGTGGGCAGGTGCCAAGTCCTGCTGAAAAAGGAAATCAGCATCTCCATAAAGCTTGACAGCAGATGGAAGCATGAAGTGCTCTAAAATCTCCTGGTAGACGGCTGCATTGACTCTTGACTTGAGAAAACACAGTGGACCAACACCAGCAGATGACATGGCACCCCAAATCATCACTGACTGTGGAAACTTCACATTGGACTTCAAGCAGCTTGGATTCTGTGCCTCTCCACTCTTCCTCCAGACACTGGGACCTTGATTTCCAAATTAAATGCAAAATTTACTTTCATCTGAAAAGAGGACTTTGGACCACTGAGCAATAATTATTTGCAGAAATTCATGCAAAATCATCAAGATTACAACAAAAAAAGGCTTGAAATATTTCACTTTATGTATGAAAGTTCCACTTTTTGAATTAAATTACGGACCTGATGGGCCCCAGTGCTCAGTGTAGAGGTGTTGGAGATGTTGCTTCCGATCCGGACTGACTGAGGTCTCCCAGTCAGGAAGTCTAGGATCCAACCGCAGAGGGAGGTGTTCAGGCCCAGCAGGCACAGCTTTCCAATCAAATGCTGGGGAATTATTGTGTTAAATGTTGAACTGAAGTCTATGAACACCATTTGAACATACGTGCCCTTTCTATCTAAGTGGGTGACTGCCAGATGGAGGGTGGTGGCAATGGCATCGTCTGTTAAACGCTTAGGATGATTTTAAGATGGGAGCTGGTTTGTTGCTGTTTCAAACTGTTTTGAATCAGCTAGAAACCAGCTAGAAACCAGCTAGAAATTGTTCCAAAACATAGCTGTCTGCTTAAAGTTGTACTCTGTGGTTTTTCTTTGCTAATTGCTAAATTTCTAAACAGAAAGAAATAGTAATAGTTCAATAGTATTTCTGAAAAATATGTACAGAGACTTGCTACTCAGGGCTCCAGACTAAATAAAATGACTTAGGAGCCATTGGCTCCTAAACTGAAACATTTAGGAGCCAAATGGCTGTTTTTAGTTGCCAAATTACAGAATTGCTCAATTTAGATGGTTGTTCAGGAGCAAAATAGAAAATCAAAGAAAAGAAGAGCAGCTTATAGCAGATTAATAAGGCAATAGTTAAAAAAAAGATATATATATTTTATATATATATATATATATATATATATATATATATATATATATATATATATATATATAAAATTCCCCAACAAAGCAGGGAAGCTGCACAAATGCAGAACACAAAACACAAACCCCCAAACAAGCAGATCTATCACCAAGACTTGTGCACTGCTGCTGCTCCAAAGAGCCATATGCACTGAATATATGCTAGCTAGGAGTGCCTTGGCCTACTTGGCCAAATGGCAAAACACTAATGAGGTAAATCTCTCTATGTGTGCATGGGCCTGATTAGCCAAAAGGCTGAAACGGCTAGTTACCGGGCTCATAATGTGTATCTGGACCAGGAAATCCAACAGCTTATTTAACTAGTGACTTAGCCTATCTATGTATGGATTTATTTAAACTAATGACTTAAAATAGCGATGTGTGCCAGTGCCTGATTTGGCTACGACTTCTATGTGTCGGGGCCAAATGCAGACCTTACCGTGCAAGCTGAAATAAGAAAAAGCCCCAGCAATCACCTGAACAGCATTTTTAGAGTAAACTGACTTACTTGCAAACTGAGAAAATTTAAATGCTAGGCAAAAAGAGAGTAAGCTGATTGGCTACTCGACTACATGTCAAAGGACCTATCAGCTAGTAAATTAGGTTAAATGCTGTAAATGTATTGTTCAATGTTATTTCATGTTAGCTATTGCATTAACTAATGTTAACATTTATTGCATGCTGTTGTTTTCAGTTGTGTCAGTGCAATGAAATTATCTCATTAATTATCAGTAAGCGCTCATAAGACCAGAAATAAGAATGTCCACACTCGCATCATGGAAGTTAACTGGCACCATTTTGTGCACAAAGTGAATTAGACATTTTTTAATCCTGGAATAAATTAATCATGACTGACTGTGAATAATGCATTTTTACAAAAACATCACTAACTGAGAACTTCTGCTTTTGCACGAAGCTGCATCTACACCTCTAGGTGTCAGCGCAACAGAAACACATAAATTACTTAGTGCAGCTTTAAAGGAATGTTCCGGGTTCAATACAGGTTAAGCTCAATCAACAGCATTTGTAGCATAATGCTGATTACCACAAAAAAAAAATAAATAAATAAATAAAAAAAAAAAAAAAAAAAAAAATATATATATATATATATATATATATATATATATATATATATATATATATATATATATATATGTATATGTATATAAAAATTCTTTAAAGAAAGTAAAAATCGAGATTGCAGTGAGGCACTTACAATGGAAGTGGATTGAGCCAATTTTTGAGAGTCTTGTGACTTGGAAATCTATAGTCTCATGTGTGCGTGTGTGTGTGCTGGATTTGTAGTGCAGAGATTGTATCGCAGCCACTCTGGCAGCCAGAAAGATCTTAAGGAAGTTGGCACAGGAGAGTGGAGAAGATGATGCTGAAGAGGCAAAGGACATGAGAGAACTTGCCAACCACTACAAGAAACAAGCTACTGGTATGACAAATCAGTCCTCTGACCTGAGCTGCTTCTTGTTTGTGTGACCTTTAACCCTGTGCCTGTGACTTCCTCTGTTAGGTATGTTTAGTGAATGTCACAGTTGGGACTCACAACGAGCTCAAAAACTGCTCATCCACATCTCGCCATCGTGGGGCCGAACCACGTGTCTCTGGCTCGCTCTCGAGGCTGACGATAAAATCTTCATCGTTCACTCAGGAGTTCAGGTACAACTTTTACAACTTTTAACATGTTGGGTGGCCGCCCAATGAAATTCTGGGCCACCAAAACATTAAAAAATATTTTATGCAATTTTTCCTGCATAAATTAGTTTTGCATTCCCTCCCAATAATTTTTGCAATCCCTCACAATAAGCTTGAGTTCCCTCGCAATAAAATTTGGGTTCCCTCACAATTTTTCAGTTCCCTCACAATAAGTTTGATTTTCCTCGCAATTAGTTTCACGTTTCCTTTCATCAAGTTTTGCATTCCCTCATAATACATTTTGCATTCCCTCAGAATAAGTTTTGCATTCCCTTGCATTAAGTTTTGTATTCCCTCACAATAGATTTGTGTTTCCTCACAAGTTTTGCGTTCCCTCAGAATAAATTGTTCCCTCACAATAAGTTTTGTGTTCCCTTGCATTATGTTTTGTGTTCCCTCACAATAAATGTTGTGTTCCCTCACAATAAGTTTTGCATTCCCTCAGAATAAGTTTTGCGTTCCCTCAAAATACGTTTTGCATTCCCTCAAAATAAGTTTTGCGTTCCCTCAGAATAAATTGTGTTCCCTCACAATAAGTTTTGTGTTCCCTTGCATTAAGTTTTGTGTTCCCTCACAATACATTTTGCGTTCTCTCACAATAAGTTTTGCGTTCCATCAGAATAAGTTTTGCGTTCCCTCAAAATAAGTTTTGCATTCCCTCAGAATAAGTTTTGTGTTCCCTCAGAATAAGTTTTGCGTTCCCTCAGAACAAGTTTTGTGTTCCTTCACAATATATTTTGTGTTCCCTCAAAATAAGTTTTGCATTCCCTCAAAATAAGTTTTGTGTTCCTTCAGAATACATTTTTGTGTTCCCTCACAATAGGTTTTGCGTTCCCTCAGAATAAGTTTTGCTTTCCCTCAGAATAAATTGTGTTCCCTCACAATAAGTTTTGTGTTCCCTTGCATTAAGTTTTGTGTTCCCTCACAATAAAGTTTGCGTTCCCTCAAAATAAGTTTTGTGTTCCCTCAGAATAAGTTTTGCGTTCCCTCAGAATACATTTTTGTGTTCCCTCACAATAGGTTTTGCGTTCCCTCAGAAAACGTTTTGCGTTCCCTCAGAATACGTTTTGCGTTCCCTCACAATAAGTTTTGTGTTCCCTCAGAATAAGTTTTGTGTTCCCTCAGAATAAGTTTTCTGTTCCCTCAGAATAATTTTTGCATTCCCTCAGAATAAGTTTTGTGTTCCCTCAGAATAAGTTTTGTGTTCCCTCAAAATAAGTTTTGCATTCCCTCAGAATAAGTTTTGCGTTCCCTCAGAATACATTTTTGCGTTCCCTCAAAATACGTTTTGCATTCTCTTGCATTAAGTTTTGTGTTCCCTCACAATAAGTTTTGTGTTCCCTCAGAATAAGTTTTGTGTTCCCTCAAAATAAGTTTTGCATTCCCTCAGAATAAGTTTTGCGTTCCCTCAGAATACATTTTTGCGTTCCCTCAAAATACGTTTTGCATTCTCTTGCATTAAGTTTTGTGTTCCCTCACAATAAGTTTTGCGTTCCCTCAGAAAACATTTTGCATTCCCTCAGAATAAGTTTTGCATTTCCTCGCAGTACGTTTTGTGTTCCCTCAGAATACGTTTTGCATTCCCTTGCAATAATTTTGCGTTCCCTCGCAATACATTTGGCGTTCACTCACAAATGTTTAAACTCCCTCACAATAAGTTTGAGTTTCCTTGCAACGAGCTTTGCGGTCCCTCGCAATAAATTTTGCGTTCCATCACAATAAGTTTTGCGCTCCCTTGCAATAAGTTTTGCATTCCCTCGCAATAGTTTTGCATTCCCTTGCATTAAGTTTTGTATTCCCTCACAATAGTTTTGTGTTTCCTCACAAGTTTTGCGTTCCCTCAGAATAAATTGTTCCCTCACAATAAGTTTTGTGTTCACTCGCATTAAGTTTTGTGTTCCCTCACAATAAGTTTTGCGTTCCCTCAAAATAAGTTTTGCGTTCCCTCAGAATAATTTTTGCGTTCCCTCAAAATAATTTTGCATTCCCTCAAAATAAGTTTTGCGTTCCTTCAGAATAAGTTTTGCGTTCCCTTAGAACA